>NC_046223.1:21709789-22053956 GCF_009819885.2 Catharus ustulatus
AAGCCTTGTTACTGTGCTTTTGTTGCAGAAAAACCTCCCCACTGCACTGCTTTTCCCATTCTTAGACTACTCAGTCCATGTGCTACTGCAACACATCTGGAGTGTGGTCCTGACCCAGATCCCTCTGGAGACCACAGCAGGACTCACCCTGACTTCCACTGCAGATGGATCCAAAGTGGAATGGGAATGAGCAGGTACATTCTGGATGTTTAAGGAATGTATTGACTTCCAGGCATTGGTTTTTCACCAAGCAAAAGGAAGTTAAACAATGGCAAAATAATGATTGTTGTTTTGAAAAGAAGAGAGCAATGGGTGAGGTAAAATATCAGCACTCTTTCTAATTATCTGACAGACATAGCAGGATGCAGAAGTGTGTGATGAGGCCAGTAACACAGCTAAGCATAGGCTTAAAATTAAGCATTTATTTAAGGGTTTTGCTGAATAAGGATGAGATCATTCACATACTTAAAGTTAAATGTATGCTTAAGTGCTTTGCTGAATCTGGGCCCAGATTTATAAACCATTGAACACTCACTTTAAGAAAGCAGTGGAAAGCTGTTATACAATTTCTAGACCTTTTAAGTTACTTCTACATTGTTCCCTACCTCTCTCTCATTAGCTCAAGGAAGAGATTTATAAAGCTACAGTTCCCCAAAAAAGATAATGTTCATTGCTACCTGATTGTAATCCAAATTGCTTCACGCAGTCCCAAGCATGTGTTCAAACATATAATCAAACAAACAGGAGACCTGAGACTTGCCAGTTGGAATACTGTCCGTTGCAGATGCCACACTCCTTTTGTTGTTGTTGTGTTTTGTTTGGTTTTTGTTCAGGGGTTTTTTTGGGGGGGTTGTTGTTTAATTTTGTTTTGTTTTAAGCATAAGTAAGGAGGGGTAGAGAGATTGATAGAAGCTGGCCTTTGCTGTCCATTTTTGGCACTCTGTTCCTGTGGCTTGGGTTATTTGGGTACATGTTGCTTTGTGTCTGTGAGGGCTCTTTTTTTCCCCTTCTCTCTCCCTCTTCCCTGGTCATAGAAGCTGTACTCATCACCTGGAGTGAAGGCTGACAGGAATGAACATAGGCAGGAAGCAGCGTGACACACACATTGTCATGCATGACTGACCAGCAGCCATCAACAGCAATTAAACATTGAGAGCACTGGATCCTTTTGGACAGGTTCAAGTTTCCTGGCACTGCTGTGATTAGATGTTTTGCACTGTTTCCCTGTAGTCAGTGTGTGACACATTCCCTTTTGCTTGCTCTTTTCTGATATTTATTTTTGCACTGTCCTGGTGTTAGCATCTTCTCATGGAAAATTAATCACTTAGAAAGGGATCATTTTGAAGGAGAGTTGTGAGGTGGGAGATATAAAAAAATCAGCTGGGTTTTTATTTAAACACAAAATTCCTTGCCTTCTGTTGAACATTATATGTTTAAGCATTTTTGAGTAACTATAGGTGTGCATGAGAGAAAACTCTGTGAATGGAAGAAACCAGCAAAGAACAACGTGGGTCTTTGGGTTTACCCAGCTGACTGAAATCTTACTGTAATTTAAGAGGACAAAACACAATGCGCTTAAAGGCAAGGCTGAAGTGAAGAGCAGCTGCAGTTGTGCTGGGCTGTCACTCGCTTGCCCTCATTTCAGGGCTCAGATCCAGAGCAGTCCAAGTACCCGGCATTTAACACCGGCCCAGACTTCCAGGGCAAGGTCTGTGCCTTGGCATGAGGCGCGGCCGCTCCGGAGGCTGGGGCGAAAGGCGCTTTGGCACGCAGCGAGGTCTCGTGCCTAATTGAATAGTCACAGGGTCCAGGGCCAGAAGGGCTCATTAAGGCTCCATTCTGACCTCGTGGATTGTCATCCTCTCCATTCCCCCGGACTGAGTCCAGCAGCTTACATGTGAGTAATTAATTGCTTCTGTTAATTTGCACTCTCCTGGTCTCTGCAAGGACCGATAATAAGTTGTAAGCAACTGCCGGACTTCTATGTAGGAAACCTTCGTGCCTACACCCTTTCCATCCTTCATCTTCCCTGTGCAAAACATGATCCCAACCCTGTTTTGACCAGTTGGAGTAATCAAATGAATGAAGTGATCAAAAGTAGCGAGGTTTCAGCACTCTGCAAGGATTAACGTGAGAGGGCAGTGTGATTTAAATGGGCTATGCTCTGCTGTGCTACCCCCAGCCCAGCCAGGGCTTGGAGCCAGTCAGTGTGTTGGGCTTTTTCCCTGCTAGTTCCCTCCACATAGTTAATGGGGGTTGCTCCAGCCATGCATCTGTGTTACCTTTATAATCTTGCACTAGCATTTAGAGGCCGGAGTAACCCTGAGGCTTTGATACTACTGCCTTTCATTGATAATACAACTCTTTGAGAGCCTTTCTCCTCAGATAGATGCCTAGGATTGTGAGGACAGGTTAAGAACTACTGTGAGAACTATTTCTGAATTTGTTGCTCTCAATAGTCATTCCAGATTGACATATTTGTTAAAATAATTCCACTATTTTGTGAAGCATTGTGTATTGATAACACTAAATAAGCCTCAGAAGAACTGTGTGAAGCAGAAAAATGTAATTATTATTTCTATAATGCAGATACAGAAACTTAGGCACAAAAGGGATGAGTGACTTGCCCAAGGTCATACAGTAAATCAGAAGTGTAAATATACCAGAACCCCAGCCACATGTCATTTCCTTATGGTGTGGGTATATTCAGGAAAAAATATCTGACTTGATTCTGTGGTCTTTCGTGGTCTTTCAAAGGTTTTCTACCTTTCTCTTTGTGGGCTTCCAGGATGTCCTGGTAGACCAACACAGCCCCTTCTATAGATTAAGGAAAGAGCATCAGGTGGTCACAAACTCCTGCTTGAATTTCTGTTACCAAGGTAGATGGCAATCAAATGCACTGGGCACCCCAACCTGGATGTTTTCTTTGCCCGGGAATTAGATTCCAGACCTTCTGCTGATGTCTTGGCAAACTAACTGTGGCATAACCAATGCATTGTTTATTGGCATAAACAATGAGGCTTTGGATTTCCAGCCTAGGGGAGCCATTGTACAGGCTCATAGACAACTGTCCAAACGTTAATGACGATGAGCATAAAAAGAGTGTGAAAAATTGAATATGTACTGGAGAGACAGCGCTTAATTCATTAAGTAACTTCAGCATTGACTTCTTTAGCTCTATGAGTAAATCCATTAAATCACAGCTGAGACGCATCAGGTTTTGTTCTAAGAATTGGAGCAGAGATATATAAGAACACAGCAAACCAGAAGATTAAAAAGTAGTACTGCATAAGTCAACTGCTAGTTGCTGACATCAATAAAATATTGTCCTTTATTATAGTCATTAGGGAACCTTTTAACAGTCATTAAAATTTCTTAATGCTGTAGTAAAATTTTTAGCTGTTGCCTGGAAAAAAGAAGGTACGCTGAACTATATGGCATGCAAATATTTCAAACAAATGCTGTCATACAATGGAGGCATTAAAAAGTGCAAGTGCTTCTTAGAGCTGATGGGCTGTTTTTGGAACATACTCAGGAAAAAATATATATGTGAATATATATTATATTTAATACAAGAACATTGAGATTTTTCTGGCAATGAAATAGGAATAAATTATTTAAGCCCTTTAAAAGGGAGCTGAAACCTATTAATTACAAAGTTCTGATACATACTGATGGGGCTTTGGTGTTGGTTTCAGGTCCTAGATAGTGTCTTCCTTTTTTCTTCTGCATTCTGTTTGAAAAATATGAAACCGTGAAATTAAAGTGAACAGTTTCACAGGCTACACAGAGGATAGCACTAAACAGGGTAATGGTATAGGAGCATGACTATTGATTAGGAATGTCTTGGAAAAGCAGTGGTTTAGGTAGATAGAAAGAAATTTTTATTACTATTTAATTAATTTTTGGAAATAGAATAAACTGATATTCAGTGCTACCTATATAATGTTTGCACTTCCAGCACAGGCACAAAGAGCCTGGACTGTACTCTTAATACTGTAATGACAGGAATGTTTCTCTACTTGAAGTTCAGTTCATATGAGCTTGGCACAGGATGTGTGAGACCAACCATATGATTTTTTGATTCAAAAAGACAGGGAGCTTAGAGAAGCTTCCTACCTGCTCTGTGGGCTGCAAACAGCCCGCCGTGACTATAAAACTGGGTCATATTCTGATGTATTTCAAATCACAACTGGTAGGAAAAGGCAAGGGGAAGCACGACACATCTAATGGCACCAGCAAGGATTAAGGCAAACAGAGCATAAAGTTCTTAAGCAGCATGTTGGCTGGGGAGAGGGGTAATGACTTGAGCCTGGTAGCATCCTCTGAGACCTTTTACAGCCTTAAGTGTTCAGGTTACACACCACGGGATAGAGAGCACTTCTGGAGCTGCAGTGCCCCTCAGGATGGAGAGAGAGGACTGATGAGAGGGAAGACTGACCAGCAGGTTCAGAGTTGTCAGCAGGTAATTTCTTACCTGGGAGTACAGAGAATCTCTGCTCATTGCTCACAGTTTTGATTGCAGAGGGGTCTGGTCCAGACACTCTCAAACTTGCAGTATCTGTTTAAACAGGCTAGTTTCTGGTCTTACTTTTAATCTTATCTGAAACCTAAGTGTATCTAAAGCAGTCAGTAAATATTACATCAAATACATTTCCTTTCTCTTAGCAAATCATTTCTATTTAAATGCACAATCCACAGATTTTCTCAGTTCTGAAAAATCTCTGTGATTATTCAGATCTGAAGTAAAAACTCAACCATTTGAGTTTTTGAAACCACTTGGTTTCAATCACTCTTATTCAGTACCTAATTTTCATCAACTTTTTGGGGCAGCCAAAATTTTCAAAATTTAAAGTTCTGGTTGTAACTGCAACACAGCTTGATGCAAGATAAACAGGTGCAGGAAGACCAGTGCTCTGATATAGATCAGAGAATTAGATAGGGATTTATTAAATTTGGAGTAAGCATGGGGTCTTAAAATGTCCAACAAAATTCATGTATCAGCCTGTCCTGGGAGTTCATCCTTCCTTTTGCAATGTTCTGTGAATGGGTGTTACAGTAGAGGGGGTTTTTCACGGAAAACTTCTTGATTTGTCTTTCTCACAGTTAGGACCAACTTATAGCTGTGATTTTCTCTAATAACCAGGAAAGTCACTATGAAAATTTCTAGTGAGGAAATTTCCAGAATATTGGATGAAAAATTTAAGAGAAGCAAATAGGGTTGAAAGAATGCATTAGCCTGTTTCTTATAATTTAAAATTTGTTTCTTATCCTCATGGCACATTTCGCCCTGAAATAATACTCTGGGCAACATGGAAGATCACAGTGCTGCCCATGGGCAGAGTAGACAGGAATTTAACTTTGGTCGGTGTTAGCAATTAGCAATGTTTTGTCCACGTCTCCATCTCACCACTAACCTCCATTTGCTGCCTGTTGCCACCAGTTGGTGCTTGCCCCGTCCCTTCTTCTGCCATTATGAGATCTCAGGAACAGGGATAAGGTTGTTTTTCCTTCACTCCTTCCATACTGCACATAACAGAGAGCGGCAGTGGGGCAGTGGCGCGGACGAGGATCCCTTTCAGCTCCGAGGGCCGCCTTTCCAGCGTGTGCTCTGTTACTACCTAGTTTAATTAACATCTGTGCCAATCAGAGCTGCTGCCTATAAGATAGAGAAGGTTAGCCGAGCATTCAGGAAGATAAATGAGACAAGGGGTTGCCAAGGGGATGGTGTGTCAGACACGTGCCGTGGCTGCAGCAAGCGCGCACACCCCCGTGAGCTGCACCGCTCTTCAGTCTGGGGGCAGAGCTCAGGCTTTGAGGCAGGGATGATACATACTGTAACTCCACGTTTTTATCTTTAAAAATGGCAGTACAGATGTATTGGCTATTCTGAAAGGGTATGCAACCCCATCGGTCAACCTTAACCCTGTATGAATAGAGCATTAAAGTGGCTAACAGAAACAATTAAACATTTGACAAAGATTTCACGACTATGTATGATGTTCCCTTCAGGACCTCTAGGAATACTAGAGCTACCTATGTTCAAATGTCACAGTATCTCAAAACCAGAAAAATTAGAATATCTTGCAAATTAGAATTCTCCATTCCAACTGCATGCATCTTATCCCAGAGTCTCACGACCCAACTGGTGCTATAATAATATGGAAGATTCTGAGTTTATATGCCTTACTAAATTGGAGTGCCCTTCCCAAACCTTAACAACCTTCAGTCTTGTTTTTGGATTTTTCACTTGTTTTTATCTGTTTTTTCTTTTCAATTTATTGGGAAAACAAACTACACTGAAATCATTGTATCTGGACGTATTAGCTTCAGAATGATTGCAGTAAAATCTTTATGCCCCAGCACCCTGACAGCATTGTAATGCAATAGTCAGAGAGGCTAGGCATACAGTGGAATAGTTTTACCATCACGATCTTGCATCCAAATGGCCTGATAAGACAATCCCTGTAGACATGCAATGAAATCCTTTCCTCCAGTGACAGCATCACAAACTCTAATTGTTAGGCATTATTCTTTCTTTGACATTGACGTGAAATCTGTACTACAGAACACAGATCTCATACAGGTTTACATTGCATTAGCACACTCTATTATTTACTTACATGCTAATTATTCTTCAGTTACACTGAACTTATACGAATGTTTTGGCTTCTCAGGGTTTTCCTGGCCTAGGTACATTACAGTGGTTTTGTAGGGAAGAAAGTCTGTTCTTCTAGGTTTCAATAGGAAATGCTAGCACTGGTCTTGAGAGCATTCGAGCAAATGGTTTGCAGTTCTACAATAGAAAATTGTTTCTACTCTTTTTTCCCCCCCCCAGAAATCTAAATTGTTCATAAAGCAAGTAATCTCAGGTTTACTTACTGAAGGATTTGTGTTCTATTTTTCTCCTTAACTTTTCATAAAGAACTCTTTTACAAGGTACTCATCAACAGTAAGATAAGACCTACTCTGCCCTTCTCTAAAGCTTTTTCTGAAGAGATAAACAATATTAACTCCCACTTTCACTTATGCATCTGCAGAAGCAATACATTCACAATAATTTATAAAGGCGTAGGGGTTTTTTAAATATTTCTAATTTCCTCTCTGCATTTCCTCAAGAGCAGATGATTGGTCTTGGAAGCCGAAGCACACAGAGGGTATTAGTGTGCTTACCTCTGCTATTGATTTTCAGTATAGTCACCTTGCTTCAGCAAAGGCTAGGCACCTCTGTGATGAGGAGCACAGGACTCTGAGGAGACAGAAATGTATGTACAGAAGTGGGCAAAGAAAGATACTTGCTCTTTCACAGCAGATGTGTGGTCTAAGGGAATGCTGGTTCTAAGGGTAAAAGTAGAATGAAACAGCCATCATGACCTCAGTCAAAACAAAAAATCCTTCCTTTGTTGGCACTCTCATCTGCTTTCGTGTGTACTCTCATCCCAAGAGAAAGCAAGGTTGGGAGCCACCCTACTTGCACAGGGCAACCTGAAGTAGAGAAAATTTCTTCTCCCATGAGTCTCCCAGGGGACCTTGGTTGGTACCTCGGAGAAGACCAGGGAGCAAACATTCATCATAATAGAAAAATCCTAAGCTTCTCTTAATTAAAAAATTAACCCTGTCCTGGGAGTGGTTCTAGTAGATATGGAGGTGGGAAATTGCCCTGGCACCTCTGTAAAACCTAGGCAAGGCAAGAGTATCTGGAGATATTTGTTTAATACTTGGAGGATGCTGGTGGCCAGCAGTGCAGCTCCTCATTGCCACACCTGCCATGGGGGAAACATGAGGATGCTGTGCTCTAATGCAAGGTGTTCCATTTCTAGACTTCCATCCACATAAATCAAAGAGATATTCACACGCTCTCTGTGTGGTGCAAGCAACTAAGATGGTCCAAAAAATTTTTTCTGACATCTGGGCTACATTTTATTGGACCATGCCATCAAAGGTTGTCTTGCCATCAAAGGTTGTGCCACCAGCTAATCTAGGTTTAAAACTCTTAGTTTTCTTTGTAGTGAGCAGGAAGACACTGACAGAAATCAAGACAAAATACAAGCCTGTTTTTAACTATCAAAAGAGAGTGTGGGTATTCCACCAAGTCCACTACACACTAGAGCATCACTGTTGATTTCACTTGCAAGGCACTACTCCAGCAGTGCTGAGCAAGCAGTACAAAACCTCTAACAAAATGTTCTAATAAAGAAAAGTTCCAGTGAGTGGCAGGCACTTAGGCTGAAATGGGAATATTGGTCACATGGGAGTATATGGTTGAAACAGGGTGTTGGCAGATGAAGATAAAAGAGACACTGCCACCACTCTCATGGTGAAAATGGTGTGGTTTTATCTCAGAATAAGGCTACTCTGAAGGTTTTGCATTTGAATATTTTCACCCATGTAGAGGAAAATAAGTGTTTTCATTAGAGAGTCCCCATGTATTTTAAAAATGCTTTGGTACCTGACTCTAAATTTAATGATGCGAGTATATTTGCAGTGGACTCATTTAGGGTGCATGCATGCATACTTTGTGGATAATGAAGTCATCAGTAGTTGCTTGGCATTACTGGATAACTAAATAGGTACTACAGCATTGCTGTGAAGAAGCTAAAACAGCCTGGGGCAGCCCTATTTTATGCATCTGAGTTTTCCCAAACTAATTCTCCATTCATGAACTGTTACTATTTCTATCTGGAAGGATGAAGCTTCCAATTTTTTTTACCCTTTTCTCAGCCTCTTTGGAAAATTTCCCCATTTCCTCTGTTCAAATAAATGTAATGGGAGTTACCCTTCATATGAAAATGCAGGAAGGAGATGATGTACACATGAACACAAAGAGTCCCTCAAAGGGCAAATCTCTTCTCAATCTGTCTTATGGTGGAAGCACTTTTCAGATGAA
Organism: Catharus ustulatus; assembly: GCF_009819885.2. Lineage (NCBI taxonomy): Eukaryota > Metazoa > Chordata > Aves > Passeriformes > Turdidae > Catharus > Catharus ustulatus. Next base: position 21,718,677 of record NC_046223.1, read on the forward strand.
TCATTACTAAAATACAGCTTCTCGTGTATCAGAGTAACTCAGTTGTTTAATTCACTAATGTATCCACTTGATGTCACTGTCACTGCCCAGTAGAATTGTTAATGTCAAAGGGTTTTCTGGTCACAAAGTCTGTACCAATAAGTGACTGAGCTGCACAGACAGCCTCCTTTTGGACCCTTCCAGGTACCTCTATCCCTGTGACAGTGCATTTTGTTGATGTGGACAATCTTACTCCCTGATCCTCTTTATTCATGTTTTGCATATTTCTGAAATACAAATGCCAGTTTTTCAAGGTTGTATTTTCCTGAATAGAAATGCTCATTTTATTTTTCTTGTAAGTACAGAAGAACCCTGTAACATTGCTTTAATGGTTTGTCATTACTCATTTCTTAAGGATAATGACAATATTTCAGAGGTCAGTGAACAGTGCCTATTTGTTTATTTAATTATTTATTAATGGCATGAAGCTGAATCAGGTTTAGGTTGCTTATCAGGAAAAGGTTCCTCATCCAGAGAGAGGCTGGGCTCTGGAACAGGATTCCCAGAGAAGTGGTCACAGCACCAAGCCTGACAGAGTTCAAGAAGCATTTGGACACTGCTCTCAGGCACAGGGTGTGACTTCTGGGATATTCTGTGCAGGGCTAGAATTTGAACTCAATGATCCTGATGGGTCCCTTCCAATGCAGCATATTCTGTGATTCTGTATTGCATCTCTTGGTACTCTTGTCATCATTAGACTTATTAATTTTATGATGAATGAACTAGATTTTGCAGTTTTTCTCTCTTTCTCATTCCAGCATGCTTTTTAGTCATTTTGTTTACCTTCACAGAATCAAAAGGTGATGTACATCTATTCCCTCTATATTTCTTTTCATCATGAAAACAGATGTTTAAAAAAATACATAAACTTAACTTTTAGTTATTTTTGCATCCCTTTCTCCTAGACTTATCAGACTGAGAGATCATCGTGTGAGGGGGAGTAGAGCACTTAACCACTTTAAGCTGGGATTTAGGCAATCATCCACAGCAAAACACAGCTATTGCATGTGAACTGTTCCTTGCCAAAGCCCGTTGGCCAGGATCAAGTTCTCTGGGGACAGCTGTATCCTGGTTTAACAGGCCTTGATCCTTTCACTGTTGTCTTCTTGCTGCTCAGGTCATAAACACTTTCTGTCAGTCTAGAGCTCTGTCTTCAGTGCCAGAATAAAGATCTGACCTGAAAAAATGTTGCAATGTGTTCTTTGCTCCTTGCTCTGCAAGTCAGCCTCTTAGCTGTCCTCACGCCCCCTCTCTAATGCCACTCTGTTGGAGCCCTTGGAAGGGCTGGAAAGCTGAAGAACTGGCATGTGGTTCTGCATATTTGTACACGGGACTTTATTATTTTTGTGCACATAGGTATTATTGTGGGGGCTAGAAAAGAAGATTGTAAGCATTTCATGGAAACATGCACTCAGAGCCAAATCCTCATTAAAAACTGCCTTAGCATCCAGGCCAGGAGAGAATTGCAGACACAAAGATTATTTGTGTATACTGCACTTTCAGAGGGTTACTGAGATTCATGTTCCTTTCTGCAACCTCTCAGACAGTCAAGCTTTGCTCTAAGAGGAATAGCCAAGATTTTCCCTTGTGGAGTTACAACAGCTTTACATTGCCCCAGAAGACCAAAGCGACCTTAAAACTGGTGAAGCAGGAAATAAGAGGATTATATTATTTCGAGAGACAACTTAGAGATGGCATTCTCAAAATCAACACCTCACTTTGCTGCCAAAACAGGATGCATGGCAATGGTGCTGCTCGCCCCAGTTCACGCGCAGCTCTTGCGCTGCTGCCCTCCGGGCTGTTGGTAGCCGGTGTTATTTAGAGCCATCCTTATGCTTGGACTGCAGAGCACTTACTTGGCATGCAGCCACTCCAGGCTCTGAAGATAGCAGAGGCCAATGCTTCTGCCCTGAGCTGTGCACTCAGGCCGTAGCAAATGATCAAGATCAAAGGTTTTGTCTTTTTTTTTATCTTTTCAAAGCTTTGGGGTTAAACTCTTTGCTGTGTGAGGACTCCCTTCTTTTAAGGGCTGTTTTAAAGGCATTTCACTCCTTTCCATGGATAGAAGTAATTACCAAGTTGTGCTGAACTGTAATTCTGGAATAGACTGTTAGTGGATGCCTGTAGCAGTACACCATCATTTCCAAAATTTACTGTTCATCACAGAATATGAATAAGACAAGGACCCACAGGAAAGCAACTCAAGTCTGGCACACTTAGCTGAGTGTGATTTCCTTTTTTCCTTCAATATCTTAATTCTTTATGAGCTATTTGTGGCCTTATTGGCGTCCCTTTGCGCTATGTGAGCAGCACAAGGAAGCTGGAACTATGGAGAGTCTGGTTCATTGCCATGAACAGGGCAGCAGATGTAGCACTGTCCTTACAGCAATCTGCCTTGCTGCCATGTCAGCTAGTAGCAGCTGCAAAGATGGCAATTCTCCATGTTTCACCCTATTCCTCACTGAGGTGTGAACTTGCACACCCAGATAATGCTGCTAAAATGTTAGTAAAATGTTAGGTTTGGGATTTATTCTATTACTCTTGCATCTACAGTCTTTTTTCTTGGACTAAGGGTGAAATAAGGGGTGAAATCTGAAAAGAGGAAAACTTCAGATACAGATACAGAGAATAATGAAAGAATGAATCAGTTGTAAAATTTTATTCATGCCCATTGCAAAATTGCAGGTTCATGAAGCTCCTTAACACAGAACAAGTCAAAAGCCAGATTTACACCAAATTTTATAAACCACATGTTACATCTAGCTCCATTACAGGTCTCTGCACAACCTCCCTCACTGTGCTTCTCAATGCAAAGGTTCTGACTCATAAGTGTGACAAATATTCCTCCATGGGAAGTAAATTCTTCAAGGCCTCACCTGCTCTGCAAGGCCTACCCCAAATATCAAGGAATAGACAGGTTTTGAAAGGTATGCCTCTAGAGATGCATCACATAATGTCCTCTGAATGCTGTCAATTAATTGTAAGGATTTGTTAGGTTTTTCTTCCCTGCATTGATGGTATTTCAGAATACCATGCTAATAATGCCATGGTATGACAAAAGCAGTTTAACTCTTAGCCTGTTCTTGGAAACAAAATAACGAGTTTAAAATGTTAGGAGAAAAATGAGTTTTTATACAGATTTGGGTAGAAAAGATTAAGCTGGATAATAATTCTTCAACAACACATTGTCTTGACTGACCCCAGAAGAGTGTGAATGGCTGCTATTAAAAACTGGCCACAGAGATGGGCTGTGTTCTTCTATGCCTACTGGAAAAGTTTCTCCACTGAAAGGGTTGTCAAGCACTGGAGCAGGCTGCCCAGGGAAGTGGTTGAGTCACCAGCCCTGGTGGTATTTGTGGATGTAAAAGACATTGAGATTTGGCGCTTTGGGACATGGTTTAGTACTGGGCTTGGCAATGCTGGGTTAATGGCTGGGCACAATGTTCTTACAGATCTTTTCCAATCTAAATGATTCTATTTTTCAGTTCAACTGGCTCTATCCACAAATAGCGCCAGCTAGTCTTAGCTAGTCTTGTCTGTTGCATGTTTATCTCAGACTTCCTTATTGCAGTGTAACCACCAGATATTTCACGTGTTGTCCAATACTCCTCCACCTGATTGCCCTCCAGGTGCTTACAGTTAAAAAGGACACGCATAAAACCACCTTTAAAAACCTGAAGGGAGAGCAGCTAGAATAATTTTGGTTTGTTTTTCCCCTCATGCTTTTGTGTGAGAAATGATGTGCGAGGGGCATGCATAAACATAGCCTTGAAGAATGATCAGAATTTTTTTGTAAATTGTAAAAAAGTTGTGCCCAAACTATTGATCAGTCTTTCACCAGTCTAGCTCTAATTCTGGGTCCTAAATTGGTCAGCAGGTTTATGAGAGCAGCAGCTGAGGCACCTTCAGCCCAGAGCAGCCTCAGGAGCTGCAGATCTCTCCAGCTTACAGCTGCTTCCATGTAGATTTTATTTGTTCCCTAAGAATAAATAAAACTGAATCTGTTTCTTGTCGTGCAAGACAGCAAAGGCCTGTGTGCCACAGCATTAGGCATACCATGAGGAGAAGAGGAATTTCTGCTTCTGAGAAGCAAAAGTGATTTCACGATTATAAGCCGCACCATTTTGACTAAAATTTTGGTCTGAACCCGGAAGTGCGGCTTATAATCAGGTGTGGTTTATATACGGACAAAGAATGAAAAATTGCTGTTTTAGTTTGGAGGACAGGTGTCTGCTGAGAAAGGCAGGAGCTTCTCTTTGAAATGGAGAATGTAAACCCCCTCCCTCCTAATTATTATAATTTTGAAATCAAGGGGCTCTCAGGCAAAAATATGGGAATTAGGAATAACAGTTCTTTACTAGGGAAATTAAAATAGAAATACAGTACTACAAAGAAACAAACTCCAAACCCTGACAAAGTCAGAGTACAACCTGACACCCCGTCAGGCAGGGTGTTGGTAGCAGTCCCATTAAATGGTGGCTGCATCCTCCTGCAGTGACAGATGTGGCTCAGTTGGAGCAGTGCTCCTGTAGAAGGTGCAGTTTCCCTCTGGAGGTCCAGTGGTGATGTGGAGAAGTCTGGTTTTCCTCTGGAGTCCAGTGGAGAAAGGGGCTCCCTTAGTGTCCCAAAACCTCTGTTTTTATCTTGGTAAGAAAAGTTGGGCTCTTCCCCCTGGCTGGAGCAACTTCCAATGGGATGCAGTAATTTTATCAGTCCCACAGTGGGACTCAATGGCCATTAGCAGAAAATGACTCGCTGGAGGAAGGATGGGTTGTGAAAAGATAAAGAACAATGGCCTGCCTGGTTTCAGTGGATGGCCCATTAGCAGAATATCTGCCATTGAGATAAGGATCACTGCCCCCACCCTCAACAGATAGTGATAGAATAGATACCTGTTATCACACTCTGTATTGTAACATGCAGCTTATAATCAGGTGCGGCTTATATATGGACAAAGAATGAAAAGTTGCTGAGACCTGGAAGTGTGACTTATATTCAGTGCGGCTTATAACAGTGAAATTACTGTGCTTGTGAAGATCTGAGGCAGGCCAGAGAGAGATCACTTGGATCTTCATGTTTTCCAAACTCCCACATGTCCTACAGCCCCTGGCACCGGAGTGCAGCAATGTAAAGCAGCATGAAGGGACTGTGACATTTAGGAGCCAGCAAGGTGAAGCGAGAGTGTGAGGGGAGCAGCTCACACCTCACCTCCAACCAGGAGCTGGGCCTGAACTCTCAGCAGGAAGGACATTCCTCCACAGGGAGCCTCTCTGAGGCAATTTGCTGATGGAAGCAAGGCCAGGCAGCATTTCTTGGAGCACATTTTGGGCAGTTCCCCTCTGGGTTTGTGCTCGGCCCCTCAGTGGCTCTGGGCAGGGCCAGATAAGCTGTCCTCCATCCCAGGCCTGCCCAGTCCCTACAAACTCCCTCCTGCAGGAGCTCTTTTCCAGTGTGCCTTCCCAGGACAGCTCTCCCTGGTAGGCAGAGCCAAGCAGCTGCACCTTCAGCAAGGCCCGGCCACCTGCTGCCTGTCCTGGTGGTCCAGCTGGGGAGCATTCCCAGGCTTTCCCCCATGGGCTGCTCCTTACCCCCGACGTGATGAGACATCCTCAGAGGGGGCCTCAGACCCGTGGCTAATGAAGCAAATTTTTCTTGGAACTATTTCCTGAATATTGGCAGCCTTGTTCCTTTACATCTTAAAAACAAGGCCAGGTTTTTAATATCACTGAGCACAGTTTGTAAACTCATGACAACTCCTGATGGCTGTGCTACTACTGTGTGACAACAGTGTTTGTTCTTAAACCCCCACAATATACTGGAGTTCCCTAGTTTCCTTTGAAACCACGTCTTTTGGTCTCAATGCCCTTAACAAAGTACCTAAACAGTGGCTGAGCCCTTTCCAAGATGATTCCTTTCCCAGTTTTCAGAAAGCAGACCTCCCACCCTGCAGCCACTACTCCCACACCAAGCAGTGTAACCCCATGGCAGAGCCACTGCCCCCCATAAGGAGCTCACCCGTGAGGCTGCTCCCTGCCCACACATTAAATGCACACTCTAGCCTTTTTTTAATTATTATTTTATTTTTTACATGCAGCCTCACTACTTCTCAGCTAACTGCTCTGGCTGAGAAGTGGCTACAAATCAGGACTAAAATGATTTCAGATGTTTCAACACTGATCAGGGATGTAAATGCATATAAGCTTCAGCCTGCTTTTCTTTATCCCGATCAGGTGCTGTTCAACAAGGAAGGAAAGCCCTTCTGATCAAGCTGAGCCATCCAGGGTAGAACCCCTCTGCTGCCAGCAGGTGAAGTCTCTCCTAGAAGTATTCTTCCAGTCTTCAGAGTGAGCCACCACACCAAGGACAGCCCCTTGTGCCCAGGCTGGTTAACTGAATTGAGGCAAGCTTGTATTTTGATGAGGTTATTAAGGTAAGCAGAATGGCTGGAGATTTTTCTTTTTCTTTATCTTATTGTCAAGTTTGGGGAAGCTTATTTAAAAACCTTGGTTGTTTGCTCCCCCCATTAAGGGAGAAATGTGTGTCGCCTTTGGGACATGTTGTGAGAGGATGGATATTTTGCTGTGGTTTTAATATGGTAAATACAAGGTTGGGAAACAGTATGCTTGACTCCAGAAATTTTGGCTTATGCTTTTATCAGAAAATATACTTTTGTGCTGGATTTTCTGACAAAAATGCAAATACTGTAAGTGTTTTTTTTCTTGGTTGGTAAATATGTTTGTGTTGCTAAGTAGCAGGACCACAGATTAAATCTTGGAAAATGAATAATTAGAAAAAATATTTTGCACAAGATATCCAAAAACAAGGATTTATTCAATTTTTACCTTCCAGTTTAGTGGTAAATCTGAGCTTTCTGGCTGACTTTGTATCTTAGTTGTGCTGATCTGCTCTGGGTTGTTTGGGCTTTTTTCTGTTACATTTTTAGTTGCTGCTTGGGCATATTCAACACCTAGCATAAATCACTTATTGTATTTTGAAAGTTGGATAATGTGTTTAATGCACCCAACATTGAAAATACACATCTGTTTTGATGTTAGGTGCATCATGGCAGTAAATAGCATCATTTATCTTAATACTTTTCACTTCATATATAAATGAGTAATGAGTTTGCATCCATAGAAGCATTTGTAAAGCTGTGTGATTTTCTGGTTTTAGTTTTTGTTTTTATTCTTTTAGGTTTTTACAGTATATTGTCAGTTTATATAGAGTAGGATTTTATTTATTCTTGGGGGCTTTTAAATTTCTGGGGGTTAATTAGCTTATCTTTGCTTTTGCCCCTGATACAATGTCTCCACTCTGCCTCTAATCAGGCTGCATTTTATACTTTGTGCCCAGCACGGATGTTTCTGTGGTTTGTGGTGTTGCATTCTTAGCGTTCATCACCAAGTGAACTTACTCTGTCCCTGGCCTGTCTGAGCCCAGAGCTGCCATATATGTGTGTCTGCTGAGGGGGGAGGATGGGGGCAGCTATCCTGCTCTCCACTTCTTTGCAGAGGCCAATTCAGTGTGGGAAGGGAATGCAACAATCCAGTTATCGGGTTAAGTACCAAAGCTGCAATTTTTATTGAAATACAATAATTCAGGCATCAGTGGCGCCTGGCAGATAATAGACCCCGTGGTAGTTGGTGTTCATAAAGCTTGAGGCCACCACATGCCCTGGGCTGCAAAGCAATGTGACCCTCAAGAACCCTGCCCCTTGCTGCCCTTCTGTCCCCCAAACCACAATATTCTTGTCAAGCTGTTTAAAAAGAATCATGTTTTCTCATGGTAAATTGTACCCATGCACTATTTTACACTCATCCTCCTTCTCCCTTTGTAGGGATACAGGGCTAGAAGAAAGCTCTTGGCTTCTGAAACAGTCTGTACTATTGTAGGTCTCTATTTTGTATTGTTCTGTTTAAAAATATAATAAAACCACATTATAAGGTGGAAAAAAGATTGATTTGCTCGCCCTCTTACTGGGAGACAGCTCAGGATTCCTAGATTTCTGAATCTCAGAAACATGGTTCCAGTTTGCAGACTAAAGTTATTTGGCCCATCACCCATTCCTTAATGTATGAACACTGTCCTCCAGCTTAAGCAACTCTTTTGTCTCCCTGGTGTTTACTAACAATGGCATGTTAGGAAGCATCATTTATTTGCACCCTTGCTCTTTTTCTACTAGACATGCCGAGACCTTTAATTCCCACAAAGTGTCCCTGTTGTATAAAACCTAGTAAGAGGTTTGTGGAGTCATGCAGCACCTGGCCTAACACCACCACATCCTCCTAATTTCATGTCTGGCTCCTGTAGTACTGAGGAAGGTGTTCCTTCAGCTCGTAATTTACTGCTATCAGATAAATTCCCTGATAATGAGAATCTCCATCCTACTTTCAAAGAAGATTGTGAATGCCTCTCCCTGTAGAGGTAGTCCTCTCAGATCACAAACCAGATGTGATGCTAAAGGCACCATTTGATGTTGGTACCAACCCAACCATTACTATTTGCTTCCTAATTTTGGTTTTTGCACACTGTCAGATTTGCATCTGTAATCGTCACTAAATTAAGAAAATGAAATTAACAGCACCAGACTGCGTGGGAAGGCAAAATAGGAATAGGATATGTTCTATGTCTCTTTTCAGTTGGCTTCTACTTTCTTGCAATTAATCACTCAGATTGTAGTGACACTCCTGGAGACCATCCCATATTTTATACAGTTTTTATGTATATTTACGTATGTGTGTGTATTTTTCTTAATTTATATATGTATATATAAAATAAATGTCTGTGTGTGTATAGAGGGAATTTAGAAGTTATCTCTCTGACATCTCTGACACATGTAGCTCATGGTTCACAGTAGATGAATGAGAATTATAAAATTTACTGTCACAGAGACTGAACAGCACTAGACAACCTCTGTTCTATCCCTGTTTGCCCTGTACACTTTTGGGACATGCCATGTGGTAGTGCCATCATCCCAGAGAATCCACAAGTGCTCCTGCTGGGCCAACAGACATGATACAGAGCAGATTTGTCATTATGGCCATACATTTTCATTTTTTTAATGGCTCTGTGTCAACATTTCAGGAAGGTTGTACCAATGCAACAGCACAGAGCTCCAGAGTACCCTGAAAATGGATAAATGTCACACTTATCTTTCTTGTTAAACCTAAAGGGTCACTGCACTTCCGTGGGTTGGGGTTTCCAGTCACACAAGTACTTGCATCTCAGGCCAGCTGACTTCAGGGGAGTGCAAACCAGCCTGATACTATGGATGCAAAAGCTCCCAGATGAAATGAGTTTGGGTGACCTTGGTCCCCCATTGTATATGAATATATTCAATGAAACAGCAGTGCACTGGCACCAGCTTCTCACTTCCAGCTGTGGGAGGCCCACAGGGTGGAGGGAGAAGAAAGAAATTTCCATCTGAGGCCAGCAGTGGGTGGTGGCCCAAGGTCAGGTGTGATCCTCAGCAACAGGTCGGTGGATCTTATGACATTCTCATTGTGCAGCCGCTCTCCCTCTTTCTAACCTATCTGAAAAGGGGGAAAGGCTTGTGCACTTGTTATTTAATGGCACCTCTTGGTAGTGTCAGCGACTGAGAGATCGCTCTTGAAGCACATCCTGCCTGGAGCCATGGAGAAGTCCATGAGGCTTGGTGTGGACAAAGCAGCCTGGCCATGGAGTATCAGTTTTTGGACCAGAGCCTGCAAAGAGATTTTTTGACATCTTTAACGCAAGTTCAAACCTGCAAGTAAAGCAGAGTAAATGAATTAATGAACTGAAGGTACCTGGGGATTCAGAAGTTGCTGTGTGTCTCTGTTGCAATCAAAAAGCATTTCCGCACCCTTGCATCAAACTATGCAGGCCAAAAGCATGTGATATTTTTAGTGGGGCTGCAGCACACTCTGCAACAGTACTTCTTCAAGAAATGTGGTGTTGTGCATCCTGCCACTGTACATATGCACACTAATGTAGATTTGCCTGGCTCTTTTATTCTTTGTTAATGGATAGTGACTTCTTTCTCTGTTGTATAAAAATGTCTCTTGACTAAATTCCTTGAGCTATGAAGCAGCTTAAATTTTTTTTTCACCTATATCCTGATGGACAGCAAAATCCAGGGTGTGACAAATGGCACCTGACATCCAGGAAGGAATATATCCTTAAGAATAAATCCATATCTCCAAACTCTCTCTAATTTTCTGGGACAGCCTTTCATTCTAGATCCATATCTAGTGCCGTTTCACAAAGACTAGATCTTATTTCTCAGTTCCTGTGAATTACAAGCATTACAAAAGTTCAGTTACAAAACTAAGTTTCTGTTTGCTTCAAAAACCTGGCTGAAGCTCCTAGCCATTCCTCTGTGTTTTGTATTTAGTTTCAGAATGCAAAATATAACTTGGGAATATATCTGTAATTTGTGTTATAGAACAAAAGGCAAAGAAATTGCTCATGTAGAGGTATGTTTTGTACGTAGCCCAAGAGATCCATGGTTTTTTTTCCAAGTAAGATGTGCTTTTTTGGGGTGGAGAAGGTATATAAGAAAGGCTAGATTGAGGCATTATAGTATTTGAGTATAAACTTGCTGTATTATTACTGGATTTACTGGAATATTGAGCCTTTAGCAGTCGTTACTGAAGTGCTGGGGAGGGAGAGAAACTGATCCTATTTCCTTTAATTGCTTGACAGAGTTTGAAGAATTCCTTAGTTTGTTGTAAATGACCAAAAGTTTTCCATAGGGACAGATAGATGTGGTTATAAACACTCATCCATGCTCCATGTTTCTGAAACTTCTCATTACAATATTGTATCAACAGCTGTGATAGATGGACATTAATTTCTTTGCTGCAGCTATAAATCATTCTTTTTATAACACAGAGAACACTTCATTCCCTGCTGCCTTCTTATGGAGGTCCTAAGTTTTGTCATTGAAGAGAATTTTATGTTTCCTCATCTCTCTTTATAATCTGGGTGATATCTACAGTGTGATTTTGTGGTTCATTGTTTTTCCATCACAGCGTTTTGGAGCTACCCAAAGTTTTGAAAAAAAGGAGCAGGTAACAGGGAAAACTGATCCACCTATAACAGAAGATGGAAGAGACCATGTAGAAAAAATACCACAGGTCTTTCACACAATTAATTCAAACAATATTCTGTTTCTTTCTCTGGAGCGCTCTGTATCTTTTTCAGATGCAGATTTATTTATCTTTGATTAGCAACAAGTTTCTGGCTGGGATTTAAGGGAAGAAACTTAGAGGACAGGGAGTGTGGGTGTTGCACAAGCCATACATGCTCTGCCTTGAAAAAACTGTCAGCAGTTTGCAAACATGAATACAACAGAAAGGATGTCTGAGAGGTGGGTCACAAGTTAACAGGATTTTGCCCTACTATGGAAACTTAAGCCTCAGATCGGAAAGTGTTTATGTGATATCACAGTTTGAGTGACAACTGTCAATAGGTGTTGGATGGAGGTGAGGTCAGTATGGATTTTTTTCAAAGGCTGTCTGCTGGTATTGCCTGTCATGAGATAGCTGTCATTTCCAAATCACTCCATACATTCCATAAATGTAAGGCATCAGCATGCTGGCAGAAACACTGAGGCAGCAACTGTTTTGAATTTATTTCTTAGCGGCGGTGGTATTCTTCGAACTGAAGTGAATGTAAATTTTCCACACTTATAAAATATTTGGGAGGACCACAGATTTAGTGAAAGCATTAATTAAGGTATTTTACTTAAATTTGTGTGTGTTTGGTAAATTTATGGTGTGCAAATCGGTTCTAAGACTTTTAACTAAGTACCCCAATGTATTTTATGTTTCTTTTAATGGACAGAAAATGACTTTTGCTCAAACGGACTTCATTGTACAGTGTTATGCATTTTTCATCTGATGTGGGGAAAAATCAATTATTTTAAGAGTTCTGTTCTTCTGGCAGTTCATTTAAGTGAATTCTTACTGTGTTAAATGATCATCAGTATTTTCTTTTTACATAGCAACTCTTGTAAAAGTATCGTAATGCACACAAAGAAGTGTAATTTGCCATCACGTAGAGAACATTAGTCTTGTGTCTTTTATGGACTCATGAAGCTCTCTGTTTCAGCCACTGGGCTTTAATTTCTATTTGGGTAAAGTTTGTGGGGGAAATGAAAATGAAAGATTAAGTAATAGAAAATTGCTCACATATTTGAATATATCTTTTATTTATTGCAGCTAAGGGGCTGTAATTCTGATGAACCCATTTGTCTCGCTGTAATTCCAACAAGTCCAGTGGAATAAATGATTAATTGCCTCCATCTGACCTCAGAATCAGGTCTGCAATAGTTACAATGGGCTTTGGGCTGTGCAGAAATATTTGTGTTGAAAGTAACACCCAGGTAAATGTGATAAAACTTTAAAGAGGAGTTAAATGTGCCCATGTTGCTACTGAATTACAGTTTTGACAAACACATGAGTAAAAGATTAATTTGACATTTTGTCTAAGATTCTGAATTTTATCTTCCAAAACCGCAGAAAGAAGTTGGAGCTTCCACCTTATCTCACTCTGGATTTCTGAGCTCAGGGGCTGTTGCAGACAGTTGCTTTCATCAAATCAAAAGTTTCTTGATATTCACCCTGGGGTGAGGGTCTACAACTCTGAGAAAAACGTTTCTAGAGCAATAAAATGCTTTTCAACTGCCTTCACGAGTACAAAATGAGAAAGGTAATTGCTAACAATGATCAGTTCAGCAGGCTGAAGTAAGTCTTACACATATGTGTGTGTGAAGTATTCTTCTAACATGGAAAAGAATGGAACCATCTCAAGTATAAACACACCAAGTTTTCCATCCTGCCAACTATTTTTCATTTGTTATTAAACTCTATTTGGAGTCATTATAGTATTAAAAGGCATTTTAGTAGCAGTGAGCCCTTTAAAAAATATTTAAAGCAATTTTCCAAATGTGAAAATAGGTCGGAGATGTGAATTTTTAAGGTATTTCCAGGATAGTGTTTTCTGAACTTTGAGTCACACTTCTGAATCCTAATTTTATATGAACAGTCACAAAATGTTGGGTAGACAGTAGCAGTCTCTTTAGAATAAAAGTACTGTTTCATATGTAGTTATTTGGTGGTTGGCTTTTTGGTTTGGTTTATTTTTTTTTGACTTTTGCTTTTTAAAAGATGTAGAACTGTGACTTGGGTATGGTGCAGGTTCTTTCAGGTTTTATTTTACAATGTTTATGCTGGGGCAGCTCAGGAAGAACCAGATGTCCAAGGGTTGCAGCTCAAGAGGTCTGATGATTCATGGAGAGGTGGGGTCAGATGCTCCTGTCCCAGTGATTCATCCTTCCTCTGTTCTGGCAACCAACTCTGTGGCACGGCCAGAGCTGAGGGCCTGGTACCATGGTTTAAATCATTATTGATTTCAGTTTACATGAACATCCCTGGCTGTGAACTGCTGCAGCTGAGGGCTCTGATTCATGGTCTCTGTCAGGCTTAGAAGTGGTGTCTGAGGAGCTTCCTGAGCACAGCAACCTCTTTACCAAGTGCATCCAGTGCCATACAAATTGAGACTCAGATCCTGGACTACTTTGCTACCCTTTTGTGAATATTTATTGTATTCTGGACTGCAAAACAGACAAAAAATACAGTTGGAAAACCACTTAAAATAAATATATCAGAGAGCAGAAAACATATTATGGAGAAAAAAGCGGGGCTACACGCATGCTTGCAAACTCTTGATCATAGCAAGAAATGGCAATTACTTTTTTGTAAGTTCTTGTAAATGCTAGAAATATTCTGATGTAGGAACCTTATTTACATCTTGGTGGGAAAAAATAAAATAGCAGAAGAAAGTATCTTTTCATGGAAGATCAAAAACTTTCTTCTGCCAAGTTCTTCCTATGGTCAAGAAGATTTTTATTTCAGCAGAAAAGAATTCAGACAAACTTTGCAAAAGTAAATGCTCAAATATAATGAGGGACATTGTCTACAAGAAGAGAAGTGTGTATTGGGGGAGGATTGCATGTTCACCAATCTTTTATTGAGACCAAGAATCCAGGGTCCATCAAACTAGTAGCTGTGACAATCTCACCTGTCTATAAACCCACATACTGGTAAAATAAGTAGATGGCAGTAACCTGCTGATTCACCTGTAGATTAGATGGAATATGGATCCTCAGATTTGTGCAAAGGTTGTGATATCTTCTAGACTGATGTTTCAAAGGAATTTTTTCTGATTTCTTATTCCTCCATGAAAACACCTCACAATTCCAGCTGCCCAGAATTCATGTGCCTTCCAAACCTTACAGTGTGCAAACAAAATAAAGCTTCTTTTGCCATATCCCCTTGGCACCCCACACATACTCGGAGGACTATACTTCAGTGCCCAGGCAGATGACTTTGGTTATTAGCCCTTTTAGGCAGCTATTGAAGATGTTTCTATATTCTTTCACTGCATAGGATGAATTTGCAACCTGACAGACCACTCTTAGTCATGGACTTATGATGACCAGTGCACGTGAGCAGACAAGAAATTGGATTATACCTCAGACTTCCGTTTCCTCCTCTGCTCCTCCTTTGCTCTGGGGCAGAACCTTTCTCATCTCCTGTGAATTTCTCTGTTCCTGTCATGCCAGGCCTTTCGGTCAGCATGCAGAGAGATGCAAACTCAGGCTGTGCCCACTTCTTCCCTTCCCATGGCTTTCCTCCGCCTCTTTCTGTCCTTCTGAGACCACCTGGAAACAGTCCAAAGGAGAACAGTAAGACTGTCAAAATTGTTTTAACAAAATATGGCCTAAATGAGAGGAGTGGAAGAGTTGTGTGGTCTAGTGCAGCAAAGAAAACGGGAAATGGAGGTGCAAGGGCAGGATGAAGGTAGCATTCTCCACGTATTTTAAAGTCTGCAGCAGAGGGTTGAGTCTGTAAATTACCTGGGCTTTGTTTTAGGTCTGCATCAGGTGAGAGGCAGTGGTTAAAGTGCAATAAGACTTCAGAAAATCTGTCTTATGTTTAAGGAAGTTGGACAGTGGAATGAACAGGCTGTGGCATCTCCATCGTTGAATGCTAAGATTTTTGGGACATTCTTCTATTAGCAAAAGCTGATTCTGCTTTGGGACAAGGAAATGGACAAAGTGATCTTTTGGGAAGGTCCTGATTTGTCCTAATCCAGGAAATAGGGTCAGGAAGGGGGTTGAAACAGTGATATGGTAGGGCCATGCACAGAGTAAGATGCAATTAGGCTGTATGGAGACAAGTATGGTTGATAATTCAAGTATGCAATAAGCCTGTACAAAACACAGATTGAGCATCATGTGTCTTTACAGTCACATTTCTGTCCTGGTACCGATGTCACTCATCATCAGGGAAGGGGCAGGAATGTGCAATTTCTTTCATTCTTGTAATGCAACTATTGGGTGTGAAAATTTGCAGCCCACAGCTTTCATGTTTCGGACCTGCTACTGCACTTCATTTGGAGGTATCCTTGACTCCCCTGGAATGGGTCAGTGACTTCCTGCTTTCTTAGTGGTGTCCTGACCTGCCTCAGACTTGCATTTTTTATGGATTTATTTCAAAGTACTGGTTTTGATTTTTTTTTTTTATTGGATCCTGTATATCTCTGAAATTACCCATCTTTGTATTTTGCTTGAAGAGTTCAAATTACCTACGCATTTTTAAGTTAAGGTGCCTTAAACCCTACACCATAAGATGCTGATGGTAGGTTACATTGGCTGTGTAATACCTTTCCTCAATCTGTGTTGTCCTTCTGGATACCTTTTCTTTTTCTTTGTTAAAGCAGAATATACTTACAGAGGAGCTACGTTTTATTTTCTTTCATTAACCCGAAGACTGTCTTCATGTTAGATGAATTCAGGCAGGTGCTTTGGTTAGGTTTTTGCATTTTATTGTAAACATGTTCTTAAACATTCCATGTGACTCATTAAGTAAATAGGAGTAAATGGGCTAATCAAGTAAATCGGAGTAGTCATGTCACAGGTAGCAGTACACTGGCTCATAGTGTTTGTTGGAGTTTGGAAATCTCTTTCCAGTGTCACCTGAAATCCTTACCTGGACATTTGAACATAACCTTTTCTCATGGACAATTAGAATAGAGCACTTACAGCAGTAGGTGTTAGAATGTGCTAGGAAGCCAAGCAGCATTGCACATGATGGTGGTGCACAGATTTTTTTAGTCGCCTGAGTTGTTGAAATGAGTCAATTTACTGTTGGCTAAAAGCTGAACGGCTCATCCATGTTGCAGAAGATGATTCTTCTGTCCTGGGACTGGAGGCCTCTGAAGAGGAGCAACGTCAAGAACACCCACGTGGTGTGGATAAGGCAGTGCTTCTCCAGGAGCTGATTTATAATTTACTTATTCTAGCCCTAGGCTTTGAGGATGAAAAGTTATCCACAGCGACAGAGTTTCATTATGGAAATAGCACAAAATATTTGCTGATTAGTGGCATTCTTTGGGTGTGTTTATTTGCTGGTGGCGCACATTTCTTCTTGTTTGGAATGACATTTCTGTCTAGTGTCTTGCTGCAGCCATGCTGCTTCCCAGGGATTGCTCCAAGTGTGCCAGCCATTCATGTCACTGGCTGTTTTAGGAAGTTTTATGTATTGGTCTGAGGAGCTGGTGATGACAGATTTTTAAAAAAAAACACATACCAGAAAATGTTAAGTGCCAACTCTAAAAAGGTTTGTTACAGTGTCATTTATTTTTAAGGGGGAGAGGGAAACATAACTTTCAGCTAAATTCTTATGTCCTAGAGCTGCTGTTATTTTTTAAACTCAGCACAGCACATTCCTTAGGTTTTTCCTTGGGCAGTTTCTCCTTGACTTATCTTCTTAACAATGTGAGTTGCTCCAAACACCAACTGTGACATCTTTGCAATTGGAGCTCTTCTGCATGTTTTGGGATATATTTGCTTGAATAAAAACAGGAATTAGAAAAAAAAATATTGAAACAGATTTAGGATTTCAGAACTTGTTCTTGAATATTCATGTTGCCAAGAGCTCTGCCATGTTAATACATATTGATTGTCTTTTTTGTTTCTATTTTCTCAATCTTTGATCCTTTTGTTTGGGTGTTCTCTTGAACTACATTTTTTTTAAACTGCAAATGTTAACAAACTTGCACAGGAAAAAAATAGAACAAGTGAAAATGAAGAGAAAAAAAAAAATCTTTCCTGTCTCTGCAGCTGGCAAGGACCCCTAAACAGCAGGACCAAGCTGTTCTGCTCTGTGTGGGAGGAATAACTTGATAGCTAGTTCAGATTCAGCAAGACAGTTTAAGCAATGCTCCCAAACTGCTTTGATGTAACAGTTCTCCATTACCAAAAAGAAAAGGTGGCAATCTTTTGCACTGACTTCTGGCACGTGTTAACCAACCAGGCCATGTGGGGAAGGAGCAGGACAGATCTGGGGGAGACTGGCAGAGCCAGTTGTGCTACGGTTGCTCCTGTCGCTTCCCATGTGCCTGGAAAGGGTCCAGAAGCATGCAAGAAACATCTGACCTCAAGATATCAATGAGCACTTCAAAGTGCCGATCTGTTCATTCATTCTGACTGTCATCATGGCCGAGGCATTGGGAAGATGACAAACCTGATCAGGACCATGCTGTGTATGTTCTCTGAGATAAGGCAAATGGGAAAGCTGCATAATCGTGCTGACAACAGTGATAAACCTTGCTCCTCCCATGCTAATAATACTGTGATTGAATAATGGAACTCATACCCAATTCATGCTCACTTTAGACACTCAGAATTGGATTGAAAATGCTATTTAACAGTTATATGCAGCCAATTCCTGTTTTTTTTCAAACTGGTAATTGAAATAGGATGTGGACAGTTAACATTGGGGAGGGCGGGGAAGACTTTTCGCTGTGTTTGAGTTGTTTTGTTTTCCAAGTTAGAAAAGCCTGCGTAAATTTCACATAGTTTTATGAAACTCTTAAGTGTCAGGCTTGATAGTTCTGGCCAAGAAAATACAGCATAGAAAAAGCTGAACATCTTGGTAATGGTTGAGGATCTGCACAAAACCAAACTGTTCTTGCCTTGGCTCTAAAACAACAACTTCTCAACAGCTTTTCAGAACTTCTGAAAAGCTCCCGAAGTTAGAACTTTTGTGTTTGGGGAACCTGGGGTCATAACATCAACTGCATGGGTTCTGGTGGCTGCTCTTGGTATGATTCAGCAGTGTATGGACAGCATTTCTGAGCTTTTCCTGGCACACCAGATGAAATGAGACAACTTCTTGTTCAAGCCTTGTTAAGTTTGCTGCTGCTAGGAAGAGAATTAAATGGGTAATGTGAGTTTTGCTCAAGGCCAGAACCCTTGATAGAGTAAATCAGCTCCCTGTATTGCAATGACTAATACCATTGATTATCACCAGCTGAGAAGTGGGCCCCAAAGAGTATAAAACAATAGTGGATTAGAATGAGCAATCTATTTTCATATATCCAGAATGATTATGTCTCTCTAGAGATGGAGCCAGGCAGAGTTACAGTCAATTATCACTAGTTCCTTTTCATTGGAAAAATAAAATAGAAATTGTTGCATCCATTCATCTTTGTGCATTTTTGTATCAATAGTGTTTGTAGCTTAAAACTTACAGATACTCTGGAACTCAAAATGCTATCCACTTAGATTAGCAATGCACACTTCTGTGCTTATATCATTAAATTCTTCTTTTCATTTATTTGCCATCGCATGCTTGATCTTTGTTTTCCTTAGAAATTCAGCCTCATTTACACTATTTTGTGCTTCTCATACCAATTTTTTTAAGTTACACCTGCAGATTTTTATCTGCTTTCCCTCAGCATAAAAGCCTTGGGATCAGCACTTTTCCATTCTCCCATGAAAAGTGATGAGGTCTTGCAAGGGCTTAAGTCATATGATCTGTCTCATCGCTGCCTCAACCAGACACCAGGAGCAACAGCATAAAGCCAGAGCTGTTTTGGCAGCACTTTCCCGAAGTCCCCGTGCAGATGCTCGGCGTGTTTCACAGTAGAATTAGTAACAGCAATCATTGTCGAAGGCCGAGAACGTCCCTGCTCGGGACCGCTCCTGGCAGCGGGCGGTGACAAATCTGTTCCCTTCGCTGGGCACCGTGAGATGTCCACGCGCCGCAAAGCCGCCGGGTCTGAGACACTAAATCACATCCTGGGAACAAGCACGACTTGGCCCTGGTACCTGAGGCTCTCCTTGCCTGACATATTACACTGTCAGGCTTTACAAGGCACACTAGATCTCTGCATTTGGACTCTGCTGAACGCCCCGCTCCCTCTCTTTAATTTGTCAGATGAAGTTCTCCGTATTCAGAGTACATGTAATCCTGATCTGTACATAGAGAATTTAGTGAGAGTTCACTTAAAATGTGTGGCTTGAATAGATAAGCAGTCTTTTCTGAGGTGTTCTGTGATGAATTTTAAATAACAGCACTGACTTGTACTGTTTGAAATAAATTTTAAATGCTTTCTTCTGCCTGAAACATAAAATGGCTCAATAACTGTTTGCAACTCCTAGTATTGTCCTTAGAAGTACAGCTTTTAGTATGAAGTTAGATATCTTGCACATAACAATTCCACTTAATTTCTCAGCCTCAGCTAGGGGAAGGGATTTTATTTATCTTATAGTAACAATAGATATTTCAAAGTTTCTTTCAGAGGCTATAACTAAACTGAATAGTTGATTTTTAGTGCACCACTGTCTCATCAAACCTAACTTCAAATCCAAAAGTGTCTGTCAGTTGCTCTCCATATGTTCAACTCAAACCAGTATTCATTTATAAAAATAGGTTTTTAAAAGGTTTACACTGTCAAAAGAACAGTGTTCAGAAAGCTTTTTTTTTTTTTTTTGTAGTGTCACAGTGATAGCTTTAGCATATCTAAACAATTCTAAACAAATACCTATTTTAGATTACATTTTTATGACTGGGCTTTAAAAGACAATGTGTGTCTTACTGTTGCTTATATCGATTTTGCTTCTTTATTTTATGGAAACCAGCATGAAATGGAATTGGGAACTCTGCAATATTAGAAGTATTAAAGGTTTCAGTACTTTGTTCATTGAATAATCATGGCCTCACTGGATGCAGGTTGTCGATCACTAGAAGTGGCCAAATTTAAAATTCCATAGAAGGCAGTGGCATAGAGTGCACTCTCTTTTGGTATCATCCGATGAAGACAGTGGATGTGAATGCATTTGTGGCATGGCTCATGTGGCTCTTGGTTCAGAAACCTGGGTTTCCCATATATCTTTCTCTTTTTTCTGCTACATTGAAAAAATGGCACAATGCAAGTTTAATTCACTCTGAAGACAATGAGTGTGAGAAATTAAAAGGAACTTAAATACTGAAATCAGATTTGGCCGTAAAGTAGTTCAGTTTTACTAGCAAAATGATTATGCCTTTTTTGAATAACAGTATCAACTTTTATTTGCAGTCAAGAATCTTCCCTTGCCCACCCAAATAGTAATAGTTTTTTAAAAGTCACATTTGGAGTTTTTTTGGTAGTGATTGCACAAATTAGAAGGAGGAATTGGAGGAGCCCATCTCAGTCTTAATGAGTAATTATGTTCTTACTGATATTGAGCTGAACACAGATGCTCTGCTTTTCAACCCAGATTCCAGCCTATGTTCTTGGGGTTGACTCATGTGGCCAGTTTGTTAATTGTAATCCATAGAGATTCTTCAGCTTTTCTCCCTATGTCCATTCATGAGGGCTCCTTGTCTTGGACAAGATTAGAAGGAAGGTCTAATTTCCAGATATGTTTCACCTTTTATTACTTCTTCTTTTGTGGTTGAGTGTTCTTCTTTAGTCAGGGCTATTAGTAAGAATTTTTCAATGAAATGTCAACATTGAACACAACTGGAAGGTATTTAAACTAAGAAAATTATTTAGAAGAGAAGAAATAATTTCTAAATGTCTGTAAATTGTTATCTTTTATAGTCTTAACTGGAGAAGTCATTCTCAGCTTTGTTATAAAGGGGAAAATAAGGAGGTATACACTGCATACACAGTATGGGTATACACAGTAATTCTCTTTAATCAAATTGCAAGCATCCCTAGCTGAGCACAATGAGCTCTGCAGCTAGAGGTCCTCATAGAGCCTTGCCAGGAAGGTCAGAAGGTGTAAACATCAAGTGATCTCTCTGTTGGGCTATATTCCTTTCTTTGGCTGGATCAAAGGCCATCATGTTTGTTGCTCTTTCTTTTTCTTTGCTGATAAAGGAGGACTTCATACAGTCCCAGAACCTGTATTAATCTGAGAAAATAATAATCTCAACTTCAATATTTGCAAAGCAATAATTTTTTTGTCTCTTTTTTTTTTTTAATTTTAATTTTACAAATATTTGAAGACATAAACCATAAAATCCCTATGCAGCAGAAAAACTCTAAAGCTTTTAAAATCCAGGTTTTGGACAACTCACTGGGTTTCTTTGCTCCCTGTAACTGGCAATACCATAACAATTTCACATAGGAATCTGCATGCCCTTTCTTACTTGGTTTCTGCATTACTTTTCAGTAGGGAGGCTTGTTTCTCTGTTATATTCTGGTTTTTAATTATTTTTTTTTAGTTACAGAATAAAGAGATGCAATGCAGTGTTATATTGGTTTCCCATTATGTGACTGAAGTTTGTGTCTGCTGGGGTATCAAAATAGAAAGTGAGTGAGATGAGAAGTAGTTAATGAAAGTAAAGCCTAACTTTTGTAATGGAAAGGTCATATTTTGCAAAATGTAGAATTATGATGCCAGCTGAAGTCTCCAGATGTAAATTTTCAGGATAGTTAGCCTAACCCCTTTTACCATCATGCATTCACAGCAATGCTAATTTTGGCTGTAGGTCTTGAAGGCAGCATCCAAAACTGTAATGTGTTTCTTGCCCAGGCTTTTTCTATTTGTTTTTTTTTTTTTTTTTAATGGAAAGACTCAGAACCTGTAATTCTAAATAGACATGGTCACCATTTGGACTTGGTATAAGTGTTCAGGCACCACCAGATCCCACTTTTAGGTTGGTCACTGTGGAACAGAGAGAAAGCAACCCAATAATCTTGTAATGTCAGAAGTTGAGTGTCTGCCTTGGAGATGATTAATAAAGCTTGTAAAATTTAGATTGGATTTTTAGGAAAAATCCTTTACTGAAAGGATTTTCAAACACTGGAACAGGCTTCTCAAGGAAGTGGTTGTGTCACCTCCCCTGGAGCTGTTTAAAACACTGTCTACCCCACGTGGCACAAACTTCCTCTTGGCAATTAGAAGTTATGTACCACCACCTCTGAAATCCAACCCACCTTGGGACAGCATCTCCCATCTATTTTTCTGAGCATTTCTTTTTGCCATATCTGTCACTGCTTGATGAGGCATTGTGGCTGCTTGTTCCTGCATGTCGTTTGACCACATGGGTGCCTGTGCCTTCTCAGTGGAAGGGCAGTGCCTTGAGAAATCATTGATCTCAGTTTGCCCTGTAAATTACTCCACAAGAGTGCTTTGTCCTGCCCAGCTTTCTGTATAGTTTATTATTCTAGGCTTTTACCATGTTCAGTCTTAGGATAAACCAGAAACATTTAGGAAGTGTCAGCAGTAGAATTTACTATTACACTCACTAGTTCTAGTTAATTGGTAATCAGTTAACCTGAAGCAAAACAGTCAGTTATAGAAACACACTAGGGCAGTGCTTGCTATGAGTTCCCAGAGTGCTTTTTGATGCTCTTTCTCCCTGAACACTTTGATTTCACCAAAGAATTGAGTTAGGATTTTCACATATGTTCAGCTCTAAATCACCTTTGAAATTTTCAGCCTCTTTCTCCCAGTCAAATGTTATGAAAAAGAAAATTTTTCCTGAAAGCTGTTGTGTCAGACCTGCTGAATCATCACATTTTATTATGGAAGACATCTTTTAAAATTTAAGAAAACTGTCCTTTCTAGGGAAGTGGGTTAAGACAATAGCTCACTTTTTTTTGTTGTTAATAATCTCACATTTGAAATCATCATAAATTTCTTGAGCTTGAAATAATGTTAAAACGAGATCCTTCTGTGTCATTCTCATGGTTTTTGCTGAAAAATATATGCCAGATGAACAGTGTATATTTCTATTTTTATGTGGTTGGGTATTAAAAGACGATTGCAATTATTATATCAGGCAAGTACAATTTAAGTTCCAAAAACTAAAATGACATTTTGGAAACTCACTTAGGCTCTCCAGGTCTGATCCTCACCTGTGCCTGTCCAATTTCAGTAATAAAAGCCAGGCTACACTGTCTTTTGCAGGAACTTTTTGGCAGTGGGTTTAACAGCACTTGAACAGCAGACAACAGTGTTGTATCCTATTTTCTATAAGATGAAAGCAAGCAGCAAATCAAATTATATGTCCCCAAGGTCATCTATCAAGGTGGGGGTAAAGATAAACTTTATGACTCCAGAGAAGTAGCACAATGAAACATTTCTTAAAAGTCACCACACTGGCTTTTTCTGTGTGAGATTTAGTTGTGAAGGCTTTCATAATAACAGTAGGTTGTGTCAAACATCTTTCTGTTTTCACTAGTGGAATGTAACCATTTCTTAATCCTCTCTCTCTTTGTTCTTTACAAAGAAATTGTTTTAACCACAAGTGTAGCTTATAGGACAAAAATCCCTATAGTTTTAGATCATTTGGGATGGGATGGGATGTACTCCACTCTGTGCTTGCTGTATAGCATCAAAAATCCAGAGGAGTTCACAGCAGGAGTGCATATTTTAGGTTTGCACACATTTGTGAGAATGTTAATACTGCATTGTGGGAATAGTGCTGAGTTCCCTGTTATCATGCAAGCAATTGCTAACTGTAGACCTCTGACTTTGTAATTTGTTCTTTATGGACTAGCCTGCAGCCAATAAGCAAAATCAATAGTCTTTGCTGAAAAGTAAGCAAGTGCCAGTGTGTTATGTGACAGGTGAAGATACATGTGCTTACCAGGGGTCAGGGGGCCACATCAAATTTCTCTCTGACTTCTTTTCAAAAAGCTAAATCCATTTAGGGAGCATTCGTCATTGGAAAATGTTGCAGTGGGGAATTAGACAGGCTCCTGCTCTTCTTTTCTCATTTAACGATGTTTGTTTTCAACAGTCTGTTCAATAATGTCACTGAGAAGAAATTATGTGAGAAGAATAAAGTGCTTATAGTCTATTTATTTATTCATTCATTTCTGTAGAATAACACTAGCTGTTGCATTCTCATGTTTATTAATGCTATTGTGGCAGTCCAAATATTTGTTTGTTCTTTTCTTTTGGGAAAAAAAAGGTGGGACAGAGCAGTGTGGAACAGATTGCTTCCTACTTAAGCCTAAGGTAAAGGTTACACACCTCCCAGCAACGTTTTATATATGTATATGTATATATAGTTTCCTATACTTGAGTACAGCATCTAAATATATGCCATAATTTTAGTACTGCAGAATTTGGGAAGTCTCTTGTTTTGCCAAGTGGAATGAGCAGGATTGAGGCCACTCAGAAGTTTGCTGGAAAACACAGCAGCAGCAGCTGACATGGATGTTGCTGGCCTGTGATAAAACATGCTGGATGATACTGGTGCAATTCCGTCTTTTGCATTAAATGCTGACAGTACTAAGTGTTCTGAGTTCTAGGAAGTTCTTGTTCATACCTGCCCTTCTATCTTAACAGATCAGGCTACAATGAAAGGCAGAAAGTGAAAAGGAGTTTTTTCCTGAAAGTAGCTTAGGTTCATAAGCTACCCAAGAAAAGGACTGGTATTTAGAAGTTAAAGTTATATTGGCTTTCCATGTTCAAGCACCCAACTTATATTCTTTTGAAAACTTTAGATTCAGTCTAATAGCAAAAATGATAGAAAGCTTAATGCCATTGTTTGCTTCTTATTGAATGTAGTTGCTCCATTTAATAGCCTGGCCTGCTGCCATGGTACTATCACATACACATGTGCACTCCCAGTCAGGAAAAACAAACAGTCACCACACCGGTTCAATCAGATTAAAGGTTCCCTGTCTGAGAGCTGAATACCAAAAACCAGATTGGTGTGTTAGATTTCTCTCGCGTCCTGTTTGATTTTTTTTTTTTTTTTTCTAGCATGCATAGTAAATGTCTCTTAATTTCTCTACCTATCTTTCTCTGTGACTGTTTGTTGGCTGCTGACTGCACAGGTCATCACTGCAGCTGGGCACTAAATTTGGAGATGCTGAACAATACTTGAAGCTTCCAGAAGGTTGTAGTTGGAGCCCTTCAATCTGGGTTCTCCCGTGCTTCGTGGCACCTTTTAAACTCAGTTTAGGTGCTCACAGACTGCTTTTGACACCACGTTGTACCTAATGAATGTCCAAGCTCAGAGTGTTCAATAAGACACTTTTTGAAGGTGACTCACAGTCTCTCAACCACCAAATGCAAGAATTTAAGAAAACTCATTTTTCAGCATATTTAAACAAGACTGATGCCTTCTTAGCCACAAAATATTTAACACATTGTGTATAGAAAACCTGTGGGCTCTTCAAAGTTCTGTGTCACTAAATTCATTTACTGTAGGAATGTATCTTCCTACTCTTAGTGTGCCAAAGAATAGTTTTCTCCTTGACAAATATTCCCAAGCAAGTTCTTGAAGTTCTGGTAGACAGCTGAGGAAAAGAAAGGGGCAGGGTGTGGATCTTGAAGCTGACTTTTTCTCAGGGAATGGGTCTGTCAACAGACTACAGACAAATCAAGAACCTACCTTTCCTTCTAAGATGTAAAAATAAGCTTATAAGGGATTTTTATAGTTTGAGAACTGGAAAGATAAACAAATAGCTACTCCAACCTTCCTTTCCTCATTTTCTCTTCAAAGGGTAGCACATTTGCTGTTTTGCAGTGACAAGATGAGATAAAACTCAAGTGACTTGAGAGATCCCCTGAGCTCCAAACTGCAAAGGGTTGAGGTTAAGCTTGAGGTTTGCCTGCTCAGCTCCTTTTTCCTTTTTTGTTTTATTGGGTCTTAAACCTTTCCCACACTAAATAAACACCCTTTTACAGGCTTTTTTCCCTCACAAATAGCAAGTTTTGTAACTTTATATGAAGAAGTCTAGTTGCTGATTCAAACTAAATGCTCCCTCATTGCTACCAGTCCCTCTGCCCCTGAGGACCACAGTTCACACTGGTGGTGCCTAGCCCTCCTGGGCCTGCACTGGAGCTTCAGGTCTAATCTGGTTTGTAATTCCTGTCCTGGATGTGCTTTTGATCACTTGGAATACACCTATTGATCTTGTGGCATGAGGCACATCATCCAAGTGCTACACACCTACCCCGTTGCTCTGCCTGCATGGCCAAACTGTGACTGTAACACGGTCAGATGTCCTCAGTAATTGTCAGGTGTGTTCAAGCTCTCTGTAATCCAGTTAGCACAGGTCATGGCAAGAGTGAAGAGGTCCTCTGGGGACCAGCAACTGCAGCACCATGCCAGGTCCCCAGAGGGTTTGTGCAGTTCGTGTCTGTGCTGCCACGACCTCGCAGCCGCTGTTTTGTGTTTTACTGCTTTGTTACCACGCCATCATTTGGCTGCCAAGACAGAGCATCCAGTCCAGCTTGACCAGGAGTCTCTTCCCTTTAACTCTCCCAGAACCCTATCATTTATTATCTTGTCTTTTTCTTGCTTTTCTACTTGCAAGTATCTCATCAAAAGAAATTACCAGCAAAATTTCTCTGGTGATTGTCGCTTCCTATTTCATCAGCAACACGAAACGCGTACCATTTACAATAACAACTCTTATCACTGGTGTGATGGCAGAGCTACCCATTTGGTGTGACACATGCAAAGAGAGAGCAGTGCAAGAGGCAAGCAGCTCGTGTTCTAACAGATAACAAAACTTTGGACATGCATCCTTCTTGGCAGTGGTCTCCAAAACTGTGATCTGTTGAGATTTTAATTTTGAGGGCTATCCAGATCATGTCACTTAAATTTATTTTCTTTTCTGCCCAGTTCATCAGCTGCAAGATGTTCTTTTTTTGATATCTTCATTTTGGACAAGTTAAAATCAAACAAAGTCTTTCTGAGATGAATACTTTATTACAATTTTATTATCCTTTCTTTCTCTGTGTGTTGCTATGCCAAGTGTCCTATTTTATTGAGGAGGGTGGGTTATACATGCTTGCAAGATCAACTACAGAAAATGTATCTTACTGTTGATTTAGGCCTTTCTCTAGAAGGGAATCAAGTGAACCTGCCTAGAAATCAGCACAAAGCATCTTCCATATGGCTACCTATTGCTTTATATTCTATATTAGCCTGTTTGCTTTCCTTTAAACCACCTTAAAGCAAAATTTATTATTTTATTTTTATTAATGGGGTGACAAATAGCATCATATATTTATGCCACATTTTACTATTTCTCTCCTTTTCAAAACACTCTGTAAGAATTTCCTATTTTATGTGTATGTTCTTCCTCAGCATTGTGCTGCTGAGGAAGAAATATTGTCAGTATCTGTATAGCACCTAGAGAAGAACAGAGGCAAATTCTGAAACAGTTTACAGAACTGAATCTTGCCTGAATCATTCAGAAACAGTTTCATGGAGAATCAGTGATTTGGAACATTCTGTGATCTTTGCTTCTCCACTGTATAAAATGATTCTTGCTGACCTTAGTGGATTTTGGAAAAGGTTCCTGGAGCTGGAGAACAGAAACAAGAATAACATCCATGATCAATAAAATTTCAAGAGACTATGTGTAATTATTTTTTAACCATTTCCTTGAAGATTTCTTTTCCGGCAATCATAAATGGGACAAAATTATTCAATTAATTTAGCTTTTTCAATTTCTAATTGTGACTAATAGTCTAATGATCCATTGTTTGAAATTCCTCCTGGAGCAAGTTCTTCAGCTAATACCTTTATTCATATACAGAACAACATTTTTAATCACATGAATATATTTTTGTCAAAGTAAACCTTGGGTCTGCAGTTTTTTACGTGTAGTTCATTGCAAATGTTTAATATCCAGCATTTCTTTGTAATGGAAGATGTAAAGTACATGATGCTTAATACTGAATTGTTAACCATAAGCATTCCTACTGATATAACCACTTTGACTGACTCTTAAGCAAATGATGACTAAATTTAGCAATTTTTATACATGTACACTGGTAAAACTTGCTTTGCTTTAATATTTCTACATTGTAGTGTTTCCTACCAGAAAGTAAAGTATTTTGAAAAAGCAAGCTCTATGTAATTAGAATGCAATTCAAGTGAATCAACTTCAGGAAAAAAAATCTCATGTAGACAATCTCTAGGTTGTCTTTCCATAAATAACTTTAAGGAAAATATGAAATCAGGCTGTCAATTGGATCAAGATTAATCAAAAATGAATTAAAATTTCTTGAGTAGATTTCCAGTGTGAAAAACAATCGAAACAACTCGTAATAAGGAAGGTTCTGCTAATAAGAGGTACTATGTCTGACCAGCTCTCTAGAGAAGTTCTGCTGCTCTCCACTGAGCAGTAATGTTCACTTCATTTTGTATCTCTGAACAGGCTGGAAAAAAGGTATCAATGTTACCCAGCTGCGATGCAAATAAATATTCATAACAATGGCACATGCATAGCTAATTGAACAGTTTTTGTTAATATTATACTAGATATTCATGGACATGTGCCTTTTTCTATAATGAAAATACCGCCTAAGGCTAGCTTTGTTTTTCTTGTCAAGAACAATTTATGTGCTTTCATTTAAATGAATATAAACTTCTATTCTCATGACAAAATAATTCACCATTAATTTGGGCAAAGAATTTCTTTATTCCCTTTGTGGTGCATTTTATTGGAAGAGAAAAAACTAAGTGTATCTCAGAAAATTTCTGTATGCATTCTGTCTAATTTCTGTAATAACTGATGTGAATATGTAGGGATTTGCTAAGTAAATATGGGATATGGACATATATTTGATTTAAAATTAATCTGAAAAAAAATTTTTGAAGTAAATTATTCCTTCACAAATGTTTTCATTGTTTTACACATACAATTTACGAATATAAACATGAAAAACACTGCTCTTTCATTTTCATTATTTCCTTTTCTTATTTTGGTTCTTCCTCTGTTATTTATAGCTGAGGTTCTAGCATACCTCTGAGGTATGTTTTGGAAGATGATAGAGCAGATCTCACAAATGTGACAGAAAAACACAGCTGCTGAGAAAGGTCTGAGTATTTTTTCCTCCCCTTGGCTGTGTAACAAAGTCTGTATCCCTTTTTTCATGGAACTCTTGTTTTCTCATCTTATTAACTGTTTACGCGATCCACTCATTTAAATTTCAGTGATGTTACTTAAAGGAAACAAATGGTGCTACACACTGATTTAACTAATGAATTAATTCTGTTCAGATGGCAAATTAGGCTCCCTAGTAAATAGAATGTAAGTATTTCTATTAGGAGCGTGCACCTTAGGCTACTCTGCTGTCAGTGCCAGCGGGGTTATTGGCTACATTATGATTCTTTCACCAAGTGCTTAAAGTACAATTCTTGGCAATGTGCTTTTAATCAAGTGTGGATTCTCACTATGGAGTTCAAGCAGCTAAGGAGGGGAAAAGGGAAATGTGGAAAAAACAGGCAAAGACTGACTGTTACTGAAGATGATGAATCTAAGGCAATACAGGCAGGAAGTTCCCGACTTACTTTAAAATTACTTTTCAGTGTTATAAATTAGTACTTTTTAAAAAGTACCACATATTTGGCTTTCAGTAGTGATAAGGTGCACTGGCATAGTAGTTTTATAGGTAATTATAATGCACAGCATTATATATTCTCATAATGCAAACCTGCAGTGACTCCTGGCATGTTCTCTTTTTGGATTTGGGAGCCTATTTCCAGCCAGGAGATATTAGTCAATGCTTCCATCACAGACATCTCATTCTGGGTGAGGGAGGTGACATTTCCTTTGTGATGTGTAGCCTTACCTCATGCTGGATTTCAGATGGTGTCTCAGAGTAAACAACCTGCCTTCATTCTTCTGCTCCTGACATCATTTAGACCAGTCAGACATTAATTAAACTGGAAAGCTAGGGAGGAAGAAATTTTCCCATTAGGAAGGGGCAATCTAATGGGATTGGTATGGCCCATAGCTTGTGCTGCCTTTAAGTTCAGAGAAACTGTTTTAGATTAAACATGTGTTTGCATCCTGACAACCTGCACAGTCTGCAAACATCTGAGCGCACAGAACGTAAGCACGATATTGAGTTTAGGAGAAGGCAAATCATGTGCCCAAATGGGGTGTATTTTGGCATGCCAGATCTTTAGAAAAGTTCTCTGATCTCTGGACAAAAAGGATTGGCTTATTTGTGACCTGCTATTTTTCTTACAAAAACAATACATTAAAAAAACAAACAAACAAGCCCCCCTGCATGGAAGGGTGTTCTCTCTGAACAGGACATTAAGCAAATCAGAAGTCATTGCCAAGTTAATTTAAGAAAAGGACATTTAAATTTTACTTAGTAGTTGTCTCTTGTTAACAAGTTTTCAAACCTTGTGACCACAACTGTCTGAGAATTCTTTTTTTCAGCTAAGAGCGATTGTGGATGCAAAGAGTGGAGTTTTAAATAATTCTTAAAGACAGGCACCCACAAAGGAGGAGCACATCCTGAAAAAAACAGTCTTAAAACTTTATGAGGTTGGGTTTCTTTTTGGGTTTTTTTTTTCTTTTTTCTATCTTTTTAAGTGAGTGAGTGTAGCAGAGCTTCCCAACTAGCTCAAAACAGAGAAGATTCCCTGAATGCTGATGCTGCTACTTTGCAAAGGGAGCTATGAGCTACAATGAATTGTGGGTGACCCATTCTCATGTTTCCATTCCTCTCCTATTCTTGTTCATACACTACTCTGACAAGTCTCTAATCCTGAGAATGACTTCTGACTTTCTCCCTTTTCCCTTGCTCCCCCACCCACCCAAACTTTCCTGTCATATCCAGGTTTTCTTCTTTCATTTTTTTTTTTCATAGAAAAATACATTCTTTCCTGGTTTGTAGGTTCATCCTTTTACTGATATCTGGGATGTTTTACAGTCCATATGCAAAATGACAAGCAGCATGGGAGGGGTGGAATATACCAGGAGTTGTCCATAGCAGCACAAAGCACCACTGGCACCTCTGGCCAGCTCAGTCTGGGTCAGCACAGGCCAACAGCAAACAGGACCCTTCTCAAGGCCAACCAACCTCCCCAGAGGTTCCCCTGCTCAACAGTGATCTGTGAGCAGGTGCAGGTTTTTATGACGGTATAGAACAGTGCCACCTGGT
Organism: Catharus ustulatus; assembly: GCF_009819885.2. Taxonomy (NCBI): domain Eukaryota; kingdom Metazoa; phylum Chordata; class Aves; order Passeriformes; family Turdidae; genus Catharus; species Catharus ustulatus. Next base: position 21,749,932 of record NC_046223.1, read on the forward strand.
GATTTTTCCATCATCAATGAGACTTTTAGAGTGTTCTTGGCCAACTTCAACTCCCTCCCTGTTGGTGGGAATTTGCATTTAGTGGAGGGATTTCCAATGCTGCAGGAGGTTCTTGGAAATACTTGGCTCATTTGTTTTCCATACATTGTAAGCATTATCCTTCCTCCTACTCTTACCCATTCTAGCAAGTGGTATCAGTGTACTGGGCTGATTTGTATTTGATGGGTAGTTAACAAACTGAGAAAGGGGTTGATTCAGTTTCTTAAAGGACAGATCATGTCTTGAAGATCTCCAGGAAGAGAAAATGGTGTGTAAAAATGTTGGGTACTGCTAAAAAGAAATAACTCTGTAAAACCTCTAATTGAGTCAGATTTCATGGCGTTGTTCTGCTCATGCATGTTAAGAAGTAAACCTGTGGATATTCCACACGAATTGCCACCTTTTTGGACCAAGATGCAAATGTATACTTCTTCCAAATCAATGGCCATATATTTCAATTCGTTGATGAACCTCTCCAGATTGTCTAAAACAATAAAGATTTTTCCATATATAGAGAATAAAAACGTGTTCATGTAATTTAATATAAAGGGCTTATCATTAAATCCTTGTATGATGTTGCTGCATCTTATTTCTTGTCCAAACCGTTCCTTAAAAGCTATTTGAATGCTGCTTCAGAGAGAAACTGTATTTGGCAGAGAAGCCTTTTACCATCAGCAAACAGAAATGTATCTTTGTGTAATGTGTCAGGAAAATGTTTTGTGTACAGCAAATGCAGGGACGTCTCATATAACTCATTGAACAGGGTAAAAAGCTGAATCACTGTGCACTGCTGCGTCCTTTACTAAAAAGAAGTGTTGTCATCAGTACTTAACCTTGCATACAGTTGAGAACTGAATTTGATTCTTCCTGTCTCACAGTCAAGCATATTGCAAGAAATAGATCTGCAAACAGATGATGTTCCTTTCATTACAATGCACTTTGTAATGAGCTAAGGCACTACAATGGGTGACTTCAGTTTTATTTGTTGTGTAGTTCTGTGCAGTAACAAAACCTGCAGAAACCCTGTCATCAGACATGCAAAATTTGAAGTGGGAATCTTATGAAGATGTATTCTTGTTGTAATTTTAATATTAGTTTTATTAATGCAGGGGGAGGGTTAATTTGTTAAAAGGAAAAGCAATATTGATGAGTGTAGAGACCATGTCTGGAAAGACATATCAATTTTCCTCTGATGCTGGCCTCAGGAGCAGCTTTAGATCACACCTCATCTTTTCACAATCTTTTTTTCATCTCATAAACGGGGATAGGGAGCCCAGACTCCTTCAGCAACGGGCCCAGAGACTTACTGATGAGAGTGTTCTTTTTGCTTCAGTTAATTTAGCAAAGTAAAAGACATTGGACCATATAATTCATATTTTCCTCTCTTCTGCAAAGCTGCAAATAGTTGTAGAAAGTGACAAACAGGAGTAGGTCTGTGTCTGCTGCTTTGTAATACTCATGATCCACCTATCTGGAGGTGTTCCATGGAGATTTGTTTGTGCATGGCCTTCATGTGTCCTTAAGAAAAGAAAAAATTGTTTCTTTGCAACAAGGACCCGAATGAAAGGATCAAGTGCAGTCTCAGCAGGTTTATAACACCAAGCTGGATGGGAGGGTTGTTCTGTTGAAGGACAGGAAGGCTCTGCAGAGGGATCTGAATCAATGGACCAAGGCCAGTTTTATGACATTCAATAAGGTCAAGTGCCAGGTCCTGGCCTTGGGTCACACTAACCCCTTGCAAAGCTGCAGGCTGGGGCAGAGAAAGGGCTGGAAAAAGGACCTGGGGGACAGCTGGCTGAGCTGAATGAGCCAATGTGTGCCCAGGTGGGCATGCTGGCCTGCAATAGTGTGGCCAGCAGGACCAGGGGAGGGATTGTCTCCCTGTACTTGGCTCTGGTGAGGCCACACCTCAAATCCTGTGTTCAGTTTTGGGCCCCTCACTGCAAGGAACATTGAGGGGCTGGAGAGAATCCAGAGAAGGACAGCAAAGCTGCTGGAGGGTCTGGAGAGTTAGTCATGTGAGGAACTGGAGTTGCGAAGTCTGGAGAAAAGGAAGCTTGGGGGGGATCTCCCTGTCCTCTACAACTGCCTGAAAGGGGATGTAGGGTGAAAGGGCAGTCTCTTCTCCCAGGCAACAAGTGACAGGAGAAGAGAGAATGGCCTCAACAGCGTAAGAGAGGTTTAGATTGGATATAATAATTTCTTCATGGAAAAAGATACTTCAGCCATTGGAACAGGCTGCCCAGGGTGGAATCACCATCCCTGAAGTGTTCAAAAAATGGGTTCGTGTGGTGTCTGGGGATATGGTTTAATGGTGAACATGGTTAAGGGTTGGACTCAGTGATCTCGGAGGTCTTTTTCAACGGTAATGATTCTATGATCATAGAAAAATAGTGAAAACTCAGTGCTTTGCTTGCTTATTTGGTAACACTGCAGACGGAGTAACAGCTGAAGTCCAGTTCGCCACCTCAGACTGCATTAAAAGTGCTACACCATCACACAATTTAATGATGTCTTTTATGGCCACAGTAAGATATTTAAAATGAGAGACTTAAACTTTCACGTTTCTTAATTAAAGAGATTTTCTAAACTAGTTGTAACCTGCATTTGGCCTTATGATGCCTCCCAGAATAACAATGATCTACCAGTTAATGTGTAAGGGCTCACGACTGATTGTTGCTTCTCTTCTTCTGCATATTAAGTAGTGTTCATTAATTAATATTCAGCTTGCTTGCTTCTTGCACACAGGACATCATCTTTGCACTGGGTTCCCAGTAGACAAAAGAATAATTGTAGTTTAAATGAAAAGCTTTAGAGATCCCTTTGAGTGGGGTGTTAAGATTACAAACATGAAAAAGAGTTCAGGGGCTAAAAAAATTTCAGGTTTTCTTAACATAGTAAAAAAAATGTGGCTGTAACTGGTTTGGTTTGGAAAGTCAAGCTACCTGTTATCTATGTGAATGTCCTAAATATATTCTCTACAGAATATAGAAACTGCAACCAACTGATTGAAATTTTTTTTTCCAGAAAACACTGTATTTTTAGAACTGGTTTTGAAAAAGAGATCTTTTTTTTTTTTCACTTACTTGATATGCACTTATATATAAGACCTGATTTATCTGGGTTCTAGTTTGCACAGATGAGATCTAAGTTTCCAAGTCAAATCTGTTTCTTGTTGAGCAGAAGAATAAAATGCTGTACACAATCACTTTTGTGGCTTTCAACTAATTGCTTTGCCAAGACTATCAGATGGCAAAAGCTGTTTAGTTTGACAACTCTGCAGAAATTCTGAAAAACAAAAATGCAGCAGCTCATTCCAGCCCTCTCCCCTCTGATAGTTAATATTGAGTGCAAGCATGTCTTATTTTGGAAACATTGATTCTACAGTAATATTCTTTATTTAATTAATGGTATTAATTTCTACAGAAATTACAATATTAACCTGCTCCAATACTGAAAACAAAAGTTATAAATAGATCTGATTTGTGTGTGTGTGTGAGAAACTAACCCACAAAACACACACTGCATTCAAACATCCTCAAACTACTAGAGAATTTACAACCACATTTATGCACTGTGGTCTGACCCCATTTTCAGTCACTTATAAAAGCAAATAAAAATACATACATTATGAAATTTGCCCCACCAGAAGCTTAAACTTAATTTATCTCTATAGTCACAAAGGTGATCTGTTTTGCAGCTACATGTTTTTTTCCTTATTTTTAAAGTGCCTCCCTCTCATGGGACTGGGAATCTTTTTTGGTTTGTATCTGCTCACATTTTTTTTTTCTCTTTTTTTTTCCTCCCCACTTTTTTTAAACAATAAGTCTCCCTTTGGGACATGTCACTTGAAGCTTGTGTTTGTCATGCTCCTAGTGCAGGGAAAAAACACACACTAAATTCAATCTTTAAATTAAGCTGTAACCAAGCTTGTATATTCATTAGAGGAGAAAAATTCTCTTCTGAGAAGTTCAAATTGTTTATTGATTTTCATTTCTGTGTTCAAGTGAAGCTTGAGTAAGTCTGTCTCACTGCAGTCCCTCTGGGGCAACACTGCCAACAAGTGCATCACATTTCAACCCAAGTGAGCAGTTAGCAACAAAAATCTGAGAATTCTTTTAAAACTATATTAATAAATAGAGGGTGAGATTTCCAGTTCAGTATATCTGATCCTTTTTCAAAAGGAATGACAGACTTGAATTGCAGGCTATAAATTGCAATCTTCTGGAAATGCCTTAAACTTAAAAATCAGGTGAGTGGCAAGTGCAATTAATGCTGTGCTGTTTAGGGGAGTAGGAGGAGGGGGGAAATGAGAGGAGGGGGCATATTTGCTAAACCTTTCTTAAAATCATGTAATGTCGTATTGGCCCAGTTTTGTCCAGCTGTAATCACCTTGTGAATGTCTCAGCAAGGAGAAAAATACACGTAGGAGTAGTTACCAACACTTGATATCTCTCTTTTCAGTGTCTTCTCAAGAACATGTTTCAGGAAACAAACAGCTTAGGAAAGCATAGAAGCACTGCTTAAACAAACCCACAGCCTGCCTTGGAGCTGGGTGCACTGAGCTGAGCTCAGTTTTATGGTACTAGTATCTCCCACAAACCATTCAAATATCACACTGTCTAGTAAAAAGTAGGCTGAGCTACTTCACCCCAGTTTCTCAGTGTTAATTTCAATTTTAAAAAAAATTAAATTAATTTCAATTTATTAAAGATGTCAGTTTTCACCAGGATGTAAATCTTTACCCCTTTCCAAGTTCCTATATGGGTAAGAAGAGCTTTTGTTTTTTAGAAACATAATGTGTTTATATCATCAGGTTTTGTCACTTCTTAGGAACAGTTTGTGTCAGCACTGTGCAGTAAGTCCGTGGAAGATAATTCCAGCTTCTCTTCAGTAAGTTAAGCAAGGAAGCAGCATTTTTTGACAAACAGAGAAACATTAATTCAAGTACAGAGAGGATCCTTTTACTTTCTCTGACTAGTCTTAGGGTAAAACTGAAAATATTCCTGTAAGAATATTTTCTATATTCTTCAATATATGTTCTTTAGTAATCCAGAAATTAGTAGAGGATGTAAAAAATAAATTTAAAAGGAGGGCAAATAAGAATAATCAGGGTATTTCTTACACTGTCTTGTATTTTGTGCAGGAGGGAAGGCAATAATGGCTGAAGTTTCTTTTTGAGTAAGATTTGTAGGGATCAGTGGGCATTTGTTTCGTCAGTCTCATGGACAATTATTCTTGGCCACTGATACCGTAGCAAATGGGTTGGCCCAGAGGAAATTATAAGGTTACATTTCCAAATATGAATGGTGTGTTCAAATGGTCATAATTTCAAAGCATTCTGCAGGGGTTTTTCTCTCCTGAAATATTCACATTGCATGTAGAATGTGAGGGTTTGAAATATTCATTTCAAATTGCTGCTGATTAAAATATAATGGTTAGGTCATCTATTTCTGAAAGGTCTATTTTGGACAAGATTTATTCAAGTAAAATTAAGTGGTATTCTAAAATTTGCTCTAAAGTTTCATTCTTTTGCTTTAAGAGGGGGACTCTGAAAATGCTTGAGTGATGACTTTTAATTACTAAATTATTTTTTCAGCCAAATTATTTAGGCACTTTTCAATCCCCTCAGTTAAGTGTAGGCTAGAAGAAAAAGCAGTTGAGGTGTTAATATTGAAAAACTGCTAAAGGCTCCATTCCCATGAACACAAAGACTCAGTCTCTGAGCTGACGGAGATTGACTGCTTTCCATTATCCCACTCCTCCCTTCTACCTCAGCAGACAGATTTTGGCTGCCCACTGGCTTCAAGTTCCTTCCAGGTCCAACAGGGTTACTTCATTTTCTGTCTTTGTTGCTTACTCATCCCACATTTCATCATTCTTTTGCATGGCTCTTGTCGTGGATTAAGATGAGGAAAAACCACATGGACATCCCAGCTCTTGTGTGTCTGGTGGTGCAACAGCTGCCAATGGCTGTGTTGGAGCTTCTCTCCCTTCCATCTTTGGAGCTGTCCTATTACATAAATACATCACACAATCTAGATATGTGTGCATAGAAATATTTCTTGCAACAGACTGTTGAAAATATGTCTCCTACTTAAGTGGTTTTTTGTTGGAGTATTTGTTACAAGGAAGAGTTGCACGTACATGAGAGATCAGCTGGGCTAATAGTTTGATGGTTATGGCTTCCAACCAGTTCAACAAAGGGACCTCAGCTGGATCTTGCACATTCCAGAAAATACTCCTAACTGTGGGCAGCTCTGATGTAGCAAAACTGTGGCCAAAGGAGCTGAAGGGGGGAAAAGGGATGTTCAATCCCTAGTCAGCCATTTGGAAACTTTAAAATTTCTCTAGGTAAAATGTCAGCCATAAGGTTTATAAGTCATCATAAACACTTCTGATAGCATCAGCATCCCACTTTCCAGCTCAAAACAGAGAACATTTTACTGAGAAATTTCCAGAATAGTGTTATTTAGAGTCACAGTGACAGACTGGTCAAATGAATCTACAGATCCAAAAGTGAAGAAAAGCTAGAATTGAAATGAGACTTTGTGTATGTCTTATGTCCAGCAGGCAAAATAAAAAGTGTCACAGAGAAACTAATTATTGCTTAATCTCACTGGTTTACCTTCATTGCTTATGATTTATTAGGCTCTATGTTTCTTTGCTCCTTTACAATTCTCCTTTCATTTTCTTACATATTCTGGACCATTCTGGTCTACCGTTGGATCTTTTAATTGATTTGCTGTGATGTTGACGTTTAAATTTTACAGAATGTTATATAAACAAAGACTCCAATGACACACAAAAAAAATGTTCAAGGCATTTTGGACTCTCTTGGTTAGCTGCATACCAGAATTATTCTGCCAAGCTGGCATAGAGCTGAAGGGAAATTTAGAATTTCCAGAAATGGCAGGGTGGTTTGAAAGGTGAAGGACCTGTTCAAAGGGGCTAATTCAATGTTGGAACTACTATAACCTTCCACTTCTTTGAGGGATTGATTCAGCCACACATAGAGAGTGTCAAATTGCTTTCCTTTATATAAACGAAAACATTTAGAGAAAAAGATGCCTTTTTTTTTTTCCTCTGAGCCCTCCAGATAAAAAACTCTATCTCCATCCACTTTGAGCAATGGTTAGGTCCCTCCAGATCATCACACTCTGAGGCACAGCTTGGTGGCAGAACTGTCCATCTCATAGGTCTCTGTCTCCTGTTCTTGCCTTAATAGCAGCTTGCTGCCATTAACTGGGCGCTTCCAAACACCTCTGAAGTCCTACAGCATCTGGTCCTTGGGCCAGATGCCATAAATGCTAATTTGTGCTGGAGAGAGCCCCAAATCCAATTATTACTGCTTAAGGACAGATTTTTTTTCTCTCTCTCTCTGCCAGTGCCATTTCTTCCTTATGCTCTGCCTTTTGGCCACAGAGGACTAAATCACTCTGAGTAACCTAGATGTGCAAAACAGCTGAAGCTTCACCCTGTAGCACTTCATTATGAGCCACCTATCCAACTAGCTGTATGACCAGTGGCCAAGATACAGGGCATCTGGCATTTTCTGTTGAATTGTTTGTTAAAAAAAAAAAAAAATCTATGTCCTGTTTTATTTTGTCCTGGTGTTAATGAGTTTCATTTATTTATTGAGTATAACTTGAAGTTTGCAATTTGTGTTGAAAAGAAACATTTGCATGACTGTGTCTTCTCCAGGATTATGATCATTCCTTTCATGAGACCTTATCGAAGGCAGGGAACAAAAATCAGTAAGAAGGATTCTGCTAGAAGGCTTTCTCTGTATTTCAGTAAACTGTTTCCAGATCCTGTTTCACAGAACATCATCTGACTTCTCTTTTTTATCAGCTATGATTTTTTTCAAGCTTTTCCCAGTCATGTGATTTTCATGGGGTTCTGGAGGAAAAGTAATTTCATTCTCTCAGAATACTTAAATTTTTCTCGAAAGCTTATTTTCCTTTAAATATACTGTCAGCTGTCCTAGGAAAGTGTCGTGCTTATCTTTATCCATACGCCTCACCAGCCTTGAATGTGTCTATGATGGTGATACTACCAAGGAACATTTTTTCTGTGGTGCAAAACACTGCAGGATTCCCCATCTGCTGCCTCATGTGTGAGAGCTTACTTGTCATCAAAGCGATCCATTTTTTTTCCAAAAATCAGTTTTTATAAGAGTCTACTAGCCAAAATTTAATTCCATCGCACACTGAAAACTCTTGGGCCTTTTACTAGCTGATTTCCATGAAGGTTCCCTGAATTACACCCTGAAAGGGAGCAGGAATCAGTGTGTAATATCTTTTTGAAATTAAGGGAGATACTGAATATATAGTTCCATCTATCCTATTTTTGCCAGGCAGCTGTCTCAGAAGGAACTTCGGAAAAAAAAAATCTCGGCATTAAAATCACTTTAGATCAGGTGAAACAGGCAAGGATATAAATTTTTTGTTTCACAAGAAAGCCTGTTTAGTTGCCTGGTGTCAGAGGCTTCTAATTATCCTGGATCTAAGTTTTTTCTCTCTTCCAATCAGTCTTGCAATACATTCTTCCTTCGATTAATACAAAAGTCTGTCGTGTTTTTACAGGGAGCGTGTTAATCTGAACGCTGACCTTCACAGCCTTGTCCCTGGCTATGCTCAAAGCTGACTTTGTGGGAAGCATTGTCATTGCCCATGTCAAAAACCTTCAATAATTAAAGTTACTATCACAGATGTACATTTTTCCCTTTTCTTGTAATAAAAGAAGTCTCCTCTAGAGCAAACAAAGAGAAAAAAAATTAATTGATCTGACACTTGAGCTGAGAAGACATACTTTAAGGAATACTGCTTAAAGGACAAGGAAGTTTGGAGTCTCAAATAATTAAAATAAGAATTTGGCCAAGCAAATAAAGGCATCTTCTTTCAATATACTACTTCACATAGACTTGCAAAGTCTTTCCAAATGTCTTTTAATGCTGGACCTGATTTCTGAACTTTAGAAAAGCCCCACGATTAAGCTCAGAGTACATTTTTCTGTTAGAAAGGCAACAAAAATAAAATTACCGTTATGCAATTTTATCCAGGGTGTGTAAGGTATAAAAGATTTTATTTTCACTTGCCTGCATACTTGCTCTGTTTTCTGTGAACCTTCAGTAGGCTTGGATGCTATACAGAGAACTTATTTGCATCTTCAGACTTAGATTGCCAGTTACCAATACTTACAGCTCTTCTATAAAAGCAACCACTACATAGCCTAAGGAAATTTTATGAACAGGGGAGAATGCATTCCAATAAATCAATAAACACTTGAGAAAATGCAGGTCAAGGGGTGGAAAAAAAAAAGGGGCAGGGTGAGGGACAAAAACAAAAGCACCCTTTGCTTTGGCAATGGATTGATAATTAAAGAATTAAGTCCTTGCTATTGAAGCATTTGAAGATTCTTTTTGAGCCCTTTATGATAGCAATTCTCTTTCCGCAAATGCAGGCCCTAAGGTACAGAATTTGAGATATGTGGCATCTATGTACCAGTCGTGTTGTTCTATCAATCATTCTTATGTAGAAGATATTCTTATTTAATCTGTTTGAAGACCTTCATGTCCAGCTGTCAGTGGATGATATGTTAAACCCCCCAAAACTTTTTATAAAGGCAGAATAAGTCAACAGGATTTTACTACCTTTTTTAATCTAAAATTGGAAATTTTTTAATACTATAAACTCCCTTTAAACAAATTGGATTTTTTTTTTTGTCGGTAAGAAGCTATGTCTTTAACAAAGCATCTATCATAGCATGTCTGTATCTTTGCCCACAAGTTTCTTTGCAAGCAATGAAGAAGCCTGAAGTGAATGTGAAAATGAAGTGAACATTGTCTTTGATTATATAAATAAATTAAAAAAGGCAGACATTTGAAACAAAATCACTCCATCAGTTTGTGGTGTTCCCATAAAAGGGAGGGAGGAGAAGAAAAACATTTATAGGAAGGGAAGTTTTCTCCCCATGTAATGGCCACAATAAATTTGTGTGGCGAAGAAAAATAAATGTGAGGAGAAGACATGCTCACCTGATGTTGAAGGAAAGTCTGTTCATGCTTAATTCATTGGAGAAATTGTTCAAGAGCTGCTCATCCATGTTAGAAATTATTGCCCCTGTAATCCTGCCAAGGACAGTGAGACCTATTGTAGTTGACTGAATAAGTACTGGTCGTTCAAGTTAAAGTGTCACAGGGGCAGCTGTAATTTATACACCCAATTTTTTTGACACATCCAAAAGTTTGGGTTTTTTTGTTTGTTTGTTTGTTTGTTTGTTTTTTTAAGAAACAGGCCAGAGTCTTGGAGAAGATAAAATGGTACAGCTAATTAAAGAAAATTGCTGCATTCCAGGTTTTCTGGGCTGCCTCTCTTGTCTACAATGCACCACTTTGCCAGTTGCACAAGTTGGTCACTTTTAACTTTACCTGACATCTTGTGTGCTTCTATTTGTCAATTGTAAAAATCATGGCAGAGATTTTGTTTAATTTTGATAAAGACTAGATTTAAAAAGTGCTAGTCTAAACTTCCATGCAAAGCTGAAATGCGTAAGAGGATCACCAAGTGCAGGACAGAGACCTCAGTGTGTGCAGGATTTATTGTGATTAGATGAGCTTTATGCCAATCACCATTGTTATCAGGAATTGTATTGCAGGGCAGCAACCAACTCAGAAAGGAGATTGACCATATGGATGTAAACCTAATGCATTTGTATTTTAATAAATAGGATGGGCTGACGTAAAAACAGAGATATTATAAGCTATCTGATGCCAGTTCACTGGTTTGTAGGTCCCAGAAAAAAAAGAGGAGTGATTAAAAAATGCATATTGGGGTGCAGATAAGAGGATTCTGGCTGGAGGGGCACCAAGCCAAAGCCCAGCACATCAGGTCCATATCAGCACATGAGCTGTGAGGGTGGGCTGTGCCCAGTAATGATGTGTCTCAGGGCTGTGAACAGAGTGTGAGAGACTTTGCTTTTGCTTGCTCTCTACAGGGAGGCTGTCCCTGACTATCTGATCCAAGTTAGTCCTGGTCCTGAGACCATCAGATTGAGAAAACAGCTCCAGAGTCTTTTTGCTACTCACCTCTGCACTCTGGGTGCCAGCACCTAGCCCTGTATTATAAATTATCTGCACTATAACAGCAATGACAGTTTAAATTATCCCTGTTCCCAGCTGCTTTCCCCCTTGCCAAAAAGTGTCTCTGTCTCACTATCCAGCTGGGGTTTGGGCTCACATGGTAAACCAGATCAAGAAAAAGATACATTTTCCAAAAAATGCCTTTTAATTTGGTTAATTGTCATTTCCACAGAGCAAAGGGTTAAATCAGTTCACACAAGAAAGCAGTAACCTATGTAGGGGTGGGAGTAAGTGATGCAAGAGGACTGAAAGATCTCTTTATCACAAAAGAAAGTTTAGTCTGGATCCAGAATGAAGGTTTCATGGCCTGGACTTGTTTGCAGCAATTTGTGTGCGTCTTGGTGTCTGCTGTAGAGCAGGTACAGAACACAATCTGGAAACTCAGAGAAAGGTGGGGGATGTGTTGGGGCATGTTGAACAATCAGAGGAATTAGAATGGGGGGTGGGGGGTGGAAATCAATTACTTGAGAGTTTTCTAGTAGAATGTACCTCATAGTTTAGATATTAGAAAAAGATTTTTCACCCAGAGAGTGGTTGAGCATGGGAGCAGGCTCCTTGGGGAAATGGTCACAGCACCAAGACTGTTCAAGGAGTGTTTGGACAATGCTCTCAGGCACATGGTGTGGCTCTTGAGATGTTCTGTACAGGGCCAGAAACTGGACTTTGATGATCTCTGTGGGTCCCCTCCAACTCAGCTTATCATGTAATTCAGTTTATACTCACCTTTCAGACAAACTCCTGTACATCAGGTCATGGGGCTTGCGTGCAGATGTTGATGGCCTTCCACCTGGTGCCCCAGCTATCAGGGTAAAGCCAAGTACCAGCCTTGGCTCCTGCAACTGAGCCAGAACCGAGCAAGTATCTGCCACCTGCAGCTACTCCAGACCAGGGGAGTAAGGATAGGTCTGTCACAGACGTGAGGGAGCTAATACAGTCAAGAGAGAAATTTCTTCCTCCTTCATTTTCTGAAGGTTAGAGGTGGAAATGTTTTGTACTTTGCACTGTGCCCTTTTGTTGTCCCTTCTTTAACTTATTTTCCTTCCTCTTCCTTTAAATGTCTCTAAAGACTGCAGCAGAAAGAAAGGGGTGCTTCTGCTCTCCTAATCAGCAATTCCTTCACTGGAATAGAAAAGTGTTAATACACAAAAGATCAATTCCATACAGAAACTGGGGAGACACAGTTTAGTCCCCATACTTTTCCAATCGAATAAATGTGAGTGCATCCACTTATCTATTCAGCCAAACACAGAAAGTTTCCAGAACCTATATAACTGGTAGTAATGACAAAAAGGTTTCACATTATCTATCTCATCCACATTTCCTCAGAGATCAATATAGCTGAACACATCTTCTGCATACTTCCATAAGGAGACAAATATAAAACTTAGTTGCATCAAACGTGTTTAGAAACTAGTTTTTAAATTTAAAATAAGGGAGAGAAATCTAAAAGAATATCAATATAATGTTAGAATTACATTATTTGAAACAAGGATGAATGGGATAACACAAAGTCAAAAGGATTTACTCAGCAACTTTCCAGCGGTGATAAATGATCTTTGTTAAAACGTGGTTGGTACAATGCATTTTACTAACATGTAAAGTGTTTCAATTTGGTCATTTGAAAATGTCACAATGATAAAATTTCTCAAATGGCTTTGCAGTGAGGGGAGGGGATATTAAAACCTTGTATTTGTTTCATTTTGCTAATTTCAGGCAAGTTCTAGTCCCCACAAGAGCCATAGTTATCTGGCAAATTTGGGCTTTTACTGGTTTGCAAGTAAGCGCAGTAAGACTTCTGCCAGTATCCTGCAAGGTGGTTCAGTGGAGGTTTAGGACTGGAACATCTACAGCCTCTGTTTAGAAGCCCTTTTTGACCTCAGGCAAAATACTTTGTGGGGGAGGAACAGACCTCAAAACTACAAAGAGGTTTGGAGGCCTCAGGTGCCATTCACCTCTCTGGAAAAGTCTCTCTTGTTTCCTGAGTCTCAGTTCTCCCCTCTGAAGGGATAGCAGCCCACCCCTGCTGTACAAGGGTTCTGTGAGCCAATTATTATCTGTGATTCATTATAACAGCACTGCAGATGTTTTTTATTTTCTGTGTGGTCCTGTGCATTCATACCCATGAAAATGATGCTTGTTTCTCTCTTCTTCTGTCCCATATTTAATAAGATTCTTGGGCGTGTGTTCATTGACTGGTTTCAAGGCCATTGTAATAACCTGGATTTGTGTTATGGATCATCAGGCCCATGTGAGGCAGTGGGTCCAAGTGGATGCCATGTCTGCACAAGCTGGGTTTATCTACTGCACCCTCCATCACACACTTGCTTTGGCCAAGTAGATACTAAAATATGTATCCAAAAAAGCCTGGCCCACAGAGAGTCACCAAAAACATGCCATGACCTGTGCTGGTTTTTTCATGACTAAACATGTGAATTTTCCCCATTGAAAGACCTTCAATCATTCTTCACAGCTTTCTAGAGCAGTGTAAGAATTTCAAAGTCTAAACTGTTTTATGCAAAGCAAGCAGCAAGCCCAACACCATCACTTTTCTTTAGGAGTCTTGGATGGCTCACAGGTGTCTGACAGAGGTCATTTGGATATCTAGTTGGCAACATCTTGATCCTGTAACTTCTAGAACCAAACCTAGGGCAGCATCCAAGTCAGTTTGCAGGATCCTACCTCTGTGCTCCACAGCCTACTTGCAAACCTTTGTATTTCTCTCATTTGCCAATACTAATTTTTTTCAGACTTGGGCTGAGGCTTCCAGTTTTGAAGCTGCATGGTACAGAGGGGTGTCTAAATGTACCTTAAGGTTGGATTAGGAATAGAAATTTTTACCTTAAAGCTGTATTTGTAACCCATTATTTTAGCAGCCAGCCTTTAAATCCCCACTCCCTCATGTCACCCCTGTGCCCTGATAATCCACACACCCCTTTTCAATAGAGCCCCACAGCAGGAACAAACAGGAAACTGAAACCATGCAGCACTAGGCTCCCAACATGAGTTTTATTAAAACTTATTCATATGACAAATTCTCATTAGGGTAAAATAAAGTCTAGAGATTCTCCAGCGTGCTTGAGAGAAAATTCATAAGCTCCTGTTGTTCATCAACTGCCCTGACCCCTCTGCCATACAGAAGTGAAAAGGAAATCATAGCAGGTCTGTTTCCCTTCTTGAACTTGCAACTAGCAAAGGTGGATGTAAAATCAAAGTGGGACTTCTCTATAGCCTCTGACGTAAATAAATTACTTGAACTAACAGCTACACCAAAGTGGATCATTCAGAACACATGTCATTCTTCAAGTTAAAAATGTGTGGCCTTTTTATATTTATGGATGCCCTAATGCTTGTAATAATGGAGTCATGAGGTAGAAGTGTAAAAGATTGTCCATTACCAAAAAAAAGTTATTTTTTAGCTTGCTGACTTTGCATGTCATGGTATGAAAACCACCAATAACATGATTTTTAGTTATCAGTGTAAATGCATGGGCTTTTAAACATATTTCATAAAGAAAGGTTAGATTTATTACCCGTGTCTTAGGAGGTTATTTTCAGTAAAGCCAAAATAAGTTTTTGGATACATTTCTGCCCCTCTCAGTTTTATTTTTATCTTTACAGGTCCAATATGTGCTACTTCAGGAGTAATCCCATTCTAGCCTGTAAACAACAGAACAGAAACTGATTCTTTATCTTATTTGTACAATATCCAGCACTATTGTAACAAAAATATTTAATAACGGTAGCACAAATTCTATGCAGTATAGAACTTTTCCATGAAGAGATAAACAATAAATGTGAAACTTTTTAATCAACTTTGACTTGTCAAAGAATAAAGCCTTCATGAAAAGTGAACATTGATTATATTCTCATTTGCAGAAAAATGTTTGAAACATTTTAGAACTGATAGCTGTCACTCTTTTGCCAAGACTTTTCAGTTCACAGTGAATGAATTCATATAGAGAGCTGAAAAAGTACAGAAAACTTGAAATTTAATTTCAAATTATCTTAATTGAACTGTATCACCTGACCAACATTTTTTGAGGGACTGGGGATGTCAGTTCAAAAAATCACTCCTAATTTTTAGCTGTTTCCTCACAGACCTGGAGGTAGAGTTTAAAATTCTTTGATAAACAGGAAAGTGATTGTTTCCTAAGGTGTATATGTGCAGTATGAAGAACTGCAGCAAAATGTACCCTCAGTGGATGTAAGCACATAATATATTGATTTTTAGGAAGAAATCTTTTGATTCTTTTCTTTCTTTTAGGGAAATGCACTGTTAAGCTTAGTTAAAAGGGAGAGAGGCAAACCAAATCCCAAGTTGTCTTTAATGCAGCTTTCTGAAGACAGTTTTATAAAACCAGAAAGCAAAAAGCCATTTTAAAGTGATTTGCAAGAAGGATATATACCTCTACAGAGAAATCTTGGTTTGGGTCATTTGGATTTCTCTCTTTTCCCTGGAAGCAGCTAGTCAAAACTGTCTGTATGCAACAGAAAGATAAAAATTTCAATTAGGTTGAGTGCTGTCATAAGCAGACTACATGAGAAGGTTTGAGATAATATGCATTACATATTGATGTCTATCAGCCCTGAGAACATAGCCATGTTTTATTCCATGCCCCTTTTGTAGGTTTGGCAGCAGTGGCACCCAATAAAGGCCTAATCATATTAATTTATGCCCCTATCAATTATGCATTCAGATTCCCCCGATAGCTTGTCAGTTTTTATTCACTATTTTCTGAAAAATACGCCTATTACAGTTACTGAGCAAATAGGAGGACTGTCAGAAACTGAGATTTAAAGAATATTACTTAAAAGGGGTGGGTTTCTTTAATTTATAAATCTTGTACTATCTGTCATGCATTTGTTAGTTTTAAAGGAGGTGACAGTGCAGGGGACAGATGTCACGTTAAGGACTTTCTGAAGACAAGGAGAAAAGTCTCCTTAAGAAAGCTCTGTGATTCATTAAACTTTTCTTGGAAGAAAAGTGTTCTGTGGTGTGTAGACTTAGTAAAAATGGATCATCTTTGCTAGTTTAATATGAATTTGATTTTGTGTCTCTCGAATGATGTGTATCTATAAAGAACTTACCAGTTTACAAGGTGAAAATAGCTTTGTTTTCTGGTATGAGCAACAGTTTTACAGCCAGCAGTGTGGCAGCATCTCAAACTGTGCTCTAGATCCAGCTCCATCTTTAGGGTCGTCACAAGTGGTAAATGAGACACAAAAATAGTTGTTGTGAGTGGAGAAACCAAACTGCCTTATTCAGTGACATCTACCAAGGACTTGTGGGACACTGTGCTAACAAATTAAAAATGGCCTGGGTGTCACTGTGGGATGCAGGACAAGTCCAGCCCACCCTCTCATATGCACCACACTGAGTGTGCCTGTCAGGGTACTCTCCCCTCTCTAGAAGTGCTCTTTGGAAGAAAATCTCCCAGATTTCTCCACCTACCACCCTTTGGTTCGCATTGCTGGGCAGCCTCGGAGGTGACAGTCAGGACTCCTTTCTGTGGAGTTCACATAGGCAATAAAAGCTGCAGGACAGGGCAACGTTTTTCCACCTGGAGTGGGCATTCAAAGCAGGGTGATGGTAGAACTGGTCTGGAGACAGGACTGGCTGTTAGACCTTTGCCAGTCAAACCTATGAAAAGGACTGAGGTTTATCCCCAAAAGTTGGAGATCCTGTTCAAATCACTGCCCTCTCCACTTGTTTTCTCAGGTTTATCACAGATGTATTTAATGAAAAGAATAGATACTGGCACTAATTGTCACAATCTTCGTTCCTTAATGCTTGAAACCTGACTGCTGTGGTTTCACCACTGCTACTCCCAAGTCCCTTTTTTTCCTACCTCTGACTGCATCTCTCTCACTCCAAGACCTCCACTTCAGCTTCTCCTCTTCCTTGTTCACTTCCAACCTCTCCCTCCTACTTCTAGAGCAGCTAACCTGATTTCACATCTTGTTACACCACTCTTTATGCTTCCAGGCTTTCCCTCCACCCTTTTTTTAAGAATGTGTTTTTTCACTAAGGCCTTTAAGTGTGGAAAAAAACTTTAGAGAAGGAAGAAAAAAAATCAGTGGGGGGAGGAAGCCTCAGAAGTGCAAATGTTGCTGTTTTATCTTATCTGATATTCTGTGTGTGGGATTTGCCTCTCTCTGGGTGAGCCCAAAAATGCATTCCTTCTGGTGCAAGTGGGGCTTAAGATGCAGACAGGCTGAGAGAGTTCAGGTTTTTGAGCCTGGAGAAGAGAAGGCTCGAGGGAGACTTTATAGCACCTTCCAGCTGCCATAAAGGGAGTTACAGGACCAGGACAGCTGGAGAGGGATGCTTTTTGCAAGGGCATGTGGAGATAGGACAAAGGGGAATGGCTTTGAATTGAAAGAGAGGAGGGTTAAATTAGATATTGGAAAGAGGTTCTTTATTCTGAGGGTAGTGAGGCACTGGAACAGGTTGTCCTGGCCTGGAAGTGTGATAAGGCCAGGCTGGATAGAGCTCTGAGCAACCTGGTCTAGCAGGGAGGTTGGAACTAGATGATCTTTAAGGTCCCTTCCAACACAAACTAATCTCATTCTGTGATTAAGGATTTCAGGAGATTGGTGGCAGGCCCAGAGACTCCAGCAGAGGTCTGTGGGCTCCTGGAGGACTTTGTCCTCACTGCAGTAAGTTTAATGCACTCACGTAAGATGAGCTCTCTTCCCAGTGGCTTTACTGGGCCCTTTTTATCTAGAGGGATTTCCAACCCATCTCTCACCATGCCAGGACTTCTTCCCTGCTGAAGAGTTCAGCAGAACAAGGATCATCCTTTTGCATGATTCAGTCCTGGGGAACTCTCAGAGCATCTCATGCTGTTTTGGAGAAAACAGTCTCCCCTTCCTGACAGAAGAGGAAGGTCTGAATGGAGAGAATTTCTTTTGACATTTGTGTGTGTTCATATTACATAGGAAATAAAAATAAACCCTCAGGTCTCTCCTTGGCAAAGGCCTCTGTAGCTCCAATACAGGGGGTAACTGAGGCTGTGATTCTTGTTTTCTTCACCCAGTTCTGAGCATGTGCTGCTTTTCAGCACTGTCCAACCACTTCAGTAATTAATGAACTACGAACTCTTGCCTATTAACAAACTTGTTCTTCTTCCCCTACAAATTCACCCACCCTTGCAAAGTGCTTCACCTTGACAATAGGCTGTACCTTCCCTTTCCTCTGGCTCTTTGAAGATTTTGCTCTTTGTTCAGTGAAGTTCCCCAGTTCCAGGAACATGTACGGCATTATCTAAATCATCCAGTGTTTATTTTAGTCTGACGGTGTATAATGAGGCTTAGCTATGTTACAGCATTTAAAATCTTTGTAGTATCTTAAACATATTGTATCTTAAAGTATCCCCTTCAGGTATGTAAGTATTATCCGAATCATGTAAATGGAGAACTAAAACCAAATGTTTAGGGATTTGCCTGAGGCCATGCAATAAGTCAGTGTCAGAGCCAAGAGTCAAACCCACCTATTTGTGGTGAGTCAGCCCACGCTGGTATGGTTTGGTGTGTTCCTAACATGGAAATCAGCCTATTCATTGTGCATACTACTCATTTCAATCATTTCATAAACTGGCTCTAGTAGTTGCCTTCCCTTTAATAACAACTCTCCCAGAAACGCTTTTGCTTGCCTCACTCCATACCCTTCCTACACACTGACATAGGGAGCAGCATGTGGTGTCCACAGCTTGAATATTTGCTGGAGTTTCTTGTGTTTTGGGGCTTTGTTTCTTAAAAAGGCCAGAAATTGGGTAGAGGGGACTGTGTTCCTAAAGGGTTATGAAAATTTCCTCTGTCTGCCCTTGAAATTAAAAAGTATCTGGACAACCATTTATCTTGTGGGGCTTAAGAGTAGTTCACACTCCATAATTTTCCTTTTTCTACTTTGTAAGAATTCATCAAGGCTCTTAGGGAAGGAAGTGTGCACGTGAAAGGCAGAAAAACATACAGAGTGCAAATATGTTTGAGAACATTTATGCTGGGAGTCAGTAATCCAAAAAGTGATGAAATAGCAAAGTGACAAGACCTGGCCTGAACATCTGAAACTTTGATGATGTTTGGCAGAGAAATTGAGACCAATTAAAGGGTGCCTCTGGGAAGCTTTACCTTGCATGACCAGAACTTCTGCACAACATCTCGGTGCACTCTGTGCTTTCACAGGGCTAATGCTCATGTGAATATGAATAGGTTTGCCAGTTTAGTCATCCACAGGAGTTTAGTCTGCTCTTGGTTCAGGTGTGTTTCTGTAACACCTTTTGTTTCTTGAGAAGACCTAGTGGTAATGAGCAGTTCAGCCTGACCCTCTGCTGTTGTCTCAGTTCCCCTTTCACAGTATTTTGAGGTATTAGTGAAAGATCCTCTCTTCTTCACTTGCCTTCTCAAACTTCCCCACTTAAAACTGAAGCGCCTGAGGGGGTCACTTGTTGGCATTTAATAACCACACTGGCAGCTTTCTCTCCATCATTATGCTAGATTTTTATACTTCAATATATTTAATTCTTAAGTGTTTTCCTTGACTGGCAGCCTGGAGATTATAGCATTGCACTCACAAAAAGGATAAAATTTATATATCTTTTAAACTCCAGAGACAAAGGCACAGAGGAACATTGCTGGATAGTACTGAGATATTTTACCTCTTCCTAAAAAGACATGTAAATACAATCAGTAGCATAAAAGGACTAGAGGAAGCAGAAATGTAGTTAGATAATAAATTAAAACGTTTGCAAAAAAACCAAAGCTGATAACAATATACTCTGGGAGACAAAAGCAGTTTCTGGGTGGGGAAAAAAAGAAATACAGAGACCTCTTCAGACAGCCTCTCTTTACTGTGAGCTGTAACACATAGCAGGGAGTAGAGCTTATTTGAGAGGCATCTGGAGAACTGCAGAGGGAGAAAGCAAAGCAACAGTGCCTCTGCATGTGATTTTAGAAACAGTCGAGCCAGACCTTTCTTCCATACATATCATCACCTAAACTATTCAGGCATGAGCCCCTGGTAAAATCAGAGCTACTGGTACGTGATACTGCAGTGATTGACCTCATACCTAATACCTTAAGGAGAAAAGCATGTGAAAGAGTTGAGAGACTAAAAACTTCAGGCTGAAAACCTGCTTCGTTTCTGTTTCTGGCTGAGGAGAAGTGTGTGCTGGCAGTCAGCTGTTTTTCCACATGACTTTTGGGTTTAGGTGATCATGTGAGTGCCTGACAGGCAGAGTCATCCACATAATTTCAATTTATTACTTCTGTTACAAAACAGTGTTTTGTAAAAACGGAAATCCCGATAAAAAGATCTATTTCTAGTCTATTTTCCAGTCCTTTGAAAAATAAAAGCAATAATTAAAAACCAAAAATAAAAGAGGGGGTGTAGAATGGGAGTTCCTCTGCACAAGTTTTTTCTGACAGGAAAAAATGCACAGTGGTAGTACCACATTCTATTATTGTTTTAATCATTAATTTCATACAGTTGTTTTAGAGGCCGTAATTTCAAACCTGGATCCCAAGAAGGACACTCACAATAACAATTAATTGAGACAAAACTTTCAAGAACCAGTTAGAAGGATGAGAAAAGTTATCAGTTAGGAGAATCTGAAAATTTTCCAACTGTATTTCCCAAAATATATTTAATTAGATTAGATTGTTAAGGATCTACAAGTATCTGAAAACTTATATTCTCAAAGGTTTGAAAAATAATACAGCTTAGTGTGAAGGTGACCAAAAAATAGTAAGAGAAGCTCTTAGAAGTCTAAACTTCCTGAAACTAAAGGCAAAATGTGCTTGAACAGTGAGATTATTTCAAAGATGAAATAATTTCTAAAAGATTTGTTGAAATGTTACGGATTGCAGCACTTGTAAGAAAGGGAGTGCACTGTTAGATTGAAGTATATTAAAGATGGTGAATGTACTATTCCTCATCTTTACACATTGACCTTGTTTCTGTGTTCAGAAACCATATTGAGAGTTGTTGAGTTGGTCAATAAACTAATCCAGCCATCAATAAAGCACACCTTCTTGTTTATTAATATGTGATTAAAAATGTATATGATAAAAAGATATTGACTGAGCAGAGTTTGGGTGACAAGAACAATTATAGCTTCAAGCCTAATCAGTACATGAGCTGTTTAACCCAGTGAAAGTCAATAGCCTATTTCTGAACAATTACACATTTTTTTTTAAATAAACTATTTTGCTAGTGGTCTCCTTTTCTCTTCATGATTTAGACATGAACACAGAAGCAGAGAGAAACAGCCACAGAATAAATCACCCAATATAATTCCACTTTATGGTCCTGGTATGATAAATTGGTAAATACACAGCAAATAGGATTTGTTTTAATTAAAACTTCCTAGCCACAAATAAATTAAACTTGGAATAAGTATGTCTCTTTTTCAGTTTTATTATAGTTGCACTGGTCTTAATCATATTTCTACGATGTCCTAATTTATTTATTCTTAAATACTTCTGTTATTATTTCAAGTTAAAGTCATAATTTTGCTGCATCCAAAGTGTTCCATCTTGATTTCATTAAAGCAGTTTCTTAAACCTAATAAGAAATTATAATCAAAAGCCATTTAATTTCTCCTTGGGTGATCTTTCTCTTTTACAAACTTTCCTCACAGCTCAATGAATCCATCACTTCAGAGCAGGATGAGGGAATATTCCATAAAGCAGGATGTCTGATGAAAAGCCAGTAGCAGTACAGAAAAGTTTAAGTTAAGTGCATCTTTAAACACCAAAATATTCCATCCTAGTGGGCATTCAGCACAAGCTGGTTGCTGGTGAATGGGTCATACATTCCTGAGCAAGAACACAGAGTCACTGGCTTGTCCCCAAAATGTTAACAATTAACCATGGGCCCAAAGCAAGCAGCATCAGATGACTGGGCTATCCACAAGCAGAACTTTTAGTGTTTTCAGCACTGGTTTGTTGTGCCAGCATTCAAGACCTACTTAAATCAATGGTACTCCCCAAAGTGTTTGCAAGTTTTAAATCTTTTAAGTGGCAGATCAGAAAGCTCCTTATCTATCCCATAAGTATCATGTTCATCAAACAGCTATAGTGACTGGTAATTCCACAGCTACTTTTCTAACCTGCTAATCATGTCATCTTCTTAATTCCTTTGAAGGAATAAAATGATAAAGACCTCAGAAACACGATCTTTTGCATTAAAGCTAAAAAAAAATCCCTAATTTATTCTTCTCAAAAGTGTTTGGTTTAGGTGAATGTAAAATTCACCTTGCTCTTGATTGCTGCTCTGGGAAGTTATTGTTTCATAGGGAAGAACAAATGAACAGAAAGAGAAACATGCCATTGTGCTCACACAGCCTTGAAAATGTTGGCTTGTTAGAAATCGGTCTTGACACTGTAAATACTCTTCTCTGAGTACCCTCACATTAATATATCACTTCTGATCCAACTGTAAGTAAAAGCCAATTGTATTTTCTCCTGACTGAAAAAAGTAACTTAAAACCAAAGTCCTCCAGGAGGTCGGTTCCACTTCATTGTGGTGTAGTTCCAGCATTTTTTCTGGGCATGTCTGATTCTGATTTAGACTGGTGTAGGCAGAGCATTGGTACAATCCCAGCATGGCACCTGCTGGTCAGCAAGTAACACTTTTGTGTTCTCATGTCTTGGGAAAGAACACTCACAGAATCAGCTTTGGTTTGTTTTGGATGGTGGTGTCTGAAGCTTGGGAGAGGCCAGAGAATGCTTGTCCAGCCATTGAGGGATTTCTATTTTAAAAATTCCTCTTTAAATAGATGGTACAGTCTCTGCCTCAGGAGTAGCTGTGAGTAAAGGGATTGCCCCAAAAGACAAGTCAGGCCACCTTGATAAGAATCTCACCCCCAAGTTGCCTTCAAGAGAAGACAACTCCATAGCTGCACAGTGGAGTTTAGGGAAGCCAGCCCCAGCAGCCTGATCACTGCAGAGCTTACAGGGCATAACTTCTCTGCTAGATGAGACAAGTACAAAAGGAAAGGTCTGGATCTCTTTTATCCAGGGCGCTGATACATCTGAGCAATTCCTAATACATTCTAATGTGAAGAAAGAGTTGGGTTTGATATCTATCTGTTTCAAGATAAATTAGAGTTTCTCCATCAAGGCTGTGGAGGATATAAATATTCACAGAAGAAAACTTATTCCTGAAGAGAGGATCAGTGAACTTTCAGATTAATAGGTGTGACTCTCCCACCACAGTAACATACTGCCAACAAGTAAAAAAGATACTCTGGGAGGCAAATTTATTAGGCTAAAAATCTATTTTTCTGAGTTTAAATTTACCCATCTGCTTGTCTTCAAACAGGGTCTAAATACATCATTGCTGATTATAGGCTCTGTTCCAGTCCATTACTTGATTCAGTCACATGCTTAAAAATACTCGTTCAATTAAGATTGTTGGTACATTTATGACTCTAAATATGTGTGCTGCTGTTCTTTATTCTTCCACTGAATAAAACAGGAGTTTAATTCATTTTAGATGTTGTTTATTTGTAATGCTCTTTCTCAGCTTTTCAAATGAATACTCTAGCATTAACTGTAAGACTCTCAGTATTAAGAAAAAGCAAGCCTGCAAAGCAAACACCCAATGTGTGTTGATTTATTAGGAAGGTGAATTAAGTAAATGTGTAGCTACTAAAAGAAAATACATATTATTCAGGTGCAGAGAACTTATGAAATCATTACAATAGGACAGAGGATTTGTATAATGGCTAAGAATTAATTTCTGGTTTTATTCATCTCAGCATCCTTACTTATCAATAAGGATGAAGTTTGATCTTCAGCATCAGCCCCTTCCATGCAATTCTACACCCTTTACCTTCTTCATTATTATTGCATTTTGTTTATGGTGGCTTACTGGGCTTTCTGCACACTGTCATCCTCTGTATTCTGTACAAAAGAAAATATTACTGTGTCTGTTGCAGTGAATGCATGCAATGTCTGCTTTTACAGGAGCTTCTCCTCCTTTCTAAATTCAAATATACAGAATTTTCACTTCTGTTATTGTCAATACATTTTATAATGGATATTTCATTTTAAAGCTATTCCATTTTTTTAAGGGAAAGCTAATCTGAAAACTTATTAAGAGTCACAAGTTAATGCTGCCTTTTCTCAAGCATTTACCACTTCTCTGGCTTCTCTGCTAAGTGTCACAACTAAGCCTGCATATGCTCCTCATCCTCAGGAAGGTCGATAATACTGGAGGAGGAAAAAAAGGGAAAAAACACCCCACAAAAGTAGTTTAAACACTGTAGCTCTTCTTGACAAGTTGAACTTTGTGAGAGACCAGTTCTCATCTGCCTTTAGGGAGGTTGGCTCTTGCCTAGGCGAAGGCTTCTCTTTACCTCTTTGCAAACCTTCCCCAGGAGTGAGGCTACACAGCAGGACCAGAATATCTTCCTCATCTTAAATTTACTCTCCCAGACAACTCTGCCTTTCTTTTCCTATATATTGGTGGTATGGGTGAGTGAGTGTGGACTTTTTGAATACATGTGTCAAGGATGGACTGCTAGTGGAAAAGCCGTCCTCATACCCAGAAAATCAGAATAAACTTTCATTTTAATCCTCTCTCTTAACTCACACTGGGAGTATCCAAGTCAGTTATATCATTGGTGTATTTATGAACAAACCCTTCCCCTTGGAACCTGTGTCTATGAAATATTGCAGTGCTATTGCAGTGAGTGCTAAATTTAAACTCAAATGATTTATTGTGACCACCCCTACTGTTGTTTAGAGGCCTTTTGCATCACATAGACATGCAGTCAGATTACTGTACATCAAAGTAGGTACATACTTTTATATAATGATCTATTCATTCATGATGAGTTATAGCCACCTCAGGGGTGGGATGATACAGGATTATCATCACAAGCAACAGTAAAGCTTTATTGACATGAATACCAGATCTTTGACTCGGTCAGATACACTAAGGAAAGCTTTTTTTTCCTATTCTCTTCTATTATTACTGGCCATGGTGAGAGGAATCTTGCTCTGCAAAGAGGCTGATAATGTATAGGAGATACATACAGCAGGAGATATACTGTTTTCCAGCAACATGACATTTGTACTACATCCTGAAATTGTTTGTTTTGTCATTATCAATGATAACAGGAGAGATGTGGATGTCACACCTAAATTTTTGCCTCTGATACAAAAAACATTTGCCTTTATCTGGGTCAAATGTGACACCTAAGCAGCCATAATTAATTGCATAATTAAGATTTTATTAGTTTTTTGGTCTTCTATATTGGTTTAGAAGTGATGGACTTGGAAGCATACATTGCTTTGTTAGGAAATCCAAGCACAGTACCTAATGTGAGCAGGAACAAGACAGAGGCTCTTTTCTCCAGCAGGTCAGTTTTGTTATGATTGGTTTTGAAATAAGCTTTCTCTTTTATGCAGTGGATACTTCACATATTTGAGGTCTCTAGAAAGCATTAAGCAATTTACTCTCTAACGTTTCAATCAAGCCTGTGGTTTGTTAGAGAAGAAAAGAGGCTGTGGTGGTAAAGGCAGTGCTGTAGAGGTCTAGCTCAGAGGGAATAACACTTTATTTGTTACAAGTTACCACTCAAAATAATGGTGACTGCTGATTGCATCAGGACTCCTGACTCTGTCTTTGTACTCTGCTCTCAGGCAGTCTCTGCTACTAAAAACAGGACGAGTTTTTGCTTTTTACATCTGCCTTTATTTATCCTACTTGTTGAAATTATTGGAGATACAATTTTACAATGCCACTGTTGTTACTGCTTGTTAAAAAAACCTGATGCTGAACTGCAGGTTTATTCTGAATGAGAATCTGCTGCAAAACAAAGTAGGAGTAGTAAATGATTGTCTCACTTACTGTCTTGGATCAGTGAATGAATTTTAATCCATGGCTAAGCAGACAGTTGATTTGGCTGTTTCAGTGAGTGCAGCCACTGCTTGACTCCAGGCCAAGGATCCTCCAACTGAGGTCAGAACCATGCTCCTGGTGAGGGCACCTCCTGACTCTGACTAAAAGAAGAGATTCTGGAGCTCTTCTATATTCTAACATAGAAAACAGAAATCCAGAAGTTTAAGAGTGGGCTTTTCCCCTGTTGCTTGTTTAAATCCAGCCAGATGTATGGCAGTCTATAGAACTGTTAGTGTTAAACCTATCCCCCTTAAATACTTTAAAGATTTTAGTCCAGTTCCATATGAATAGGTTTGAGTGTTACCCACTAAAAAAAGAGTTAAATAGGTGCTTATGGAGAAATAAAAAAGTTAAAACGTACTTGGACTCTCCTGTTTGATTGTCCTTTTGCTATTATGCTTAACTTTGTTAGGACACACACAAATTAAGAGTGTTTCAGGCTCTATAAACATTTAAAGCCAGTACGAAGTGAGAGAATGAGAGCTAA
The DNA here is from genome assembly GCF_009819885.2 of Catharus ustulatus. Taxonomy (NCBI): domain Eukaryota; kingdom Metazoa; phylum Chordata; class Aves; order Passeriformes; family Turdidae; genus Catharus; species Catharus ustulatus. The sequence continues at coordinate 21,776,515 of NC_046223.1, forward strand.
TCCCATTGCTCAGGACCAATCCCTTGTGCAGGCACTTTGTCATTACGCCATCATGTATTAGGAGATGATGAGGAATTTTTCAGAAAAAAAAAGTTTTCCTCAGAATTTAGATTATGTGAGAGAAAAATGCCAAAAACAAAGGGAAAGAGATTGTGTAATAACCAAAAGGCAAGCCACTATGGCATATACTTGATGTGAGGTGTCCCCAGATACAAGTGCTTTCACCAGTACAGACATGCACTTTTAATCTCTTCTGGGTCAGCATCTTATTTCCATGATGTCTGGTACCCTGGGCTTGTTCTCTCTTTTTTTTCCTCCTTCTCCTCCCCTCTTTTCTTGTAAAATAATTTTACAAATCCTTTGTTTCAGCTGCTCCTGTGCAGTGAAATACGAACACAATTTGACAGGGCAGTGGGGCTTTTCTGCTTGATCTTCTTCACAACTATCCCTACCCTGCCTAACTAGAGCAGGGCATAGGCAAAGCTGTGTTCAGGAGTTATCTCCAGTATTAAATTTACCTGCATGGGGCCATATCCAGGGTATATAAATCCTATTCTTGTTCTTTTCCTGTTCCGCTCCCTGCCATGCTATGGCATCTGGATGCTTATTTTTTACAGCCTGAAACTGAAGGGATTATATCCTCCTATCCCTTTTTATAAATCTATAAATCTCTGCTCCAAACAAATGAGATTAAAGTACAAAATGCCTGCTAATTTTGGGTATCCAATTAGAGATATTATCTACTTGATTTTTCAACCTGTTTGGCATTCTGTATCTCTTGGCCTAGACCATGCAAAGTGAGTGATTCACTTCAGCTCACCAGACTCCAAAATTTCAAGATGGGCCCTCATCATATGAAAATCTCAACTAATTATTGCCTCTTGAGGCAACTTTCCCCATACTGTAGAATCTTAGAGGTGGAAGGGGAATGGCAGCAAACTCAGCAGGTAAAATCCAGCAACTGCTCTGCCACAAAGTCCTGCTTTCCCTCCTTGTAATTCAGTACCTTGTACATGAACTGTACCCAGCTCTGTGACAAATTAGACAGGAATCCAGTGAGTAAAATCTACAAAGCACTGATCTGCTCCCAGAGGAAGGGTACCTTGCAGGGTTTCATTTCTGCTTCAGGAAATTTATGGAATATAATCTGTGTGGTCATGTATCCTAATGTAAGGAAGCTGGATCGAGGTGCTCTGAACCCCTCAGGTTAGTCATTTCCTTAACATCCACAATGTGGCAGCTAGTGTTGAATACATAACACATTTCCTTAGTTCAGTGGTCACACACACACAAATTAAAACATGTTTTGAATCATCTCAGAAACACTTCTCTTGAAGGTCAGTTCTTTTTCAGTATTAGAAAGCAGACTCTATTCCGGATAAAAAGCATTAATTATGTAGCTAAACTGCATCAACTATAAATAGTGGAAAAAAACTCCACATTTTGACTTTCAGAATTTTTACCATGTTTTAAATGAAATTCAGCCCAGCTACTCTGGATATCCTGCAATTAAGCATCCTTGCTCTTGGCCGACAACATTAGTTGGTTTTTCCAGCCTTGCCCTCTTATGTGCCCTCCAGGCTCCTCAACAGAACAGTGTCTCTCTGCACAACCTCCGTGTCTCCTCACCTAATCAGTCCCAGGCTCCTGCCTCCAAACACCAGTCCCAGCTTTTCCCTCTGGCTGACTTGGCTGCTTGTAGTGCCTGCTCTGTCACAGGCTGGATGGTTTTTTCCTCTGTGTTGTATTCACACAGAGACCTTTCTTCTCGACACAACCTTCAAATCACTTGGAGCTTAGGAGAGATAGGATTCCTACCTCTCAGATTCTGAGCCAAAGCTCAGGCTCACGGGGGAAACTTGGATGTGGGGATTAAAGTGGAAATCTAGCCTCACCACTGTATCCTTAAGCTTCTGTTTCCAGAGAAGGCCAACCTTTAGCAATGCCTTTTTCCTGCTAGAATAAAAAAAAAAAAACATTGCTGGCCATCTGTTCATGACATAATTTCTAATATTTGTAAGTTAGACACATTTATATAAATTTTCAGACAGAGAGGGAAAAGCACATTTTAAATAAAAAAGGTCACATTTTGAGGCTGTGCTTCAAAGCCTGAGGGCAGCAGAGCATTTCAAAGGAAAGAAGTTTCCATTTTAGTATGAGCAAAACTGTTTATTTTTCCATAACCTTGTTCTTGGAAATGGACAAATTGTTTTGGTAGGTATTTTCAAAATAATCTGCCCAGTACAGACAGTCAGCATATCAGTTTTCAGCCTAAGTGACGATGTTTTTTCTAAAGCTACATGCAACAGAAAATGTGGTCTCTACTGAGAAATGTTTGCCAACCCCAATACAGGGAATGGCAGCACATCTACCTTAGAATTTGCATTATCACAGATTATATCCTTTTAGGATTTCTGGTATTCCTTCAAACACCATTTGCCTCATGGAAAGGCAATAGGGTCAGTGACTCTTACTTCCATACTTTAAAAGTGGAAAAACTAAAAAACGATGAAAGGAAAGGAAAAGAAAAACCAGGAATAGAACAAGAAAAAAATCCTGATCTGCTCTTTCTTCTCCTATTTGTGTACCTGTTGTTGCCACATCTGAGGGGTGTCATTTGTGCAATGGTCCTCTGGTCTGGAGTTTTGCAGGTGTTCTTTACTCTGTGCAGACACACACATCTGAGATAACATCCCTGGTGTAATCACTGTGATTTAACTCTGGGATTGAAAGTTTTGGGGGCTGTAAGAGAGGGCACAGCAGGTGCAGGAAATATCTTCAAATAATAGTTTAATTCAGCTAAGAGCAAGCAGCCTCCCCACTCAGCTTGTATGAGTACATCAGTGCAGTATAAAAAACACAAAATTGAATTATTTCAGCGGCATCTGATGAAACTCAGGGACAAGACCCTGTAGAAGAGAGAGGTGTGAGGGAAAAACTGTGATAGGGCTCCACCAAGTCCGAGCAGGTTGCTGGTGTAACCCACCGGGTGATGGTCACTGCCTTTGCTGTTGCTCCAAGTTCTCTGGCTGGGTTGAACCCCAGCAAAGGCACAAGCCAGAGATGCTGGAGGCCTCAGGTAGACAAGCTGCATAAAAGTTCGTGCCACAGTCTGGCTCACTTGGGAGAATAACAAACACAGTTAAGTGTTAACAGTATTGTGATGAGATAGCCCCATGCAGACTAAAAACCATCCCACCAGCAACAACAAATTCCTCTGCGGCTCTCTTCTGAGGGGAAAAAAATAAAAAATAAAGGGAAGGATTGCCAAATCAAACTGCTGGCTCCTTTATTCTTATCAAAACACCACAGCATACATCTTAACAGCCTGAAGTAAATCAAATGCGGGACCAGCTGGAACTGGCCAGCTCGACCCTCTGTTGATATCAGGTGTGTGCTGCACTTCTCTGGTAGATTAATTTGTGTTCTCAAGTAATTCAGAGCCTCTAAAACTTTCAGTACGGCTGTTAGGACAAGGCTGAAGATTTCCTTTGGAAAGTGTCGCCACTAAAGAGAGTTGGAGTTCTTCTCACTAGATGGAGATACTCCATTACTGATATCAGATTACTTTGTCCCCTCTATATCTCTTGGTTTTTAAACTCACAATGCAACTGTGGGACGAAATTCAGACTTATGGTCAAAGCCTGCAGGTGTGCATCTGAGTGACTGGCTGTCCCCTTTTGCACGTGGAGCTTCCTCTTGCGGGAATTTGTGAGCGTTCTTAGAAATGAATCCCTAAAGAAACCTTTCAGCTCGGTAAAAAAATGGGAGAAGATCTGGGAAAAGTTGCTCAGAGTGCATGGAATTGAGAGCACGCACAGACGGCAGCTCCGAGGAGAGTGTGCCCGTGTGTGTGATCAATATAATCTATTGCGAAAGAGAGCCTCGGTGTTTCTGTGGGGGAAGGAGATTTAGAAAGAAGGTCTTTAATTATTACCTGCAGGGAAGTTAAAGTGTAACTTGGCAGTAACGTACTCCAGAGTCAGTTTTGGGTGGTGGGGGCCACATCAGGCATCCAGCCTGCCTGAAGTGTGTATGTGGATGGTTAAAAAAAAAACAAAACCAAAACCAGTTTTAAAACCGTATTTAACTTAATCGTGAAGAGAAAAAATAAGACAAACAAAGCATTGATGAGGCAACAGCAGAAAGAAAAGGAGTTCATCTTTCAGGCTGCTGACCTCTCTTTGTGCTTCATGTGGGGGGAGCTGCCGAACAGGCTCCGGAGCTTGTAGCACCCACGCGTGAGCTTGTGTTCACCCCACCACCGGTGTTTGTACCACACTTCCCATAGAGCCCAAATCCTCCGCCTTTCTGCCACGGCCTTTCCCTGGCACACGCTGCTCGGGGGCACGGTGAGAGTGCCCCGCCCGCTCCGATCGCCTCCCCCTTCCCGGGGCTGGAGCGGGGCTGCGCGGCCGGCGGCGGTCCCGGGGAGGGGGGGCTGAACGCGCGCGTCTCCTCGCCCCTTTGGAAAATCACCTCCTCCTATAAAAAGGGCAAGGAGAGCGCTGGTGTCCCCAGGGTCACGCCGATACGGCGGTGTATATATATACATACACTTTTTTTTTTTTTTTTTTTTTTAAAAAAAAGGGAGTTTTGCTTCTTCGGCAGGTCACTGTGTTAATTAAAAGTTGGTCCAGGTTGGTCACTTGCAGTCCCAGGTGCGCTATTAACACAGAAGAAAATTACTATTTTTTTGTAAGATACCAAAATGCAAAAACTCGACAGAAACCCCATTTCCTCCTTACTATTAACTAGCAGTCGCATAGAGAAAATCATTAGATCTATAATTAAATATGGGTCTATTTTTGAAGAACGTCCTGCAAAATAGCCCCAAAATATGATGTAGTAATTTAATTTTTTTTCCTTTGGCACTACAGGTGCTAGCTATGTTTTCCCTCCATTTCCCACACCATGTATATTAAACAGGGAGGGAACATTGCTCTATTGTAGGTGATGACCCCAGACTTCGCCAGAATATTTTGCTCCTCGGTATAAAATTGTGAAGTGGGTCTCTCTTTCAAAATCTCTATATTGGTTTTTATAATTACCTCGTGGTCTAAACTTCTTCTCAGTCTATTTCTTAAAGGAATGAAAAAAAAATCATTAAGGGGTCGGGGAGAAGAGAGAAACAAAGTTAGCTGTAGTAACATTTATGTTCGTCTCATCCAGGCTGTCAGTAACTTTCCCTGGATGGGGTCCTGCGTTTCTGTAGGAGCCGTGCTGAGCTGCCCCGCCCGCAGCTCGGTCTGACCCCGGCCCCTCGCAGCCCCCGCCCGCCGCTCCCCGGGCTCCGCGGAGCGCTTGTGCTGCGCGCCCCGGAGCGTGTGCGCTCTCACATTCCAACGCACAGCTAAATAACGCCCAGTGTTATTTATTGCAGAAAAGGAGAGGGGGAAAAAAAAACATGGAAAACAAGCAGATTGCCCCCCCCCCCCCCCCCCCCCCCCCCCGCTACCCCCCTCTTTCATCCCCAAGATTTTATTCTTTCTTCTGGAATATTTTCTCCGCGGCCGGTAAAACGCAGTTCACGGCTTTGCTTTGCTTTGCTTTGCCCTGCTCTGCTCTCGGCCGAGGCTGACCCCCGCAGTCCCTCCGGGACAAGCAGCCGCGGCCGGAGCCCAGCGCCGGAGGGCGGCACTCGGCGGAGCCCCCGCGGCCGCCAGCTGCGAGCCGAGCCCAGAGCTCCGAGCTTGGGCAGGCGCTGGGATTCAAACCCGACCCGGTCTTGCTGTTACCAGGAGCGCGTGTTTTGTTGCTTTGGCTTTTTGTTGGGTTTGTTTTTTTTTTTTTTCCCCCTTTCTCCTTTGTAAGATACGGAAGGTGAATAATGAAATCCCTTCGCTAATAGTTTATGAGCCATGAGATTGGAAATGCGCGCGGATGGAGCAGCGCGCCGGGCTGCGCGTCACTCGGGAGCTGCGGGAGCCGGGCGCGGGGAGGAGAGGAGAGGAGAGGCACTGCCTGCCGGGGTCGCCGCTCCGGCAGCGGAGCCGCCACCGGGGCCGGGGGGGCCGGGGCTGCCCGTGCGGCCGCTGCGGGTCCGCGCCCGGGCGCTGCCCCAGCGGGACCACGGCGGGAGGGTGGCTGGGAGCGGGAGGGCTCGGGGGCCCTGCTCACCCCCGTGCGCTGCCTGCACGGGCTGCTGCGCGGCCCCGCGGGCGGCACAAAGGCAGCGGGAGCCCGGCCCTGCCGCCTCCGCCGAGGGGCGTGGGGGCGAGCGGGGAGAGACCTTTGGAGCAGGTTTGGAGGGAACTGGGGGCGCGGCCCTGACAGGGGTGCCGAAAGCCCCTTTCCTCGGCGATCCTGCGGCAAGTCATGCACGCGGGGACCGGGCAGGAGCGGGCGGGAGCGATGCCGCTGCCCCCTGCCCTCCCGGTACGCGCCTGCACAGGGGCGGACATTTCCCATCAAGCCCTTGCCACGGGATGTCCGAGGGCATCGCTACCTCCCTGCCATAAAAACAAACCACTCATCAGCTCCGCTCGGTGTGTGCCATCGAGAGAAGTCGCCGCGGTGCGAGCGGGCACCATCTGTCCTGCCATTCCGGGAGACGCAGATATATTTCTTTAGACAGGTCAGCAGTTCTTCCCGGCCAGCCCTGTCAGGCACCTGTCAGGGGAGAAAACCTCTTCATAGCTGCCGCGGTGGGATCCTTATCAGCGGCAGTCCCTTTGCTGACAGGGCCCAGCCTCAAGCTTGCCGCAAATCAATGTCCTCGGGGGACAGGGGGCTGTCGTTACCGGGGGATGCCGAACGTGCACCGGCACCGCTCACGACAAAACACGGGAGGGAGGGAGGGAGGGAGGACGGCGGGGGAGCCGGCCCCGAAGAGCCCGTAGGCTGCCCGAGGAAGGCCGGGGTGGGCTCTGGAGCAGGGGTTTCCCTCCGGGCCCGAGCCGTCGGGCCAGCCCCGCTGCCCACCCGCGAAGGGGGGGGTGCCCGCAAGGGCGAGGATCCCGCGGCGCCCACGCGTGCCCGGGGCTCCGCTGCGCCGGGCGGGACAGCGGCGTGGGGACACCGCACGGCGGAGCCCCCACAGCCACGTGTGTCGCGGCGCTTTCTCGCGAGTGGGGCCATCGCTCCGTGGCTGACCCAGAGCCCCAGTCACACACACTTCGTCCCTACCAAAGTACCGCCTTCTTCCCTCCTCCCCCCCAGTAATTCCGACCTGTTTTCTTTCTGTTCCTCACTTGCTTTCAAAATGAGGGCACGTTCAGGGAAGCCTGCCTGCCCGCCTCCTGCACTTCTACACGGTATCGCGTGGATATCTTCTGCCCCGCTTCCAAAAAAAAAAAAAAAAAAAACCAACCCGAACCAACAGTAGGCACCATCACCAAAAGAAAAATCTCAAATGCGCCGTGTGTTCCCAACTTGGAATAAAGTCGGTGCTAATACGGGTCAGTTCCTGCCCCTAGCTGGGAAGGCAGGGAGGAGGATGTAACGTATGGGTTGGTGGGGGGTGGCGGTGGGGGGAGGAACAAAAACAACTCCCAAAATAAACAAACAAACAAATCTCGCGCACGATCACAATAAAGTGAAATTCCTTTCTACACACCCACAACTTTAGCTCTGTCTGCTGCCTGGGGGGTTTTAATCTTGCAAAGAGAAAGGGGGGCTCCCTGCGCAAAATTACGCCTTCTCCTCTCATTTGTTAGCTGATTCCATCAAAAAGTTCGCTATTTATAGGCTACACACACGAACCTGGAGTAATACAAACCCTCCCGTGTTGTTGCCCTCGCAAAGTGGCCGGTGCTGAAGCATCTGATCGGGTTTGTGTGTGCGCGCGAGTGAGAGCGAGCCACGCAGAGAGCGCTGCCATCCAAAAGGGGAAAGAAGAGCTCAAACTGAGAGACTTATTAATTGCTAAGAGCTGCTCTGCCACCAGCCATGTGAGTACCTAACAATGATCACCTTTTGCACAGATGGTCAGCGATCAGGCACAGACACTTTCTGTCCTTTTCCTTCTCCCTCCCCTTTCTTATTTTTTTATTGCACTCCTGTATCCTTCCCACCCATCTTTCCTTTTTTTTTCTACCCCCCTCCTTTTTTTTTTTTTTAATTTTAGTTTGAGTTTGCACGGTTTATTCCTCATGAAGAGGAGGAATGAAACGTGGGCAAACGCGGGGGAGAAAATGTGCCGGCGAAGAGGAAGGAAGGAAGGAGTGGTGAAGGGAGAGGAGGAGGAGGAGGAGGGTTTGTTAAGCGATCGCCTTGTCCCCTGAGTCCGAGCCGGCTGGGAATTAGTAACAGCGAGATAGCGGAGGCTGTATCCCTTCCTCTTCCTCCGCTTTCCTTTTCCTGGAGCGCTCAGACCCCCTGACAATTATTACCCTGGTATCAACGCGGACAACGAGCTGTATTCATCAAACCTCATTTGGGGAAATTGAAAGGGAATTAAAAATAAATAAACAAATAGGGAGAGAAAAAGCTCGAGATCACGCGGGGATAAGGGCTTGATCGCTCCGCGTACAGCAATGACTGTCCGTCAGCTCCCAGCCCTCTGTGCAGGCAGGTAGAAAGCGCCCGCAGAGCAGCCCAGTCCCGCAGGCTGAGCGTGAGATTTTGGGGGAAGAGAGAGAATCTCTGCCCCTCGCCTCGCCACCCCTTCCCCAGCGAGGGGCACGGGGGGCGACAGGCAGCGCCTTCCCTCCGCTAGCGAGGTCTCAGCGCTTTCCCAGCACTGCCAGAGCCCGGCGTGGCACAGTGCGTGAATCCAAGCCCCACGCAGCAGGCAGGGCACGGCACGTGGGTCTGGGGAATTGCACAGTTCTTTCCTGAGCGGGCAAAAAATGCAATCTGTGCTAGGGAACGTGGCTCTCGGAAAGGTAGGTGTCCTGGTTTATGCAGGAATGCAGGGCTAGGAGACTCCGCGTGGACAGGGGGTGGGTGTGGAGAGAGAAAGCGAATTTGTTTCCAGCGTGGAGAGGCGCTTTTCTAACCCAACACTCGAGCTCCAATCACACACTCTGAGGTTAGCGTAGCATTAAATTAACAGACAGGGTCGGGGTTATCCAGGGCATTATACCGCGTGCCCGGGAAGTAACCTCTGCTCATTTATACACAAAGAAGAGGGAGACGGAGTTACATCTGGAAAGCCAAAGAGCACGGTGAGTATCGGTATTCGCTGCTCTCCCTCCCATGCTGAGAACAAAGTTCAAAGGCGGCCGGTGCGGGGCTGGGGCTGGCTCCGCAGAAGCCCCCACTCCCTTTGGAGGCGGCAGCGCAGCCGCCTTTGGAGCCAGGACCCCCAGCGCAGCCCCTCTGGGAAGAGCCCTCGCTGAGCAGCGAGGACAACTTGCGGTATCTTGGTTAGAACTTTGCTACTTTATGTAGAGAGAGAGAAAAAAAAATTTAAAAAAAAAAAAAAAAAAGATTGACTTGGATGCAGCGCTATTTATAGGTGGCGGTAAAGGCTCCTTTTCAATAAGCAGCCGTGGAAAAGAAACGTCAGAAAACTGGCTGCTTTATTGATCCGAGGTGCTGGACGGTCACAGCCACGCCAGCCAGGCGGCACCTACAAAGTCGCGTCTCCTCTCTCGGGTTAGGCAGCGAGAAGGGGAATAGGATGCGGATTTTGCTGACCACTAGCCCGGACACGATTCAATTCCCAAGCACAGGTATAGGGCAAAAGAGTGTGAGATGGAAGACTTTTCCCTTTTCTTTCAGACATGCATACAATGCAGGGCACCCGCAGGGCTGAAAGTGGGCCAGGGCTACACGGTAGGTGTCAGATCACACAAAGCAGAGGAAAGAAATCCAGTTAAAAATACATTAGTTGAAATCAGAGGACGAGCTTGATTATTTTTTTCTTTTTTTCCTTTTAAACAAAGGTGCACGTTAGAACAAGCTGGAAGCACTCTTTGTGCCTGACGGTATCCCCCACGCCCATTGGAAATAAAGCAAGAGGCTTGCTCTTTCTTTGCATCTTTTAAACCTTGTTTTAATTAGAATTGCCAAAGTAGGACACCCCGGTGGAAGATGTTTTCAAGTATCCACCTACCTCTCTGCTGTAAGCAGAATTGCTGTCTGCTAAATTGCTTGAAACGCAAAATTCTGCCCCACCCCCAGTTTGGTTTGGCACCTACTCACTCTTTCCCCCCGAAATTGCAATCGTTTATGAAAGGTTACTCCATTGGGAGGAAAAGAGAAACCCCAAACACCCAGTAGTAATGAGATGAGTGGACTCGGAGAGCCTCGCTTTGCTCTGTACAACAGGAAAGGCTTTGGGAGAGCGTCCCAAAAAACTCATGCCTTTTTTTTTTTTTTTTTTTTTTTTTTTTTGAAGTCCCAGATTGGGCGTATCCTTACTCTTCTCCTTTAATTTATTTGATTAAATCATAACCAAAACAGACTCATCAGCTTCTCGTATTTCCTCAGCTGTAACCATACGCGAAACCTTTTATATGGAGACAAGCAATTGGCTTTAGTTAACTCAGGGCACAGGCTGCGCTCAAGTTTTCCTCCCGTTCCCAGGGCAGCGTTTCACGCAAACGCGTGTTCCAGCTCTGCCTCACGTTTTTAAATTGTTTGTGCCGTCCCCCACCATTCTCTGATTTCTCTCATGAGGGATGCTCACGGCAGAGGCTTGCGGGACAAGGGAGCTCTTCCCCCTCGTGATTTGGGAGTGGAGGGACTGGTTCAGGGGGAGTCCAGCTCGCTTTGAACTCGGACCGCTCCTGGACCGCGTCCCGCGGCCACCCGCATCCCACCTCGGTACCGGGATCGCGGCTTGCTCCCGCTCCCGATGAAGGACTAGATTAATATCACCTCCAGAAACACAAGGTTCTGTTAGCTCACTTCTATCTTAAATCAAAAAAAGAAAGACCTCTTGAAGTTTCTTTGGTAAAGCTCGGCTTTCCTTTGCTCATTACTAAATGAAGAACCGCGTCAATTAACTGCAAATTGGAAATGCTTGCTCGAGAAGAATAATGATAATTCCCGGCCGTTCTCTAAGAGGTAGTTGCAGGATGGCACTTAGTGTGTGTGGTCCCTAATGACAGGATTGCTGCCCTGCCCGGGGTTCGGCTCTCCCTGCCCCGCTGGCTTCGCTCTGAGCTCGGGCAGTGACGCCGGGCACGGCTGTCCTGCCCCAAACCTTCCCCCTCTTCCCCTGCTCCCTGCCCGCAGCTGCGCGGGGTTTACACCTCCCACAGCCAGCACAGTATGACCACACCATGAAAACAGATTTAATTTCCCCCATCCCTCGCTAAGAGGGCAGGGGCCTCACAGCAACAGGTACCGAGGGCACCTGCAGCTCTTCAAGGCTGTTATCTGATAACAGGGGAAGCAGGACGCTTGCCGGAGGGTCTCTTTCGGTAAGACGGGGTGTGAGGGAAGCGAACTATCAGAAAAGGGGTGCACAGACATACTTTGGCAAAAGTTTGGCATTGCTGCGAGGGGAGCAGGACCCCCGCAGCGAAACGGGACCGCTGCTTCCCTTCGGTTCCTTACTCGCTGTTTCCAAGCCGTCCCCAAAAGCCCTGCGAGCCGTCCTGCGGAGCGGCCCGGCTCTGGCACCGCGGCTGCGGGGTCCGCACGTGTTGCTGTCCCGGGAACGGGGCGCGTGCTGGGGATGCTGCCGAGGATGCTCGGTGCGGGGATGGGGGATAGGGTGCGCGGCCGTGTGCGGGGCTAGCGGGGCAGCTTCCTCCTGCTTCTCTCGTGGCTGGGGGCACGGCAGGAGCGGGCGCTGCGCGGTCGGGCACCGAGCAGACCCGAGCAAGCCCTGGCAGGGTCTGTGTGGGGGCCCAGAGCCCGGGTGGGGCGGCCACGGCCACCCCGGGGCGTCCCCGCTCCGCAGCCGCCGGGGCCGGGCGGGCAGGGCTGACCCTGGCGAGGGGAGGGTCTCGGCCTGACCCGAAAGGGGGGAGCTCCCCCTTCCCTTCCCTCCCTTTCCTACCCCTCCCCGGCTCTTTGTTCTTTGCCCCTTTGTTCTTCTTCTCGAAGTTTCCAGGGGGTTTCTGGTGCGGAGCAAAGTTGCCGAAAGCTGAGGAATTACAATAAGGGGATGTCTGAGCAAGGTGGGGGTCCCTTCCCAGGGCTAAGAGCTATTCCCCAAATCCCGCCGCGTTGTCTGCTTGCACAAGGGGTCGGTGTGGGGTGCTGGAGCCGTGCTTGCAGTGATGCGGAGGCAGAAAAGGCTCCTGCGGCCACAGCACCAGGGGACCAGGCATCCCTTTCACCATTTAAATGCGTTCTGGGGAACAAGCATCCTTCCTGCCCTTTCTGGGGGGAAAGAAAATAATAATAATAATTAGTGAACATGCAATGAGATGAGGTGGTAGAGATGAAGGTTTTGTGAATATTAAATTTTAGGACATGTGTACTGGTTTGGGATGCATAATCTCAGAATGGCTTTGTTTCCATCATTTTCTTTTTGCTGTTTTTTTGTGTTTCCTTGATAGTGGGCCATGGTAAAGTGTTGTCAGGAGTTAAACAAGTTGGGGCTTAATTTCAAAGTAGATGGACTGTCTTCATAGAGCAGCATCACAGGCTTAAAAGGCAGGTTTAGTGTGGTTAATGGGAGATCACAGTGTGATTCAGGAGTGACAATAATATCAAAACTTCTTTGGAAAAGGAAAACATCTTTATTTGGTACAATGTGGAGTAGTCTTATCCCCTCTTTACTAATCATCATTAAATGTTAGAGAACTGCAAGCTTATTTTGCCTTGCACTAAGAAGCACCAAATAATTTCACAAGTATCTGTTATCACAGTATTCTTACCTCTCCTCCTGGTATATGAAAGCAGGAAAACACTTTATTTGAGTGAGTTAGGCATTAGGAAAGCTGATATGAGAAAGGAACTTTTGATATGTTGCACTGGAGCAGGCCACAGCAGGTTACAAACAGAGCCAGGTCAGAGCCCTGAACTCCAGCGCGCTTTCCTAACAGTGCTGCTACGCTCCCATCTTTATAACCAAGGATGTCATATTTGCAGCAGTTTTGTATTACATAAAAATGACATAAATGTTTATTACAATATGCTAAATTTCCAGAATTTGTACAACTCTTTTTCTGGTATTCAATGAATTTGAGAAATGAAGGGTGAGATCAGATTTGACTAAACAAATGTTCTAGAGCAGGATTTTTAAAACGTGAATACACTTATAGGGATCAGCCCATCCCTCCGACAGAGGTTAAACCTATTTTTTCAACAAAATGGGGTTTGATTTGTGGTGATGTGGGGCCTGTTCTGGCTTTGTTTTTTCTGATGTTGAGGGCATATAATCCCAGTGAGAAATCTGGGAACCTTGCAACTAAAACACAGCTTTAGCTATTTCAAGGTGACAACTCAAGCACAGAAGATGTCCATGAAAACTTTGACATTTATTATTTAGGACTGTGATTCAGAGTTGAATGTAATAATTGGTCAGTAGCAAATTAGAGAAAGATAGAGACATCAGATGCTTTGGTGATAGCTCGATTTTCTAGCTGTGTCTCCACACACAAGTCTACTGGCTTGCTGTTTAAATCCAGAGGCCAGCAGCGCTGCTTACTGTTCTGTTTATATCCCAGTGCTCATAATGTGGTGTTGCAATATCCAGGTAAAAATGTTCAATGCCATTTAGAACAAGGAATCTGCCTTAAGCAATGCTGTAATCAGTAATAGCCAACGTTACTGAGAGCAACAGCTTCTGCAAATGCCTTACTGCCACAAGTTAGCCCAAGTACAACTGTAATTGTGCTCAAAACTAAATAAAAGCAGATAGATGAGGAGGAGAATAAAAACCTAATAGGAAAAATGGATTTTAGAGAATGCTGTGTGTGATCAACAAAGGCTGCTTCTGTCTCAGCAATGATGACAGTTAGAGGGAAAAGTGATGTTAGTGGGTGCTCGTTCAAATAGAGGGTTTCTGCAGCATGTGAAAAATTATTTTCTGATTCAAAAGCATTCACTAAAGGAAGGATGGGTGCATTTTTTTAAGTAAATCAGTCTTTTTCTCTTTTTACCTGTGCTTTTTGCTGATGTAGGTAGGTTTCCTTTCAGCAGATGAGAAATGTGTATGCATTCAAAAAATCAAAACAAAGCAGACAACCCCCTATTATTTCCCTTGGACATTTTGCAATCGGATACAAGTTACTACATATTGCACAGGATTTTAGAAGGCAAATCTAAACATACAGGTTAGGATTTTGTCATCTTGGTTTTTGGAGCACGGGACAAAACTTCTGTTTTGTTTAACAAACTACTGAGTTTAAATGAGATGTCAGGCAAGACCTTTTACCTCTGCATTTTTATCACCTTTATCTGTTAATAAATGCTTGCAGAAAATTAAGGGGAAATCCCCACTGTTTTTGGTTTTACTTTCCTTGGATTTGTTAATACATCTACAGCAATTCAATCAGTGCAGAGGAACATGGCATAAAACCAGAATAAGGAGGAGATTAAAAATGAGTGCACTTCGCTTTGTAATGGACACTTCTAGGCATAGGTGTGACTGAATACTGATTCATTTATACAGCTCTTAAATGGAAAAGCCTCAAGTTTGCAACAAAGCTAAACAGCATGTCGGGCTGCATTTAGCAGATGTTGGCTTGCTAACTTTAGGAAAATTGAGAGAATGGTCCCCTTGACATCCCTGCAGAGAATTACATGCTGCTAGATAGGAAATGAGACCACAGAACTGTAAGAATTTTGTTGAGAATAGAGCCTTAGCATTTAATTTTTTTTTATTTGCTTATCTTAGCCTTAACAAAATTAATTTTTTCCTGTAAATGCCTATGTTTAATTCTGTTGGTACATACCTAACAAAATAAAAAGAGACTATAGGATAATGCAAATCTCAAGCTTTCAATGTTACAAGTGTTTACTATATGTGTAAAATTACCACTAACCATAGTAAATAGTAGTTCACTTTGGCGAAGATTCAGTTGCTGAATAAATAGCATTTAGATTTTTTCTTTTTTCTTACTGCTATGTCATGTCTGGAGAGCGCTGGAACTCATTTCATCATACAGGATAGGAGTACAGCTGGGATGTTGCATAAAATACTGGATATAATGTTTCTATCTAAGTATTTAAACTGTTTCAAAATTTATCATTCTAAATAAGTAGAGTAGTAATAATAAACTTAGAAACTATTTCCCTACATTATACTGTCATGAAAGACTTCTCATTCACAGCACAAAAATAAATATTTCTTCATATTTTCTTAGTGACTCATGACCCTGAAATAAAGCACTAGCAAAACACAGGCAATCCCTTCCCTCAAAATATTTGCAAGAATTGCATGTTATTGCCTATGTGTGGGATTTTGAAAATACATCAGTTATGTGTAAGTGGCTCTGGCTCTAAACACAGAGGGAGAAAAGATAATGAATCAGTATCAGTTCATTCTAAGTAACTGATTAAGATAAAGGCTCTGGTCTGTTTTCATTGCAGTTAATACTGAAACTCTTTCGACTTTGAATAGCTTCCTCTTACTGTTTGGGTTGTGGAAACGCTCAGAAACCCCTGCCAGTATTTTGGTTTGCTTGTGCAGAAGTACACAAAACTGACATCATCTTCTTTGCTGAAAGCTGTAGTTCCAGGCCTTAATTTCTTCAAATATTTTTACTTAATGCTTTTATATTTTTCATTATGTAGTAGGAAGTTTGCCCTCCTCTCTCTGCCCTAAAATAGTTATCATGTCTGTGAGTGGCATCTTTGGTGTTTTATGTTTAACTATTTCAAACCTTCATTCAAATACAGCACTAACAGTGATTTTTATTTTTTTTTCCATTCATATAAAATACAAATTCTTTCATTGATGCCAGTCTTGGGAAGCTGCCAATGAGTTGTTGCTGCTAAGTTCAGCATCCATTTATGATAGATATTAAAATGGGTGAGGAACTTGCATGTTTTCTTCCAGTCAGGAAAATTTTCAAGTAGAACTGAGTTACGTAATTCCATGCAGATGCTGATCACTCAATGCTTATAGAACAAATTAAGTCACTATTTAGTATTTTTTATATCTCATTCTTTCATATATTTGTATGCACATGAGAAAAGCAAGATATCTGAAATAGGTTTGCAATCTATAATTTAAAATAGTTCTTTAAATGAGGAATTAAAATAGCACAGATCTCTGAACTATAAATAAGAATTTTTTTTTTCTCTGACTTGAATTTTCTCAGAATAATTTTCTTCCCTCCTCCCTCCATATTCATCTTGTCTACTTGAAAAATGTTGGAAGTAGTATGCATTTTAGTAGGATATAGACTAGTGAGTTCTCCATGTTTGAAAAACACTTGGAGTTCTTTGTTACATATCTTTGTAGCAAGTATTAAATACTTTGAGGCAGATTGAATCTTTTACTCATGTAACAAAAATACTGTAATCCAGTGATAGTTTCCAGTGACATTTTTGCAGCTGCACAGATACATGAACTGCTACTGACATCAGGTGCTGCTGGGGTGGGTGGTGTATTCAGGTGCAAAAAAAATGGAATTTATGCTTCTGAATTTGGTGATACCAACTTCTCTTAAACACTGAGTAGAAAAATTTGTCCTTTTTGTTTTTCTTTTTCCAATCTGTAATAATGTCTTGCAGTGGAGTTAGTGTGATAGATAAATATAGATATCTATGACAGTTACAGATGTGTGTGTATATATATATATCACATTACAGTCAAGGAAAATTTTACTCAAGGGGACAAACTTGCCTTAAAGGAAGTGCCACATAAAAGAGGAACTTTATGCATCCAACATTATCTGTCTTGGTAGAAGAAAGAAATTACTGAAAATGTAGCATCTAACCTTCCTTAAGCATAACTGCATTTATGTAAGAAAGGACCACCTGTAGTAGAGCCATGTAAGTGAGAGTGACTGTAATGACTGGATTGTATCTCAGTTCCTTTACTGACTACCTGGCAGATAAATTTTCATCAATATTTCAAAATAAGCATTCTTTAAGAGGGAAAACATACAATAAATGTGATCATAGAATGCTGGGGTCCAAAGTTTTTTTGATTGTTTGCTACGTAGCAAGCAGCATTCATAGGAAAATATTCAAAGTTGGGGGAACAATAGCTGAGGGACAGTGATGGGACTGGCAGAGATCTTTCCTGAGCTAACAGAAAATGCAGAACAAATAATTCATCATTGGAGTGCTGAGATCTTTCAAATCACATTGAAGCTAATCTTATCTCTGAGACTGGAATCACATCCATTGAAATCACTGAAATTCATGTTCCACAGTCTGGGACTTCTGCAATCTTTACTAATTTTTTGAGTGGATTATTTTGGTATTAATAGCTTTAAATGGTTTGGTAGAAAAGACATGGTAAACTTGTGATTGATTGTAATGCTTGACATTTAATAGGTGAACTTGTTCTGTTCATCCAAGGGGCACTAAAGACATAATCTTGACTTTTATATAAGGGAACTGAGGTACAGAGAGAGAAATGACTCTCAGAAGCCTGAGCTCCCAATGATATGTTGGTGATCATTTTAGGAATACTGAGCAGGTCGCATATACCTTCTACACACACGCTATAGCCTCATAAAGTGCGTTCATTTCACGGTGCCTTCACAAACTCCTGAAACCTTGTTTCAACTATTTCCTCAAGAGCTTTGTGGCACCCTTTCATTTAGTGGCAACCCTTCATTCATCAAATGTCCATAAAGCTTGTACCTTGTGGTCACCTGTATGAGGACTGGATGATCTGTTAATCTTTCCACTACTCAAAGAACTTCTTGACTGTTAATTCCTGTATTTCTAAGTGCAAGAGCAGAATTATATTAATTCAATGGAATTACTGTTGCACTGCATTTTGTGGACTGAGGGCAGGGGTACAAAAACTACCATCCCATTATGTACATGCTCACAGTAGCATAAAAGCTGAGGCAGAAAACCTGAGCTGTAATGGAAAATAGTGAAGGGCCATTTCTATTGGACTTGTACTTAAAGAATTGTCCCAAGAAGAGGCAACTACTGCTGGAGTTGAGGAGATTGTTTCAGGATGTTAACTCTCAGTGGTCTTGGTAACTTAGACAGAAATGTGATATCCCATCCGCATAGGCAGAAATGTGAAGCAACAGTCTCATAAAATCTGAACATTAATATCTCAGTATCTCAAAAATTATTGCTCCTACCAAAGAGTTAAAAAGAAACAAAGAAATTGGTTCATGCAAAACCGTGTCTCCTACTGCATCTCTGTCTGTAGTAAGTAAGGTTAGGAATATACCTTTACATTAACAACCACTAAAATTATTGTTGATTGTGTCCCTGCTCTGAACCCTTGGACATGGGTGCTCAGTTAAGACTACAGAGAAAGGAAAAGCCAGATAAGTATAATACAGGTTCTCAGGAAGCCTCCATAAGGACTTGGAAGGGCTGTTAGTGAGCTAATACCTCTACTTCTCAATTGAAATCTAGTGGCAAAACATTATGGTGGTGTTTCTAAACTAGTGAAATTGTTCTAGAGCAATGAACTGCACCATAGTATCCAATAGTACAGTGTAAAAATTTGCTCTATGTAAAATCACCCCGGTGAAATGAGTAGAAGGAAATAAACTCTGAGTACTGTATATAAAAAACAGTGTTAGGAAAAAGCGGTTCGGTATTAGTCAGTAATGTGAGTCTCCCTAATGTTTCTTTTAGTTCTCCTGTAACTGAAATGAGAAGTGGCTGCGATGTGAGAGACCTTCAGGAGCATTTTAAGCGATGATGCTTTATGCAAACCTTGTAGCAGGCTCGTGGACACAGTAACATAAAACCAGGCTGAAAATTTTCTGCCAAATAAGAGGCATGTTTTGCCATCTCGTGGGAGAGGGTAAATGGGGACGCAGAGATCTTTGCAAGGGAAGCAGTTCCCCAATGTTACCTTCTCCATGCCCTCCCCTGCAGAATCCCATTCAGAGGATGAGCTCCAGCTTGGCAGCCTGGCTTGTAAGTCCTGCCACACCTGGCTGGATACCAGGTCCCTCCTCCCCTGCCTGCTTTTTGCTGTGCAAAAAGGCAGTGCCAGGTGGCTATGGCTGTCCTCTTTTCTTCTTTCCTTTTGGCTGGAGCTGCCATCTGACCAGAGGGGTAACATGGGGAAGGCTGATCCCTTCCACGACCTGTTTGGGTCTGTAATTGCATAGCCCAAAAGTGAATAGACTGTCCTCTGTAGTGGGTCTCGTGTTTTTGTGAAAATGCTCGACACTCTATAATCCAACTACAGAGCAGATTAAATGACTGGCACTATTTCAAAGCATCTTTTATTTTCTACTTTGCTATCTACAAGTAGATACATACAGATTCTGGGACTATCCTTTTTATTTATTTCTGTTTATCCAAGAAGACAAAACAAGACCAAAATTATCCCTTCTTTATTAAAGACATTAAAAACCCCCACCCTGACAACCCCAAAACCCATTGGATAATGTATTTTCATAGAAATTGATGAATTGGTACATATTATCTTAGGTATGACAAAGTTCTTAAAGCTTTTTAAACTTGATGTTTGTAAGCCATTAAAACCATGATTCAGTCATGCAGTGGAAATAGCATAGCTAAAAAGGAAATAACTTGCCTCCTTGGCAGAATTATTGTTACCCTGCATGTAGGAAAAGCCTTCATAGCTGGCTGCCTTTGCTGCAATCATTGGAGGACTTTTTTTCCCAGGATATCCCATTGTTTGCCACTCTCCTTCCGCAATCACTTTTGTAGAGCTTTTGGATGCAGGAGCTTATTCCGGTTAAATGTTTTGTGCAGCACCTAAAAAATTTACCATTCCACCCCAGATAATGCTACTGTGCTGTAAATACCTAATGAGAGCATACCTCTGGTAGTGCAAATCTGGTGCAGTTACCCTGTATTTTGTAGCCATTGCTCTGCACTGACACTTGGTTGGGTCTGACAGCAGCAGGTCTCTTGCTCTCCCTTTTGAGAGAAGGCAAGAGAGAAGGACCTACTATTTTGGGAAGCTGAGACCTGTAATCCTGCTAACATCACAAGGAGAGGAGAACATGCAGCTCTTGGCAGCAGCAAGCCCCACTAATTTCTGCACTGCCCAGAAATTAACTTCAAGAGTCTCAAAATTGTCATTAAAATTCAATTGTTTCCCTTCACATTTAGACATCCGCCCATGGAAAAACACCCATTGTGTAACTTCTCTCCCTCTCCCTGGAGGATGGGAAGGTTGCAGCCCTAATGGTGGCTGAAAAGACAGAGGCAAGAAAATGAGCTTACCTTGCTGCCCTAAAGTTAAGCAGTAATCCACATGGCACCAACACTGAAATACCTAATAATTTGGATGTAGAATTTCATTACTAAAGATTTCACATTGGTTCTGCTTCTGTCTTGGTTATATAAATAGTTACAACTTTATTTTTTATTTTCTTGCTTCTTTTTCTTTTTTCCCCCCTGTATAATATGACCAAAATGCCATGGAAAAATGCAACTTTTCAAATTTTTAATTCAAAATTGAAGATTAGATTCTCAGCTAGTATAAACTGGTTTGACTCCACTGGGCTTTCACTGACTGCATATCTTTCTAGTCTGTGGCTCTGACCAGGTAATTACCAAATAAGACTTCACCATACCATAACATTCACATAGAGTAATGTAATTCAGAGTTCTGGCTGAGGTTGGGGAGTTAGATGCAAGTAAATGCCTTGGTCTGTGGAATAAGATCTTTTCACTTTTCTCACAGTTTTCCATTGTGAACAACTGGATTAAAACTGGTGTTCTTCCCATGGGCCTCTTGGCCATCTGCTGAGGCCTGCTGGTGCAGGAGGAAGAATGAGCTCAGTATCACATTTCACTTAGGGGTCTAGAAATGAGCATCTTTAATGCACACCAAATGAGCTAAATTACAGGGGAGTGTTTCCAGCAGGCATTCCAGGGCTGTGAATACAGCCTGGGAACCCATGGGCCAGCATGCTTTGTCACCCTGGCTGATGCTTAGAGAGGACTCCCTACATGCTTCTGTACACCATTTTCTACCAGTATCTATCCCATCTTTGCAGGCACAGCTCTTTGTGTGTGCCTGGGGATGTACTGACACATTCTGAAAAGTCAGAAGACTGCCTGAACTTTTAAAGCTGGATAATGTCAATGTGTAGAGTCTAGATGGAGTTGAGGTCCTTCTATGCAAAATTATTTAAGACCCAACATTGACCTATCCATCTTTTAACTTAACATGTCAGGTGAAGCTGTGCAACCTCAGGGAAGAGAATTAATACAGGGTTGGGGGTTCCATAATGGAGTGTCTTGGGTGCTTTCTTCTCTACTTGCAATTGTACCAGTTCCTCTGTCATTATATAAAACAGAGCATATGGAGAATTCAAGTTCAGGGATGAAGGGTTTCGTGTTTGCTCTTCTTCCAGTCTATAAACTATTCTATGCACAGGCTGCTTCCACTCTCCTTTTGAAGCTCTACCATCAGGATTTCAGGTTATTCAGGCAAGAGAAGGGAAGCAGCAGAGAGGATGACTGTGGCCTCCTGTGAAAACATTGAATTGTGTGGGGTAATCCTGGATTTCTGGCTTCCAGGACTCCTTTAGCACTTACACATTAAGAATAAAATACATTAATGGGCTTTTGAGAATTCCTGAGATATGACCTTAATCATAGATAGAGCCTATCTGCCATTAACCATAATACCTCCTTGATAGCAACCTCCTGCATCCTTGGGCATTGAGGTCTGTTTGGAAAGGCAAGAGGCATTCTGGAAATCTTGCAGGCAGTACCTGCACCCCCAGGAATGAGGCCCATCACGTTCTGTTTCGCACCTGTACTTTCCCCAGCGTGCTGCCTGTCCCTTGCGCACACAGCACGGCTGCTGAGGTGCAGACTGTTAATCGCTTGTTGGTTTAATATTTGTGCAGTGTGTCAAAGGGGAAAGGGCTTAAATTCTGTTTGCATTTTAAATAACTGTCTTGGCAGTTGCACAATCCTCAGTGTTTATGTTTTTATGGAATGCACCATTTGTGACTGTTGTTTTAAAAAGTGCAGATATTAAGCATGGCCAAGCAGGTTCTACAGTGGGTCTGGCCCGCACTGGCTGTCAAGGGCATTTGGAGAGGTGCCACTTAGCACTGCAGTTTGCCTGCCATGGATTGGCATATTATAACTTGGTGATGGCAGTTTGGCAACTTTTATCTCTGTCAAGCAAGCCAAATTCTGATCCCTTTACTTAGAGCTACTCCAAATTCCTCTGATACTAGACTCAACTCTTGTAAGAAGCCAGATGGTAGAAACTAAGAGGTGAGCTTATTCTGAGCAGACTTGGATCTCACATTAGTTGAGGGCCCCACCCTGAATCCTGATCTCTGATAAATTAACTTTTTAATGTTTCATTACTGCTAGGGCACAAGCCAAATGTCTACGCAGATATTTGTGTTCCAACAGACAAATGCAAGCTCATTTTTTTCTTCTAAGTATGTTATGTTTTACAGACATGAGTAACTCATGTGGGATCTTTCCCACAGAGTAAAACCAATGTAAATTCACATGACTCAGGGATTTGTTTCAATGCTCATGTATAAGCTCTCATTAGAAATGATTATGCTTGAAGATCAAAAGAAAGTACACTCACTTGTATTAATGTTTAATGCATAATTCACATTGTTAGAACAAAAAACAAAACAGTCGGTGGTTGTTACGACAAATATCAAACATTGGCACTACTAACCAACTCCCACAGAGGATCCTTCATTGCCGGGCATTGGCTGAGTGCTGAGATTTCCTCTTGCGTGTGCTGTGCTGATCCTCGTGGGGATTTAAAGACACTTTCCTCTCTGGATGACTAATGCCCCTGTAATGACAGGAGTAGGGGAGAGCCAGGACACCCCAGCATCGCAGGTGGATCCAACGCTCAGAGACCTCTCACTGTGGAAGCAGAGTGTACAATAATCCAATCAATTTTTAAAATTCAAGTAGGATTTCAGATCAGGCATGCTCCTATAAAACTCTCATTGCTTTCAATCTGAGTTTAATACCAGGCTTAATATTTGAGCCTTAATATCAAGACCCATGGTCAAAGTCATTCAGCACCACAGAATTTAAGTACTTGATTTCTTATTTACATTTCTATACGTTTACCTTCTTCAGTCAATGCTTATTTTGTTACCAGAATTATTCTTATTTAAATAAGCAGGTTTGGCATGAGGGAGTTGTAGGTGAAATCCACTCCCTATATCCTTAACCAAGACAAGCACAGGTGGGCAAAGCTATGCTTGTAATCACAAAATGAGAATCCTGTAGGCATCACTGCCTGTTACACAGAGTAGCTGGGACTACTTCATCACTGTAGGGGAAGACCCCAGGTTACCCCTGTAATGTGTGACACATTGCAGTCTTTGACACAAAGTAGAAGCTGGATTTTTTTCATCTTCATAGCTTTTAATGGCATTTTTCCCATGTCAATGTTTAAAGGGTCAGCAATTTGTATCATTTGGCTTTTATATTTATGCTTCATTCAAAAAATTGGCTAGTTTACTACCTGAGCTTACATAATTTCTGCCTCATCCAGTTTTTGTTTGGTTCAATCCCCTCTGCCTCCTCCTTCAAGAAAAGCAAACCAACAAAGAGTCTTAAGTTTAAAGTTTAGGAGACTACATTCACATTAGAATCACCTCTCTTCCACGGATGTCTGTGGCATGGAATGGCACTGAATGGCATTTGACAAACTTTGTGCTTGGCACAAGGTCACAAAACATCTTGTATGTTCCCATTATCAGTTCAGTCACTTTCCTGTATGCCAGTGATGCAATACAACTGATTCAGAGCAGAGAGGCTGCCTGGGTTTCAGGTAGGTTCTCCCTGATTCAGACCTCTGTAAGCAAACTATAAATAAGCTCTCTATTCTAAAGGTGCCTCCTGAAGGGCCTGTTCTGCAAACCCTTCTGTGTGAGTCTGTGAGGCTCCTCATTCGGGAACTAATATTGCTGAGTCAGACTGGGTGCTATTGCTATGAATGGAATGCAGTCAAATGGATCATGGGTGTCTCAGAGGGCAGAGCAGAGCTTTGGGGTTTGTTTTCCTTTTATTTGGAACAAACTGCTCAAAATATTTATAATTGAGAAGTTGGTATTTCTTCCAGTAAAGAACCTTTTCTCTTCTTTAGGGCAGTTGAGAAGGTATTTAGAGTATATACTGATTAAATTGTTTATTTTTAGTGGAGTGCAAATGGCATTGTTATCTTGAAACTGATCATAAATATGTTTCTGTTGTGGGGTTTTTGTTGAGGAAGAAAAACCTGCAATGAATTAAATATGTCTCATGAAGAAAAAAGTAGGTCAAATGTTGGGCTAAATTAACCTCATGTCATACAAAATGACTAAATTCTGTTGTTTTCACCTGTGGGGCTCCTCTACACACTGAATCGAGACACTTACCCTGTACACTGCAGTAATTATGTTCGCCTAAACCCATGTGTAGACAACTCTTACGCCAGTGTAAGAACTCAGTTTCTTGAATTACCTTAATCCACTTTGAAAGTGGATTAAGTGAAACCAGGAAACAACTTGGTCATTCCAGAATGAATAAACTATCTGAATACAGTTCTGCTTTACATTCACATCCAACCTTACTCCAGCGTAATTTTCCTGGGCTGAGAGGTTCTTAGGATGTATCTACATAGCAAATTAATGTGTGATTACAGACACACCAACCCTTCCTTTACTCTCACTGCCATGAGTAACAGCAGTAATGAAAGATGGAAGCACAGACTCCAGTACAACCTATTAACTGGAGCATATATATGCAGCTGGTTGTGAGCAGCCTCTGCTGAAATCCACCTCATCACACCCTCACTTCAGACACAACTCATGTCCCTTACACCCAACACAGGGGCTGGGAATGCCTCTCTGCATCTCAGGTGTGTACACACACCAAAACCTGCATGTGTGATAAGACTGCACAGCAAAGCTAAATGGGAATTTAACTTCAGTGGTTAATCACGCTGGAGAAGAAGCACAGCTCACACATTTTTAATATACACACCCCTGAAAACCAAATAAAGCATCAGCTGTGTGACTGCAGAAGCCAAATTAAGTGTGCTGTAGACAAGCACAACTCAGATGATTTCACTAGGGCTGGATTTGGCTCCATAGTTGAGATCTTGCTTATTTGGCTGATACTTGTTTTGTTACCTATCTGCTCATTTATTTTAATGAAATTAATGCATTTTAATGCTCCTTTAAGTGCATTCCAAAAATAGCAATTTGATTAACTCATTTGCTTTTAAAAGTGTAACAATCACAATGAAAAATCTCTGTTACGTACAGTGTAATTGCAAGTAGCATCTTGGGTAGCTATGTCATACCCTTCATCCTTTAAAAAAAAATCCTCACATTAATCAAAAGCACTTCCCTTAAAAATGAATGGCAAAATACAGACAAAATACAAACTGTACGCACCACTTTTCAAGTTGACAAAAAATATGTATCAGTAATGTACTCTGTACTCTGCTGAGGCAGTAGAGTTAAGACAAGGTAAGACTTTAGCCTAAAAGCAGTTCAAAATAATTCCAGAACAGAAACATGTAGCAAACTTGTCTTTCTAGCCAAGCCAGAAAGCATCCTTAGTAGCTTGGGTTTAAAAAGAAGAAAAAAAACCCCCAACAACCCAGTGCTTTCAGTTTCAGGCTTCTTAAAATGATGCTTGGACTGTATGATATTCCAATAATTATTTATTTCTTTCCCAAGTCTTTTCCCAGCTGCAATAGGTGATCCCACCATGTAAAACAAGCTGCTGCTGAGGGCGCTGAGCCCAGCAACAGAAAAGGTGTGCACTAACTTCTACCTGACTTTATCGCCTTATAAAAACTGGAATTGCAAAACCTGATTAGTAACAATATTAAGCAAAGGCAATTTTCCCTTTTATTGTATTTAAATGAGGAAAATGAAAGTATTAATGCTAATATTAAGGCTGAACAGAGGCAGTTGCAAAAAATAATTTAGTTTCAGCCCTGCTACATGCATCCCTTCACGAACTCCGCTGCACTAGTTACCTGTGCATTGCCGATGTTGTAACTTGTTATTATAATAGGTGGTGTGAAAAGCAACACAGAAGAGGGAAACTTGTCTCAGGGCTCTGCTGGGACGCTCTGCGGTCACAGAGTAGGTGGTGTGGTGTGGTGCTGCAGCAGTTTGGGATGCAATGTGTGGGTAACAACTGGTTTTTAGATGAAGAGGCACTTAAACTCAGGCTGCCATGGATAGTTTAAGCGAGGCCTAGTTCTGGGAATACTTTTGCAGGCGAGTTAAGTCTCACACGTGAAAATGTCCTCGGAATTTAGTGGGAGCGTGCATGGAGATTTGCAGGATCTGGCTTGGCGAAGCCAGGGCAGCGGATGCGCGTGGCGGCTGCCATGGCCGGGCACAGCGCTGCCAGCCTGCTCGGCGGCCCCGGGGCTGCCGCAGGCCCCGGCTCGCTTTGCTCGAACGCCAACCTTCCTGCTTTCGGGAGCAGCCGCTCGGCTGCCCCGGCAGCGGAGGTGGGCAGCGATGGCTCGGGCTCCCCTCCCCGAGCCGTGCCAGGCTCTGCGCCAGCCCCGGCCCCGCCGCCATTGCGCAGCCGGGTGCCCCGGTGCGGCCCGGGCTGCCCGGCCCGCAGCCCCCCCGGGCACCCCCGCTCCCGGCGGGGCCGTGGGGCGCTCTGCGCCGGGGGCTCCCCCGCCTTCCCTGCAGAGCCTTGCAGGGGATTGGGGGGGCGCGGCGCCGGGCCTGCACGGCAGCAGCGGTGCGGCATCCTCTCTGCTCGCCCGGCCTCCTCTGGCATTCCGGGTGCTTTTCTTTTCTGTCTTTTTTTTTTTTTTTTTTAATTTACTGGGGTTTTTTGTGTGTGTGCGGTGCCCGTTCCCCCGCCCCCGCCCGCCGCTCGGCACATGGCCTGCTGGCGGCCGGCAGCGCGTGTGTCCCCGCGTCCCCTGGGCGAGGTGTCCCGTCCGCCGCCCGCATCCCAGCCGTGGGGGCCGGCACCCCCTCCCTCCCCATCCCCCCTTTTCGGCAGTCGCCTTTTTTTTGTTCTTGTTGTCGGTTTGGTTTGGTTTTGGTTTTTTTTTTTTTTTTTCGTGGTGCTGTTTGTGTTTTTTCCAGGCGGGACGTGGCGGTGACCGGCGAGGCTCGCCCGGCACTGAATGTCACCCTGAAGGTAAAATGAAAGACACGGAGATGAACGCATGCCTGCGCCCCGCGCCGCCGCTCCCCCGCGCCCGCCGGCGAGCGGCCGCCACCATCGCGGGGCGGCAGCCCCCGCCGCGCCCCGGATTTCCTGTCCCGGCTTTTCGTTACTGCGCCTTAAAAAAAGCCAAAAATCGGAAAAAAAAAAAAATCCGCATGCGAAAGAAACGTGCACGTACCCGGTAACGAGCCCAGGAAAAACCCGGCCGCTTCCCCCTGCTCCTGCCAAGTTATCATTGGGAACACAGGCAGGCGCCGTGACGTCCCGGGTCAGGCCGAGTGCGGACCGGCGCTACCAAGGCGGCAGGGAGGCGCGGGGACGCCGCCGGGGCCGGGGCCGCGGGGAGCGGGGCCGCCGCCGCCCGCCCGCCGCCGCTGTCCGCCCGCCGGGCCGCGCCCGCCGCCGCCGCCGCCCCCCGCGCCCCCCGCGCCGCCGCCGCGGCGCCGCTCGGCCTCCCGCCCGCCGGTGGCTCCCCCCTCGCCGGCGGAGGTCGCGGGAGCCCAGTTAAAGGAGGCGTGTGTAAAGATTTTGCAATGTCCCTGCATGGTGTTGTAGACTTTCCTAGCAAAGAAACCGGCTTCGGCTTCTTTAAAATCCCCGACGACTCACCTGATTAACCTGCCTGCGGTTCTGAGCTGACCAGGTAAAGCGAGCCCCCGCACCCCGCACCCCCCCGCACCCCCGCCAGCTGACATTGCATGGGGGGCATGTTTGTGCTTGGAGATGAGCCGCTGCCAGGAGCGCTCTGCCCCCCCACCCCCCCCGCCCCATTCCACCTTCAGCCCTTGCCAATTGCACTTGCTCAGAGTCATTCCCCCCCAGAAATCCAGCTTCGCAAAAAGCCACTCGGCAGCACCGGCCACGCGGGGTTCAGTGGCTCTCTCTCCTCTCGGACAATTATTGGGAATTACTGGCCCGGGTGTGTAGGGGGGGTGGGGGCACGAAGGGAAGGAGAATGATTTTTTTGGCTGCTGACAGATCCTACCCCGCAGGTTTTGTGTGTGTGTGCGTGTGTGTGTCCCTCCCGCCCAGGGTCAGGAGTGCCGGGAAAGTGACGAGGCTTTAGCCAGCAAGAGTTTAGGGCCGGGGTCCCGGGGTGGCTCCGGCTGCTGCGAGCGGAGCAGCGGGACCGGACTGTGCCAGCCGGTGCCGGGGCACGCGTGGCCGTGGCGGCGGCTGCCCGTGCCGCCCTGCCCCCGCCGTGCCCTCCCGGAGCCCCGGAGTGTCCCGGCTGCGGCGCGGGGCGAGGCCGCCGGGGGGGCCCGGCCCCGTCCCTCCCCCGCCGCTCGCTCCTTCCTGGAGCACTTGTGCGGGCGGCGGGAGCGGAGCAGGCCCGGGGGGAGCCCTGCCCGCCGGGCGGGGGTCGGGGCGCTGCGCTGCCGCCCCACGCGGGACGCGCTCCCGTGCCGGGGTGTCGGGACCCGCGGGCGGACGCGCGCACACAAAGGCGGCGGGGCCGCGCGCTGCCGGGATCAGGAGGGGCGAAGGAAAGTGTGCGAAGTCCACGCACTGCCCGCTCCTCCTGGCACTTGGCCCTCCCAGCGCCGGCCGTGGGGAGGAGGGGGCGTTTGGGGAAGCGCCTGCCTGTGGGGTCTGAGTGTGACCTGGCGGTGAGGAATTTTTTCCCTTTTGTAATTTTTTTTTTTTTAATTAATTTTATTTCTTATTTTCCCCTGGTCATTAATGCCATGAAGGCATGACTGGTCTGGAGGTACATTTTGAAGTGCTGCAGGGGATGCACTCCGTGTACTGTTTCCAGTTAATATGTTTTTCGTGATCCCAGAGAAGAGAGGACTGCATTTAAGAGATGACTAAATAATGGGGGAGGCAAGTAAAAATGAGTAGAATATAAAGGAGTCGAAAATGAAGGTGAATTGGTAGTGTGGGAAGACAGGCACTGAGCAGCTTGGGTTTCTCTCCTTTAATTTTCCCCCTCCCCTGTACCGTACCCCTGTCCCG
Organism: Catharus ustulatus; assembly: GCF_009819885.2. Classification (NCBI taxonomy): domain Eukaryota; kingdom Metazoa; phylum Chordata; class Aves; order Passeriformes; family Turdidae; genus Catharus; species Catharus ustulatus. The sequence continues at coordinate 21,805,576 of NC_046223.1, forward strand.
CTGCACCCCCACCCCCTGGAATGCTGTCTTTTCATGCTATTAAGTCTAACAGTAAGCATAACACAACAGAAAAACAGATGATTCCCCCCACCCCCGCTTCAACCTATCACTGTCTGTGACTGGGAGGGAAACCCAAGTGCCCTTTGTATAAACCCACCAAAGTTTTAGGGATTTATTCGCTACCCTGTTTAAAATACAAGGTATAAAACTTGCTTGATACATTTCATTGTTACTTTCCTGTTTTATTTCAGAGGACAAAATGTTCTAGTGTAGCATGCCTACCCTCACTTTCAGAATGGGAGTAGTTTACAATATAACCTACATTGGATTATACATGCTGCATGCATTGCATTTCCACTGAAAATAGTCAAAGACTTAGAATGACGAAGCGACTCGTGGTTATGATCTCCCTTGTCTTGGGAGCATCAAGGTAGCTGGGGTTCAGCGTGCTGGGGAAGGGGCTCCGTGGTGTGAGGTGTTTCATGTCTGTGCAGGAATCTGGCAGGTCTCCTTTTAGAGGACTTTTAAAAATGTGCCGGGGGCAGGAGAAGGTAAACACGACATTCAGCGTGTTCATTATCAAAATAAGGAAAACAAATCGATTGCATTAACTGTCTGTGCAGTATCACAGTTATTCCACAGTATTTTGTCAGAAATTAAAAGGTTACCACTAGAGTACTATATCCATATCTCCAGCTTGGCACCACTTATTACTGCAATGGTATTTCAATATTAAGTGATCTTAGAGATATTTCGTCTTTCATTTTGAATCCCGAATTTGAATCAGCATTAGGATGTCAGGGCTGTGAGATAAGGTATAACAAACTAAGTAGACAGCTGAAGGGCTCCTGGTGAAGGTGTTGCTGAGAAGGATATCTTGGGCCGTTCGCAGTAACCTTGTTTACAGGGACATTTCAATTGCAACCTGAATTTCAGCGAGAGGCTGCCTGGACTAATGCCTGCGTGTCTGAAACCCATCACGAGTGTCTTTTGCACTCTAAACCTTCTCTCTGCCTTCCTTGCATAATTGTAAAAACTTTTCTGGAAGGTTAGGATGATTTTCTGATATGAAAATTAAGATGTTTTCCTAAGAGGAACACTGCTCTTTGAACTCATGTACATTAGCAACAAAGTATTCATGAGGTTTGATTTTTTTTTTGGTTCTCTGATGTGTCAGGATCAGTAGTTGCACCAGTCTTTTTAACTTCACGAATATGGCTTTGATTTATTATATTTTAGCCTCGGCGCTTTCAAACGTATTTTGCAGCACATGAACTTGGTTCAAGTCAGAATGTGAAAAAGAGGCATATAGTAACAAGGAACAGTTTTGTAGTGAGCTGCTAATTTTTTGTTTTCTTTTCCTAAAGCTGTTCCAGGAAAATCACGTGAATTTAGCGAGTGGGTGCTAAATGCCAGCAGCCACATTGATGAAGAAAAATGCTGTTGAAATACTTTGGAATAATAAATAGGATATGTAATGGTCAACCACAAGATAAACATTTTACACGGTGTTTTTATGGCTCTAAATTGGCTGCATTGTAAACCAAGCTCACTGCTCTATTAAGTCATCAGAGTTTTCAATTATTTAAGATTTTCAGTCAGGCCATCTAATACAGTCTTCACCATCCCCATCAGAAAATTATGCATAAGGTTGTAATTTCTTGTTGTTGCTATGTGAGAGCTTTGTTGTGGTTGGGGGTTTAATTTTGACTTATCAGGACAAATATTACAAAGCACGCACACAGGAAAAAAATTATATGGAAATAGCCCCAGTCCTATGAAATGGGGATAGTTACAGTACTGAAATGTACCTAATACAATTTGAGATCCACTCACTAAGAAACCTTGACAGTATCTGCCTTGCAGGTACCGTGCATTTGGAAATACTATATCTCCATTTAAATGCAGATCTTCAGTTTTCTCCAGGGGGCAGTTGGTGAATCTTTCGATTGAACCACCGGTACTAGAAAAACTAACTGAAGATTTACCCATGAACAAGAGACCCTTTCAAGTCTGCTTTTTTGAAATAATGATTATAAAATTTCCTAATATTGCAATTTTATATTGATTTTGAATGCCTTTTCAGAAGTCACAGAGAAGGAATAGTGCCTTTTACTCAAGGTAGGCCAATGTCTGCACACTTTAGCAATTCTAACAGCAGTAACTGCTACAAATAACTTCTTTGTTTTTACGTGGGTATTGTGTTTGCATGTGAGTTTTGTCAAATGGACAGAGCAGTCTTGCTTTGATTTTGACCTAGATTCCTCCTGGTTATTCCAATACAGCTAGTACCTGCTTATTTCCCACTGTGAAAATAGGAGAACAACTGTTGATGCTATCTAGCTGGGGCTGCATGGGCAGTAGGCACGCATGTCCAGTCCTCCCCTCTCCTCCTCCTCGGCTCCCTTAGTAATGGATAAAATAGCACTGGGGGGCAAAGAGGGTGCAAGCCTGTATTTCCCCTTCTGTGAATTGTCATTCTTTGAGGATTTGATTCAAAGAAAATGGGGGGATGGGGGGAGAAGAGTAGAATGAGTGAATTTGTGTTCATCTCCCTATTTGGCATGCAAATTTTGCACACTTACAGGGATGAACAGGGCCATAAAACAAGTCACACATGCACTTTATTCCACATGTGCTGGAAATTCAGTGTCAGTAGGTGCCAATCCTCCTTAGAGGGGCTTGTACCATCTAGTTTCTAGTCCAGTTTCTATATTGTTTAGCTTTCAGTGTAACCCAAGGATTGAGTTAAATGCCCAGGACACAGGGAATGGCAGCTCCCTGTTTGGAATGCAGGCAGCGCAAACTACCTGAAGCAGGGCAGGCAATAGGTCCTGATCTTTTCTGTGCTGGGGATGGTCCATGCACTCACTCCATGCATTCCTGGCTGCTCCTGTCTTCCCACTGTGAGCAAGGGTGCTGCCTGGGGATACTGCCCTTGTCCCTGTGCCAGAGCCATGAGACTGTGGAAATACCATCCATATTATGCTTACCTGTTAATGGCATATCGCCCACTGGCCTTAATTCCCTGGAGAAAATGTGCACTTCAGCCTCTGTGTGGAGTTCAGGCAGTCCAATCTTACATGCACCAGCATTAATGGCAAAGCTCCCATTCAGCTTAATTGATATTCCTATAAACATCTGCAGGTTTCTGTTTCTAGTGGAGGCTACAGCTGGGTGGACTTCTTAAAGGGATGTTTTGCATATTGAGGTTGAAAGGGAAGTCGAGCCTGATACATTAACTTATCATCTGTGCCATTCTCTTGACATCATTTGGATTACTACAAGCATAAATGACAAGGAGATTAGGTGCAAGATCTTCACACACACATCCTTTTTTTAGCATGTTGATCAGTGGAGATGTTACTTCTCTGAAAACCTTGTTCGAAGTCAAGTCCAGGCAAGCACAAACCTGTGCATGCATATACAAGTGGAGCAAGGCCTATCCTTTATAATACATTTTTTTCCCCTTTAATATCTAGGCAAGATCTCTTATTATAACTCGACCATTAGGGGAAAGAAAATGGAACTTTTCTCAAACAGCTTTTCTGTTGGGGAATCTAGTGGCAGTTGCTTTGAAGCATGTGTAATTGATTATCATACATTTATTTTAAAAAGGAGACATAACAAGGAATCTAACATGATGTTTTGGAATATATCTTCTCCCCACAATGTTCTTGAGGGAAATGTAAGGTTGCAGGCATCATTTCATGCCCTGTATGTTTTTGAACATAAATCAAAGAAATTGTTGGAGAGTTATAGATGTTCATAGCAACTGTAGCTATAATAAACACATGCAGTATATATTTTCCAAGCTATTTTGTATGGGTGAAAAGCCGAAGCTGGCGTTTTGTACGAACAATTCAGCTTAATCACTGAAAATTTATTTCCTTGTTAGGGTGGTTTACCAGCGTAGCATGAAGTTGTACACCTTCGTTTAAGTTCATCTGGTTATGAAGGCTCAGTTAAAATTGGAAAAGAATTTAAATTGGATCTAGATACCTTGAATGAATTATTCCCAACGTCAAATTTATCGTGATGCCTCCATGGTGATATTTACATCTATATTATCACCCATATTGGTTTCAACGCTTGCTAGGTACTTTAGAGAGCAAATAAAAGATAAGAACTGTGTGAAAACCCAAACAATTTTAATTGTACTTACAGCACAAGATTTGGCCACTCATTTTGTGATGATGCAGAAGGTGTTCCACATGTTGATTAGGATCCATGTGCCTTTAAAAGTTAAAAAGAAAATCCAGTAGTCACAGTTATTATGTATATGGATAGACAAAGGAAAAGGACACATTCAGGCTCTGTGCAGGAATCAGATAAATCTAGATTAACAGTTTCAGACTTAATATTTAAGCAAAGTCCTAAGTGTCTGAATAAAACAGGTAGGATATGTTTCTTGGAGTCTCTGTGTCCTATTGGATTCTGAGATTGATAATTAAAACTGATACTGCTTCTTGAAGATTTTGAGACTAGCTGGAGGGTGGGACTTTTTGTAAAGTGTCACTATAATTCTGCTGGACTTCTATTTCATTGTGGTTACCTTCGATTGTTCCTCTTAAATTGCAAGAGCCAGACATCTCTTTTTAAATGAGAAAGCGTGTCTCTTATTACTTGACTGCTGGAAACAAGGTTTTAAAATCTAAAACAAATATTTGTGTAAAAACAGAGAATTTGCTCTGGTTTAGTCATTTGTGGTATTAACCAAAAGTGTCTTCTTGATGATATGTTTGAATATTAAGGCCATCATGAATTAAACAAGCTTTCTACATTGTTGTAAGTGGCAGATATCAGGAAGACAGGGCATGGCCCATCTTGGAGACCTGTACTAGTTTGGACTTTGGAAGAGCAGGCAGTGGGGCTGGCTTCCAAGGGCCTCCCTTTCCACTGGGGATAGGAAGGATGGAGACCTAGAGCTTCTGACATCATGTAAGCTCAGGGTCAGCCTCCCCTTCATTTCTCTCCTCGCTCTTGCTCTCCATCCTCTCTGAACATATTTTTACGGTCCTGCCTTAATAGCCACACTACTTTACCCTGCCCTCTGAAGATTGGAAAATAGGCTTTGAATTGTTACTATTCTCCTTGCTAGATACAATGCTGTGAAGACAAAATTCAATGAGAAAATCAGAAAGGAGAGAAGAGGGAAGTCAAGGTGCTGGAGGTTGAGGTGTATCTGGGAAGACTGGGAGGAGAAAGATTTTGCAATTCCAGTTTGTCCCGTGTTTGGGATCTGTGTATACTTTTACAAAAGAAAGTGTTCTTGGATCTGTATTGACCCAGCTGTGGCAAGGAAGCATGGTTACATAGGAGAGGAAAGGAGGAGTGGAGTCAAACTTGGAGTGGATGCCCTCCAGCCTCGACAAGTGCCAGTGGGTCTGTGTGAGGTCGGACTGCTGGATATGGTCATATTACTGCTCATGCAGCATTCAGAAATCTCAGCTTTTCTGTGCTGACAGTTGGGTATTTAGAGGCTGTTGAGGAGGAAACTTCATTCACTGAAATTCCTGCTTCCACTGGGATTGTTTTTTTTTAACTTGTCTTAAATTAGTGCCTTGAGTTTCACTTGGCAAAACGAACTTGTTTTACTCTGTGCTGAATTTCCAACAGAAAGAAACCCCTCTTCTGCTATACTAGAGTCAAAAGGGACCAGGTGGATGAGTGCTGTGTGCGAGTTATGTGCAGTGTGGGCAGCAGGCTGGGCACTGGAGCACAGAGAGCAGGCGGTTCAAGGTCACTCATGGCCCTTCGTATGGCACATCTGGGAGCAGGATGCACAGCTGTGAGCTTTAGTCCTTTACTTTTTTCCAGCATGCAATCCCTTTCTCACAGCTTGAGCAACAGAGAAGCTGTGCTTTTGCAACATGCATCAAATGTGGTGGTGTCAGTTCAGGCACGGAAAGGTGAGGCGAAGTGTCGGAGGTGACGCGGGCAGGCGGTGAGCCCTGCCTCATAGCCAGGATTTTGAGTCGCTGCCTTGCAGTGTCCCTTGAGGAAGAAGAGCAAGACTAAACCTGCTGATGCCACCACACACTTTCATTTCTCTAGTGTGACACCGTCCAGGGGTGGACAGGATCCTTCTCCCAAAGGAGAGAGACAAATCTGGGAGAAATGCATGTTGAATCAATATGGTTACCCTTCTATAAATGGTGCCTGCTTTGAACAAAAATTATTTTGGATGTTTCACTGACCAGATTTTACTTGCTCTTACCTTTTTTTTCTTTGAAGGGAGGTGAGGACGTGAACTATGAGTGTCTCAGAAAATTGGGCCCTTACACTTGTTTGTGCTTGTGAATGAGTGTGTGCACACGTGTGCAATGTGCATATACAGACTTAGATGTTGAGTATGCACAGGATCTCAATTATTTTGCTGTTTGAATCACAGAGCATGTTGTCTTGATGTACTGTCAGTTTTGGTTTCTGCCCTTTGGAATAAAGTTCAAAATATTAAAGAAATAACACGCAATATACTAGTAGCTAGAATAGTCATAGTGCCTGAGGGGAAAAAAGGGTGGTGATTAGTCTGTTTTACAAATGCCCAGGAAAAAACCCTCAACTCCTTCTAACCAAGCCCTGCAATGGTGAACTTTTAAAAGACATTCTTCTAGATTTTGTTTCTGAGCTTTTCTGGCTGTCCTGGAGAGAGAAGTAGGTCCTGTTTGGGAAGCAGCATACAGGCTCTATGGTCATGCTCTGACTGAGTGCCAGGGGAATGTGTGGTCCCAGTTGCTCTTTGGAGAATCACCCTGGGCTAAATGGTGAAACAACTACATCTGAATTAATTATTGATAATTCTTTAACATCAAATGTGAGGCTGTGCTTGGTGTATTGCTTCCTAATTATGAGTGAAATAGTTCTAGCAGATGTATTCTTTTTAAGTGTTGCTTTTCTGGTCTTGCTAGTTTGTTTGGACAGCAGTAAGAACTGCAGAAGCTGGTGCAGGTTCTGCCCATCCCTGGTTTGGTTCTGGAGGGCCAAGGCAGGAGCTAAGGCTGCACTAACATATTTAGAGCCACACTGAAACTTTGGCCAGAATACCAAACTTTGCAGAATTTGGGATGTTGTGCTCCGTGGTTTTAGTCCAGCAGGGACCAGGCTAGATCTGACTCTAGATAAAATACTAAATGAAAAGAATGAACCATTTCCCACACCTGAAATCTTTTGATTTGTGCTCTGTATCAGAAAAAAAAAGCACTGAGGAGTGCGTGACTGATGCAGGGCAGTCTCAGGATTAATTTAGGATAAACAGGATGCCTGTTGCACTTAATTTAGAAATTCTAAGGCAGAAAATGCCTTTGAGTGCAGCTAACAGCTTCTCATCTGCAAATGCCACAATGAAGACAAAGCAAAAGATATTGTGGCGAATTCTGCAGTTCACAGTCCTGACACAGTCAGCACCTCCTATTACAGCGAGGGAGACTTCTGCATGTATCACGGCTGCCTGGGATGCAGGATTTCAGAGTGGCATTAATAACAATAATACAGTATATATACAATTTCAAGAGTCCTGTAGGACATGCAGCAAACGCTGGTGGTTTGAACTGGGTGAAGTTGTCAAGGGTTGCTTTGCTCTCCAGAGCCTGGCAGTAGCTCCTCTGAAATGTGATGCCATTGGTTTTCAGCAAAGGTTTCTTTCTGCAGGGCTGCAAACAGAGATCAGCTGCTACTGTGTATACACAACTAGGGAGCAAATCAAGCAGCACATTTAAGCAGCCTTTTTAACCCTGAGACTTTCCAAGATTTCTTCTTCACGCAGGAAGTTTCCTTTATATTGTCAGCTGTAGCACTTTGCTCATGTAATGAGATCAGAGCTAGGATCACTGCTGCACAGTAGAAAGACTTCCTTAAGACATTTGTCCTTGAAACTGCACCAAACTCTTGGAAGAACCCAGAACCTGTAAGTATGTATGATATAGGCAACAATAGCACGGTGCAAAACTGCAATCAACCATTATACGATAGCCGATTAGCAGGGCAGGAGGGATTTCTTTTTTCGGATGTTATGTTACATTCATTTTCAATTTGTTCTAAGGAAACAAATCAATTCGGGCTTCTGATACAGTGACTTTGCAGTAGATGAGCTAGTAGTAATATGTTTGATTTAACTATTTGTTGCTGTCATGTAGCTTGTGGGACAAATATTGTAGCCATCAAACTGTAAAGAACTTTTCTTATGTTTTTAGGCATTTTTAAAGGATTTGGGGGTCCATCTTGCAAATAAGTTTCTGCTTTGCTCTTTGATTTTGGCAACCCCACCCTACGCTAAACTATAAATAACAAGGCAAACGGAATTAGTCCGTATTGTTCTTAGGTGGCAATAAAATATATTTGTTTGCAGGCTTAATTTAGTCGTTAACAATGTTGCTCTGTTTGGGGTGTTTTTTGTCTTAATTGGATTCTACTCAAGGCTGTCTATTTTGTGTTTTACTATCTTGTCTGTGTCTGTTTAAGTTACTTTGCCGGGACTGCAGTCTGGTTAAACCTGTATTTAAGCACTATTTATATTCTGAGCACATTTCTGGTGAAATAAGTGTTTGAGATTTTTATTTTTTTTAAAGCCTTGAACAGCATAGTTGTATTAGCAGTGAGCGCCAGAGGAGGCACAACATGGATGAATGTCAGACATAGACCTCATAACCCAAGTCTTCCCTGTTCTGAGTCTGACCCAAACGTGCCCACTTTGGCAACTGCAGCTATTAAATGCCTTGAGCTCCCTTTCAATAAATTTTTCATACACAGCGATACTTCTGTTTATCAGATTAATTTCTCCCAGGTTAGCCTGATTGATAGCTGGATTGTGGTTTCTTAAGAGCTTTCTCCATGAAACCCCACTGAAGAGCTGCATTCCATTTAACCAGTGAATGTAAAAACTGGTAACCATGGATTCAGCCACCACTAACTGTCGAGAGCAATGACTTGTTGTAAACAATACAAATGAGCCAGGATAGCAGAAGCAACCAGACATGAAATTATTTTAATAGAAATTACGGTAAAGGTCATGTGATACTGTATTGGCTTGAATTCAGTGTTAAAGGGAAAGTATTTCGGTTTTCAGGTTTGATTTAAATGCACATCTCCACTGGCTTCACGTCCGTGTAAGACCTCCAGAAGGGCAAATGAAACAGTTCTTTGGAAAAGCCTCTGCCTAATTGTACATTGTGGCTTAGGCCCTGATCCTGAAAGTGTAGGAATAGCTACAGTATGGGAGTAATCAGTGGGATTATTCCATACTAAAATTAAGTATGTTTGTAGGATAAGATAAGTTATTAGGAAAAAAATATATTCTAAGGAAATAATAACCTGTCACTAAAGGTAAATAATGGAAATGTAAGTTTTACTGGTGGTGTGTGGTTTGACTGGAGGTTTTTGTTTGCTCGTTTCAATAACATGAAAAGAAATTATATTTATCCCTTTGTTTTTAAATGTTATGACTTTAATTTCTCACCCAATGTGCCTCAAATCCTTTTCCTAATGTATAGTCTCTCTTTTGGAAAACTGGTAAACCATGGTGTCAGCTATTATTTTATAGCATGATGATAGGCACATGCAGATCGCATGAGCAGTCGTGTGTCTTGTCTCAGGAATTTCCATCCCTACAAAATCTTTGCTGACTCCCAGCTGTCACATGGCTGTCACTCACAAATTCTAACCATAACCAAATCCTCCTTGCCTGGGCATGCGCTCACCAAACCTCTCTACGTACGCATAGACACAGGCACCAAAGTCCCTGCTTAAGCACTTTCTCTGCATAAATGGGTCTTTCCCCCAAGCCTACTGAATTCCACTAATGTTGTTCCCCTAATTTTTTTCCTGGGTGCTACTTCCTTGATGTGCCTGTCCTTTGTAAGCAGGAGCCTGGAATAGGAGTAGTAGCCAGGAAGAAATGCGAGCAAAATTAACTTTGTGCGCTATTTAATATAACGTTTCAAATTGGTGTGAATTTAAATTCACGACTTTCATGGCCCCCAAACTTCCTCAAGAAAATTAACCCTTAATGTTCTGTAGACAGAATACTGTCGCCTTGCAGCGTACTGACTTACTGTTTTGTGCATTTATATTTTGTGACATTTATATAATTTGGAGAACTTAGATTGTGAGAGTCCTGGGCTGGCACTTTGGTTATTTTTATTTTTCTAGGTTATTTCTGTATTTCATACGTGTCACATACATCTGTGTTGTTTTACCGGTAATTTTGATGTATATATTTTTCAACCAGAAGTATTTCAAACAATTCTCGTCAGTCTCTTACAGCTGACCAGTTTCAGCCAAGCATGGGTTGCCACTAAAGTGCACAGATAGATACAGGACAAATAGTGCTTTCCCTGTTTTTCTGAGCTGCCTTGCCAGACCAAGGGGGCAATTGCTTGTGTGAGTCGGGGAGGTGAGATTTAGTTTATACATAGATTAACAGCAGGCAAAAATAGACTGACTTCTATTGAAAAGAAATACTTTTGAGAATTAAAGGGAAAGCATTTAAACAGGAATATTTGGGGGAAGGGGGGGGGGCAGGGGGGAAATGCCAAATTGCAAAATATTTTCTGTTTTTGACTTTGTCAATGTTAAGTGTTGGCATCATCCTGTATATCAGAGCTGTCAGTATATTAACATTTTACCAAAAGGAAGGAGGTGGCTGGACAGGAAAGATACCAACTTGACTTTGCGTCTTTATCCTGGAAAGAATCCAGAACCGAAAGTAAAATGCAGGTGAAAGCACAGTGAGACTCCGGACCAATATCCAAGGAAATCAGGGAAACCACACTGGCCTCCTTACCATGAGCTGATTACAAAGCATCAGTAATTCCTTCACCCCCTTAAAACCAGGTGGGGGCTTTATCAAGCACTGAACCTGCCAGAGGAAACCAGGTTTCAGTCTGGAGAGGATCATGCAGTGCTCAGGAAGGAAGGAGTGTGCCCCATGACTCCATGGACTTCAGTGGCTGGGAGAATGGGCAATTTTCCTCTGCTTAAAGTGTATTTGGCACCTTTACGATCTGTGACATACGTGCTTATTCTACTCACCTGCATTGTGCATTAAATACTGATTTTGTAACGCAAAATTTGCAGGAGTTAGTGAATGAGCTTCCAGAACTCTTTGCCCATCTGCAGATGATAGGAAGGACTGGGAAGCAGGTTCCTTTGTTTCTCTCATGGTTTATAAAGGCCAGATGCTGGTTGGTGGGCAGCTGCAGGAGAATTTTCATTTGAAGCAGAGCTCTGGGAAGATGTATTTGAATCCCCAAAATGGAGCCCTCAGTGTTTTAACCATAGAGGAATCTCAGCGATTGCAGTCAGTTAAATGTGGCAGTGCCTACCTCGGATCTGGCAGAAATATTTACCATTAAAGAAATTAATAATAAATAATTTTATCTGTTTTGTAATAACAGTAATATAGAATAGTAAAATTAAGTTGTATTTTACTGTTGAAATTCTATTCTACTCTTATGCCAAGATCACTTTTATCAATAAGGTAGTTTGTATATGAAAATATCATATTCGCAGTCCTTTCAACTAAATTAAAGGGGGGTAAGTACAGGCACCTTTAAAAAGTTAAAAATGGATTTGTGATATAGAGATGTAAGGTGTGGGGAATGTAGGGTAAGCTGTTATCCACATCCACTCACACTTTTCTTCAGGGTTGAGACAGCCAACAGCACTGCAGGTAAGTGAGAAATAAATCGGTAACTTTTGCCAGATGGATTCCTGGCTATTAGAAACTGGACTGAAACTACTTAATTCCATGGAGCATGGCAAACTAGTTGGTCACTGAATAACAGAATATTGTTCTTTGAATTATTAACTCTTTGTAAACATTACAGTGTTTTATAAATTTCTGCTCCTTTCAAGTTGTACCCCTTAGCTGGTATGGGTAAGCAAGGTGTTTTTTTGAGGACTTCTGTAGTAATTTTGTCTTCTGAACATTTCCAAATGTGCTTCTTCCCACAAGCTATTGAAGACCCATGATTTATGGGTTATAATGTTATCCAGGTCAGCATAACTGTCGTAGGGTCAAAAGACAGGACTGTGATCTCTATCAGCTGCATTAACTTTCCATTAACTTTCTGTGACTAGAACACATCTTTGATTATTCTGCATTATTCCTTTGTACAAAATAAGGTCGTTCTCTGTGTAATTTAGTTTTAACAGAACCAGACTGTCACTGACCATCAGCTTTTGCATGCATAGACTCTCTCCTTCCTGGCAAGGCTTTAGGCCCAGATCCACAAAAGGATTAGATGCCTTAAGTGGGACTTAAGTGGGATTTAGGCATTGAAAGCCCAAACTGAGATCCTCAATATCCCCACTGAACTGCCACCTAACCTTAGAAGTTGCCTAACCTGTGTGAGTGCCTACGTTTTCAATATCCAGCTTTCCCAGGTGGCCAAAGATCTGCTTTGGATGTTCTCAAGCACTTCCATCCTGACAAGGTTGAGCCTCTCTGCTCCCATCTTTCCCCTCACATCCCAGCAGACTTCAGAAAGTGCAAACTCTTGTTGCAAAATGGTGGATTTCTGTGTGTGATACCTCTCACTTTCTCCAGCTGTGTCCTTGAAGGAAAGGACCCTCCAGCAGGTTTCTTTCAGGAGCAGCCTGGGAACCTTGAAAAAGGTACCAAAATGAAAATATTGGAGTATTGCTACTTAAAAATGGAGGTCCTAGAGATGAAGTGGGGCTCCAGATGAGTGTGGCCTTGGCCTTCTCCTCTGGCAGCCTTGGGATGTTCTTGCTTGGCGATGGCTGCTCCTGAGTTGGGTGGCACAGGACTGACTAGCGGGGCTGAGGGCTCCATGGCACAGGCACAGCTCCTGAAAGCTGGATGCTGGGATGTGAAATTAGCATTGCTCCCAGAGGTTTTCTTGGAGAATCCAGGCCTTGGTGTTTCATAACAGCAGTATTTGGAGGAAGAGCTCTTTTCTGCAAGTCGCTTAGCGTTTCACCTGACTGTGATGCATGGTGGATATTTTGTGTTTTGAAAGCCAGACTTATTGGGGTGTTCCATGTGCACACCCAGAAATAATAACCACTTTTCTTAGGGCTTCAGTCTCAAGCATTTCTGGAGCTGTGGCAGGATTGATAGCTGTCTCGCTCTGCAGAGGCCAAAGCGAATGTCTTGTTAGTAGCAGAGTAAGTGGTCCTGTGCCATCACTTATTTCTCAGCTGTACTCATGGCATTTCATGTGCTCTCAGCCATGTGTGTTGTTTCTTTAAATCCTGCTCAGTTCCTTGATTTATCAGTTTTCTGTAGACTTTTGTTCAAGTAGTCCCAAATGCTATCCTGTTTCAAATAGATGCATCCTTATCAGCAAATAGTCTTTCATCAATAGTTTTAACTCTTTCACGTAACTGCATATGTTCACTTTGACCACCTCCTCTTTAAAATACTGGTTTTTTTTCTTTTTAATGAGGATGATATTTAGGAAATCTCCTAGAATTTCTCCTGAATCATTCTGTCTTTTTTGTGACAAAATACCTTTTATCCACATTATTAGATAGGAATATTTTTCTTTTTCTCTTCTCTTACTTCTTTCTTTTTTTTTTTCCCTGAGAGAGAAAATTCTTCTCAGGGAATCCCTAGTTTTTTAGTTTGTCAAAGATAGCGAGACTGCATGCAATCTTATTTCTTGCTGCTTTGATTGATGGATGTGTACAATCCTGAAAACAGAAATACAGAATGTAGAACATATTTGTATAGAAGTATAGCCTAGAAATTATAAATGCACAAGAAAGATGTATTTGTAAATGTAGAAACTGCAATAATGAAAAGCCTTTTATGCAATGACTAAACTTAACATGTAATAACAAGTGCAGTGTGTGTTCCTTAAAAAGCCTAGAAGTGTTTATATACAGGTAGGTAAATTTTATAACTGTCTATGATAATGACACCTTAATAGCTAAGGATATTATTAATGTATTTTTAAAACTGATACGTGGAGATCTGTTATTTTAATGGAGAGTATATGTTGTAAATTAACCTGTAACTTTCAATCCTCTCACTTTGTGTTTTCAGAAAAGCATGCTTGAATTATTATACATTTATTTTGGCATTTTAGTGCACCCAAACATTGTGAGCATTAGTTCATCGTACATCACGAACATATGACTATTGTATGGAACCAATTTTAGGTATAGGAAGTTCAGCAAGTATTGTGCCTTGGTGGTTGCCAGATCACTGACATGCTTGCTAAATCCTATGCACAGTGCTTCCGTTTGCTGGGTTACTCATTGAGCTTTTAATAGTCAACTTAATTTTAGTGAAGGTTCAGTTTAGTAACTCTTGCAATTAGTGGAAAATACTGCCAGCATTCATCTGGTAAACCATATTACTTATGAAAGGCACACATGGGGTGTGTGCGGAGGTAAAAGATAATGGATCGATTCTGGTGGATCCCATCGTGACTGGCCTTTAAGGGTAAATTACAGAACATTGTAATCATTGGGGGTAACCTTGCAGAAAATGGAATCTCGAGTTTGCATGTAGGAGGAAGTTTGGTCTCCTTGCTCACCATTGCTTCCCAACACCAATAGCGGCTCCGTGCCTGGGGTCCTTGGCTGCCTGTTGGGCCGTGGGCATTGTGCGTGAGGTGCTGCTCCTGAGATGGGCTTAGAGCCCTCAGAAAACCAAGGGCTCCTACCTTCAGGGCAAGCTTTAGAGTCTTGTTTGTTTGCTTTTTCTTTTGAAAACAAACTGAGGTATCAGAGGCAAGTCTGTTGCTTGACTCTTCCAAGGTAGTTTTATGGGTTGTTTAATGGGTACAGGTAGACTACTCCAGGTGAGATTTTTTACCCTCATATAACATGGAGATATGATTTCAGCCAGCCTATTATTGTCCTGAGAAATGAAATACTGGGGACAATAACCATAACTATGGAATAACTTGGAAATAAAGGCAAAGGCACAACCAAGTGCAGTGAGAGAACATTTTTCTTTTTTGCTAGATGAATAGGTTAAAATGAATGCATCTGTCTGATGTTACTGGAAAACCAAAACCATGTGTTCCCACAGGATGGACACTACAAGGACAGTTACAGCAGTGTCTTGCCCTGTCAATGGTGCTCATGTCAGATCTGGGATTTCTCTGATCCATGAATACTCAATGTCTCTGACAAAATAAATAGGACTTGTATAATAGAGGAGGCACAAGGGCATATGCTGTCTTTATCATAATTGTGTCTCTTGCTCAGAGGTAAATGCCAGTTACTTGTGAGTGGAGAGAAATTCAGGAGTGCATGTCCCAATCCAGTCTATTGGGCTACAAGTTGCTGTCTGGAACCTGCGTTGTGTGTGCAGGGTCCTATCCTAGTTAGAAATACATTGGCTTAAATAAAGGTAATAATATTTTGTTGCCTTAGAAACCTAATGCAGAAAAACAGGGACTGTTGATAGACCCCCTACTGAGTTGGGTGAAGAACAGACAGCAGAGAACTCTGATTTGTAGAAGGATGTAGAAGATCTTTGGATATGAAATCACTTCCCAAGCTGTCTTGGCTTCACTGAGATTGGTGGGAATCAGTCTGGAGGTCACTGTAGGTTCTGCACACTTGGCTGCTGCTCTTGCCAGTGACAGAAGCCCCAGCAGAATCCTCACCATCACGTTAGGTTTGATCTTTACAGGTAAGGTATCACTGCTGATAATACTGTGGAATAAAAAATTACTGCCAAAGACAGGGGGCTTAAAACTTTCTTTTTTGCATTTTGATGCTGTTATTCTGAGTGATACCAGTGTAGAAATTGAAACATCCTTGGGGCTTTTTACAAAGGAAGGCAAGAATGTTGTCTGTTTCCCCATTTTTTTTTTTTCCAGTTACAGGAAGCTGGGGATCAAGGTTTTGGATGCTAAACACAAGAGACCTTGAAAAAGGAAAAAATAGCCATACCTCCCTTAGAAGAATATTTGTTAGTTTGTAAAGTTATGTGAATTCCTTGGCAGAAAGGAGTCGTAAGAAATTTCAGGCAGTTATTCCTTGGTGACAGAAGTCTCTAGGCTTCTCTTAGTCTCCTTTATTTATAACAAAACCTTTGAATATCATTTCCAAGATGTTCTGCTATCAGAAACTAAGTGATAATGAGGACAGAGGGTAGGTCATGAGTCTGCAAATAAGTGTGAGATGGTAAGCTTAACCTACCAGGTGAAAGAAAAGTCAGTATAGCAACTACATGAACACTTCAAAGCATGCACCTAGTTTGCTGCACTAACTTAATTATCTCTGCTATAGATATGTTTGACAAACATATCTATAGCCCAGATCCTGTTACTTCTCAGTGGGAAATATCAGAAGGCTTCTGTTTGGTTGCCAGTTGACTGAATCCTTCCTTCTACTTTCTTGCATTAGTCTTTTCAAGGACTCTGCCTACCTCTTTGCTGATCTGATGAACAGAAACTTACTTCTTTCTGTTTCATGGTGGAAAATATTGTAAGATGGAGAATGATGCAGACTAATGGGATGGGTGTAAAATGATTTTTAAGGAAATCTGCTTAGGATTTAATCAAAGCCAATCAAAAATAAGCTTTTATCACTTGTACTGAATCAACTGTGTTCTGGTGTCAGAACTATTTCTCAGCAAGCATCTTGCTTCCTCTGTGTAATAGTACAGGGTGTTTTTGAGCATCCCAGTGTTGTCAACTTTCTCCACAAACAGTGTGATGTGAAATACAAAGAGGCAGGAGTACTCCAGCTCTTCCATCACACAGAAACGCAAGCCTGTGCCCTGTTCTTTGACACTAAAACATGGCCTGCTGTTGGCCAGTGGGATTTAATAGGCAAAGACTGTGGGGAACTTTTCAGCTTTTTAGTCTTTCTGCTTCTGTAGTCTGTTACGCAGGGAGGTATAGTTTTTAAACGTGGTCATTTTTAATTCGTGTCCCTGGAGTCTGGCTGACAGATTGGGAGTGCGGAGGACGGGAGTGGGCTGAAAAGACAAGCTGAAAACACAGGATGTATACATACATTAAAATGGAGCAAAACAAAAATAAGCTAACTTAGGTGAACACAGATGGGATCTGTTTCAGGGCCACTCTTAACACCTGTTTTGGATGGCCTGTGGTGAAAATCATTAGCTTAAAAAGATGCTATTTATGTCTTCCCTGAACCGAGTTTACACAAGCACCATCAGTTCTAACTGGAGAGAACTGGAGATAAAATTTTGGTAGTTTTTTTCCTTTTTTTTTCTCTTTTTTTTTTTTTTTTTTTTTTTTGGGTGGGGGGGTTGAGCGTCTGAACAATAGTATTTTCACTGCCAACCTTAAAGCACCCCAACCAAGTAAAAAAGCTTTGACGAGTGTTTGTTTTGATATGCCGTTTCTATTAGTTACAGCCCTTCATCAGAAGCCCATAGGCATTGAAATAAAAGTTGTTCAACAAATATTTTAAAATCATCAATGCGGTTTCATAGGTGTAAATCTAAAATCCATCCTCAGCCTTTTGAGGTGTTACTGTGGATTCCCACTTTTGCAGCAAAGAGCAGAACTTGTTGACAGAAGCTTTCTGATTTGAGAATGCAGGTTAACATAGGAATGTTTTATCAACTGGCTTTGCTCCCCATGCTGATTTTGACAGGTCATGCTGAAAGTAAGATTTCAAGCTTTCCAAATATTTCTGCTCCATGTTGGCATTTGAATTTTGTTATGAAACACTCCTCCTGTGATAATTTCTGCAAGCTTGTCTCTTTTGGAGGAAGGTATTGACTTTTCCCTATTTCTATGAAACTCTTCTTGGTTTTATCTTTGTTTCCTCTATCATAATATTTTTCATTGTCTCTTGGTGATTGTTAAACCTATTTTTTTTCTTGTATCAAGGTTTTGAGAAGAGGCATTTATGGCTTGATTATTGACTATATTCCTACTGTAACTGAAAGGAGGACTGCATCTTGAGTGAAGTATTACTTGCATATGTAGTATAGTTACATAGTAACATAGGTGCATGGTAAGCTGTTGCTTTTGTACACGGAATGCCTGAAACAATGTATTAAAAGCAATCAGTGCATAGGAAATGAAGGAAAAACTATTCCTTTAATTCACATATGCATCTCTCCATGCCAGCTGCAAGGGAATTGTGCTCATGCTTGGAGGTAGTAATGCAGTCTAATGGAAAGAGCAAATGCCTAGGAGTAGCTTGCATTCTGGCTCTTCCCAATCTGCACACCTTTGTGAAGTATTTTGAGATTTCTGGATGATAGAAAGAGATAAATATTATTTAAGCCTGCTTAGGTAGATAGTAGGCTTTAGTCTGTATTATTTTTGGTTTGTGTATTACATGAATAGAGTGAGAAACTGCTAGTAGAGTCTTTTGTTCTTGCATACTGCACTCCTATTTGGCATCTCTTTTTTTCTTAATTTTATTGGGTGGTAAAGAATACAGTAGTTACTTGAGCAATGAGGAGGTGCATAAATAGCAAACATATTGAACCGTGAACAGGAGCTGGTTTTTTGGATGCCTCTGGAAGAGTGATGATCCTCTTGGTGTGTTACTGTGGGGAAGTGACAGGTGTGTGCTGTCCCGTGATTGTCCATGGAGTTGGTACTTCTTCAGTGCCCAGCAATGTGCTCCCTGTCCTGCTTTGCTAAAAGGCCACTTATCTAAACAGTGACAGGAGATCCAAGGGTAGCTTCAGAGCCCCAGAGATGACAGATCTGTATTTATGGCTTTAATGGTTTATGTGCAGCTCAAAATCATAACCTGTAGGATAGGATTTCCCAACTTCCACCATCACAGGGGGACTTTTCCTGCTGTGCCATGTCATGGCTGCAGCAGACCTCTTTTCTATCTGAACTATGCACAGAAGACCTGTACAGCAGCTCAGGCAGCACGGGCTGCCCAAATACTCAGTTTGCCCTTCCCTCTGGGATGAGGGCAGCAGGCTGGATTTTTCCATATCGACATGTAATAGCTCACTTAGTACAAGAAACATGCAATGTAGCTGGAGAACCTTGCTCTGAGTAATCATCTGTAACTGCAAGTGAAGATTTCTAAAAGCAGATCAGTAATCTGGAAAAATTGTATGTATTTTGTTAAAGGAAGTCTCTGAGCCACAAATAGATGGATGTTGGGAAGAGTAGTCTGGGGAATTGTCACTATACTCCTGCTCCATGACCTTCACTAAGCATCTGCTGCTTGCCATGGGCCTGGACAAGCCAATCAGCCTAAGTGGCCCTTTGGTTTCACCTGCTGGGGCCATTCTAGGTGCAGCAGGGCACAGATGACTGTGAATGTATGTGTGTGTATGTGCAGGGGTGGCTGAGTGGACATTCACTGACGAGTGTACAGCAGTGAGCACATAACTGCAGCACATCAGCATCCCTTTTCTGACACTTTGTCTTATTTTCATGCTTTTTTCCCCAATGTTCTTGACTGCTTGAAGACCAGCATATTCAACAAGCTTATTTACCCTTTGTTCTTTGGGTGCCTCCTGTAGTGAGAACCTAAACTACTGCAATTCTAACCCCATGTTTGCAATTCAGTTTGTATGGTTACCAGAGTGCCATGGACTATTTCAATAATAATTATTATTATTGTTGTTGTTGTTGTCATTTTGTTTAATTTACTTCTTGGTTAAGAAGCTGTAAAAATAAGGCCAGGCTCTGACAAAAAGAGATGGGCTAAAACTGATGGTAGATAGTCTCTTACCACATCAGAAATGGAGATGGGACCCTTGCATCAGCTTTTAATGTCTTACAAAGCAGGGGTTGACACTTCCCTTCAGTGTGGACTATGAATATTGTTTTTGTGAATGGCAGAATGTCATCCTGTGGCACAGTGATTTCACCTGCTCATTTTTAAGGGACTGTCCCACCTCTAAAGCTTCTGTAAAATATTATTTAGTTTATTAAAACCCATACTTGTCTCCAAAATATCCTTGTCTAGAGTTTCTACAATGTCTTTAGAGGCTTGATGCATGATGGAATTTTTTTTATCAGGCACCTGCTTTCTTTGCCTAGCTCAGTTATGCAGCAAGGTTGTTTTTACAGTATTAAGAAGTGAGCAATATATTCCATATGCCACCAAGCTTTGTAAAGAATCCTGCTGATGACAATTTCACAGCTGCTGAGAAATAGGCCAAGCCTTCCCTATAAAGTGACAGTAAGGAAAAGAATATCTATTCCATTCGTATTGGCCATGCATCCTCCCCAACTTTTTCCCTCTTGAAGGAAAATGTTAGCCCTTCCGAACTATGGAACAACAGATGGTGACAGAAACCAATTTCTACTGCAAAGCCATTTGGTCAGGAAGTATCAAAAAATGTTTTGGAATTGTGAAAATGAATTCTTGGCTGCAGGGCTACCAGCAGCCTACTAGAAATAAGACATGAAGGAACTGACTAACGAACCCAAGAGCCTGCTTGGCCTGGAGAGAAATGGCTATGATCAAACATTTTGGGTATTAGGAACTTCATATACGTAGGGTCTGGACTTCAGAAGTGTTCTGAGTATTATGGATGTTACACGGATTAGGTTCTTAATTTCTGGTCACTGGTTGCTTGACCAGCTACCAAGAAAGTAGCCTTCAAAATATGCAGAATGACCTCCAGCTGAGACAAGCTTAATATAGCTCCTCCTGGCCTAGTCAGGTGGAACCTTCCCTTTTGGCTCAGCCGATTTGCTGCCCACAGACCATGAAAGTCCCAGGGATCTGGTAACATACAGGGACACAAAATTAATGCAGAAACAGCACAGGTTACTCTACTCACGGGTTGTGTTTAGTAGGTTTTGTGTCTGCAAGTTGCTGGATGCAGCAGGTTCCTTTGGTGATTCCTGTACCTCACCAAATGCATCTCCTTGGAGAGCAGTTTGAGAACAAGAATGTGTTTATTTTTTGGAAGTGCACCATAGTTGTTTGTCTGTGCCATTAACTCTCTGAAATAAACAGCAACATGTTTTTTCCCTCAGAATTTCCCTAGTGAGTCTTAGCCACTCCTGTAGAAAATGGCTTGAGAGAACTCCCCATACATGTGGAACATAAATGATAGTAGCTGAGCCATCTTGTTTTATCTGTGCTGTTATAAACGTATACCAAATTATACGGTAATGTCATGTCACCAGAAACACAGAGCAGATGGAAGTATCTTTCCACATATTGACTCATGTTACTCTGATAAAAGGAATTTGTGTCTCTCCTTCTGTCAAGCCTGCTAGCCTCTGGCAAGGGATGCAAGCCTCGGTGAGGAGAACTTTACCAATAATGTTCAAGTGACCATCTGATTAAAATATACTATCACTGGTCAGTATAGTTAGCCTGAACCAACGAATGTTTGGAGTAGCCAGTTCTATTTCTTATGTCTGTGTAAAGTTAATTAAACCAGGAAATGCTGTTCCAGGTTGAGGAGATGCTGGGAATTAACCCTTGAGGAAGTAGATATTTGGATTTTACAAAGATCCTTTCAAGGCCCCGGTATTGGGCCCTTTGGAGATTAATCCCACTAAAGCAAGTGCCAGGTCTCCAAACTGTAGGTTATTATAAAAAAGTGACACACCCTGAACATAGGTTGCAAATGCTGTGTATTAGCCACCAAAAATATGATTTTCAAAGTGCCAGGAAAATCCTGACAAATAAAATAACTACAGTTGTGCCGTGAGCGTCTGAAAAGCAAACACCCTCCGTATTTCTGTTTGTGGTGTTTGACTTGATGAGAGCACAGTTTTCAGATTGAAAACGCATAAAGCTGAAGTCAAAAGGGAGTCAGTGTAATCATTAACTGACTCACCTTCTAGATGTGACAAGTAATGAACCATTCTAAACTTGCCTGGAGCTTTCTTTGGGACAATACCCATAGGGGAAACCCTCTTACGCTCAAGTGAAGCATTGTCAAATGGGCCCTCTATTTCCCCCAAATGCCAGCTCTTTTCTGTCTTGTCTCTAACCACCTGAGGACATATAACTGCTGATCTCAGCATCCCAGCCAACATTTGCATCTCGGGGCTCAAGTACAGGATAGTAAAATCCCCAACACAGCCGTTTTTACAAAAATTTCATATGCTTTTTGTTTGATTCTTTTCTTCTTATTAGCCTGCTCCCACAATGGGGAAGTGTTTTAACTGCCCGTGCTGGGATTTTCATGTTAGCAAACCTCTTTAACCAGCATTTGGCTCTTTCCACTTTCTTACTTTGATTTGGATGACTGCCTGAAGCACCTGCTAATGGCCTGAAGCGTTGGAGCCGAAATTTGCAGTTTGTGTCCCACGCTCACTCTGTTTTGTTACCTGCCTTCTGGAGCACCTGCTCCGTGGTCTGGGCTCAAGAGCCTGCTTTCTACCTGCTGACAGCAGCACTCTTCACAAGCCTGCCTCTTCTCAGCTTTGTCCTGCACTTTGTCCTGCTCTCTGTAGCCCCTGCTTCAGCTTTGCCCAGGTCTTCAAGGTAACATCAGTGCATCCTGCGCGTTCTAGTGCTTGGGGTGTGCTTGAATCGTGTTCCCCCTGGTACTTAGGAACAAAGGTGACACCCAAGTAAATTGATGGTTGTGGTCATCCTAAAACCTTTGCTGTGGCATTCACCAGCAGCGTTTTTTAGTTTTTAGAAATAGGTTTTATAGGGAAAATGTGAACTAGGCCAGCTGGCTGAAATCAGCTTGTAGGTCAGCAGAGGTCAGAAGCCACGTGGCAATTCAGTGTTCAGGAAACATAGGAAAAAATGTGCCCACTTATCAGAGAGGGACCAAAAGAAGCTCAAAAGACCTGAGGAACACTCCTCCCTTTCTCCTGCTCCCGCTGCCTTTTGAGGCTCTGCAGGCTTTTCCATCAGGCTGTTCCTTAAGCCTACACTTAGGGAAGGCTGTTAAAAGTCTCTCTTTAGGCTGTGTGAGAAAATTCTCCTCCCTGTCAAGGGGCAAAGCTAATGGAGAATTTCAGGGGTAACAGCTTCCTATGGGAAATTTGCTTTCTATTCTACCTTGGGAAGCATTTGTTTTTTCACAGAGTCTTGGTCTGTGCCAAGGGTATTGTTTACATGGACCTTCACTTTCCAAAAAGGTAGTTTTGTTTCTGTAGAAAGATGTAGAAGGATGCTGTTAACAGCAACAGAAGAATTCAAGTATTGGCTTCCTGATGGTCCCCTTGCTAACAGGGTTATCCTCTTCCCCAGTGAGCTGTACTTCTTAATATAGCCACACTGTGCCCCCCACCCATCTTCCACATTGGTGTTGTGTGGGGTTTCCCCCAGGAATTGTCTCCCTGAGTGCCTGGGCTGCACACTGAGGCTTGTTCATACCAGAGACATCTGCTCTTGCAGAACTGGGCAGGGCAAGGATTGATTTTTTTTTTTCCCTTCTTGCTTTCCTTTGGTTGCCTCAAAATAACCCTAATTAATTTTATGGAGAGTTTAGTGTGCTCCCATCATGGGATTGCTCTTTGTGCGGATCTCTTGCATGCTATATTTAGGTATGGTTTTTGGAACACCATGTGACCCGAATCAGATAACTTCTGAACTACTAATCATGTCTTTGACTCCCTCCGTGGCTTTGGGGCATTTTATGGTTGTTTTCTTACATACAGAATGAAAACAGATATACTCATCTGCTTTGTAAGAGCTTCTGCCAGGGTTAACAAATATTTAAGACATTGGTTTAAACTAAGTTTGATTTTATTGTTTCTACTGTAATCTTATTTTTATTGTTTCTTAGATGTTTGCCTTTCTAAAAGGATTTGTTACCATCTTAATTTTCCTTAATGGATGCCCCTATTTCTACATTTTAAAAGAAATTAGTTTCTTCTGTGTTGTAGATGAAAATAGGGCAGAAAGAAAAAAGCTGAATGCCCTCATTTCCTGCCCCACACAAATTTTTTTCCTATCTTTACTAGTGATCGATCCGTGGAGATGAAAAGCCCAAAGCATTGATCTGAACTATTTCCCCTTGTGCTAGCTACATCCCTTTTTTAACACAGGAAGTTAGTTATCTGCTTGGTTTTTTCCTGAGTTTTTGGAGTTGTGCAGCCTGACTTGTATCCTGTCCTCTTGCACTGCTCGAGGCCACTCCAGCCCTGGAGGAAGCTGAGCTCCCTTTGGCTCCACATGCAGCATGGCTGGGGTTTGGAGACTGTGGGACATTTCAAGGCATCATCTCTTTGTTGTTCATGTCCATAATTGCTGCTTTCTGTGTCCTGGGTAGTTCTGCAGGGAGCTGGAGTACTGGGATTTCTTCTGGCTTCACCTTTTATTTTGCCAACCCTTTAAGACCTTTTCATAGGCAAATGGATCAAAAGACCTGTTTGGCCTTTCAGTGGCAGGGAAGGAGCTCAGTTTGACCAGATAGCTAGTCAGATAAAGAAGAGAAGAAATTATGGCAGTATTTCCCATCCTTTAGGAAGTAGTGAACAGAGAGGAAGAGGATTCTTCCTTATTTAAGTCAAATTTATTGTCTAATTATAAATAGTAGCTCTCCCCCCCCGCCTTTTTTTAATGCCTTCAGAATTAAATCCTTTGCCCAAGTGCTTATTCTTTCCCTCCTACAATGGCAGTAAAAAGCAAAATAATAAATAAAAACTCAGCTCTGAGAAAAAGGCTGATAATGAAATATCTGCCAAAGGCTCTGCAATATGTGTCTGTCAGAGAAAAAAGGCAAACATTCTTATATTTGAATCTCTGAAATGTAACTGCACCAGACTAGTTGGGGAAAATTTGTTTGAAGATGTATTACGTTCCACGATCAAATGGAAAAAATGGCACCTGTCATCATATTTAGAAAACAGCTGGGTAACATGGCCAAGTGCCATAGTCTCTTTTCACATGGCCTTTATGCTGAAACCATCCAAGCTCCATTCTCAGCAACTGGAGAAACCCTGTGCCTTTAAATGGTTACAGAAACATCTACTTAGGGGCCAGCTCTTATTGCAGCAAAGCCTGCTTCTGATGCTTCTAATTAGCAGTTAATGGATTATACTTTACTTTTATAACCAACCCAGCAGGCACTCTTCTATAGTATTTTTCAGCTATTTTTGGTAGAAGATATATGCAATTGCGCAGCTCTTCATGCTTTCATTTTGAGCATGCAGAAAATATTAGAAATAAAGCACTATCTGAGATTATTTTGCCACTCAAATGCTGAAGTCCGATTATGCATTTCCTAAATGTATTTTTTTTTCATCTAATATCTTAGAAAACTGTAATGGGTTAATTGTCCTATCTGATCTAGACTTTGATGCAGAATCCTATAAATACATATTTATTGTTAATTAAAATATTTATGTACCCAGTGAGTGAAAAGCCTGGTTTTTTAGACTTGCAAACACACCTCCAGTATGTATTAATTTAGGAAAAAATGTTTTTCTAGGTGAGTCCAGTACGGGTACATTCAGAAGTTTAGATGGGCATGTAGAAACTAATGATTTTTATCCTTGCTTGGAATTAAAATAGCAGTGAGGTTAGTAGCATTAAAGATTTGCAATGCTATGTGTGTGTGTGTCCCCATACACATGTGGGTATATATGTGTCTATATTGTATATATACAATATCCATAGTATCTATATCAACTTGGGCATGTGAATATAAATCTATGTTTAATGAAGAAGTAAATTTTCATAGGTTTTGGTTGGAAGTTTATACTATTCCCCCCTCAGGGAATGAATCTGATGTCAGTTTGTAGCAGGAAACCTGGTTTGCTGAGACTCTCTTAGAACCTGCTCTGTTCACTCAGGCCATGCTTCCAGTAGGACAAGGTCTAACATTGGTTAAACTGGAACAGGAGAGGGAGCTCTCACAGCACTGGCCAGGAAAGGGGAGGCTGAGGTACCCAAGCCTAGGAAAAGAGGGGTAGAGGCCACCAGCTGCAGGTAAGATGTGCCATCACTTTGTTCCTAATTACTGTGGTCCCTTCACCAAAGTGGCTTCTCCATCTCTTACTTGTGTCACACACACCAAAAAATTAAAAAAAAAAAAAAAACAGAAAGAAATTGGCTTTAAAAGACAAGGAATAGCTTAAGAGAGAAGCAGTTGCAGGTTAGTTGATGAGAAGCTCAATAAAACCCATCCATGTGCTCTTGCATCCCAGAAAGCCACCATATCTTGGGCTACAACAGAAGCAGCACGGCGAGCAGGTTGAGGGAGGGGATTCTCCTGCTCTCCTCTGCTCTGGTGAGTGCTGCATCCAGCTCTTGAGTCCCCAGCATGGGAGGATCCATTAGAGTGAGTCTGGAGGAGGCCACAAAGATGCTCCTAGGACTGAAGCACTTCTGTGTAGAGAGAAGTTGGGATTGTCTAGCCTGGAGAAGAGAAAGCCCTGAGGAGATTTTATAGTCTTCAGTACCTGAAGGTGACCTGTAAGAATGAACAGGGGCATTCTTTTAGCAGGGTATAATGGTAGGACAAGGGAAAATGGCTTTGAACTGACAGAGGGCAGGTTTAGATGAGATATTAGGGAGAAATGTTTTACTGTGAGGATGATGGAACTGGTTGCCAAGAGAAACTGGATGCTTCAACCCTTGCAGTTTTCAAGGCCTGGTTGGATGGTGCTTAGAGCAGCCTGGTCTAGTGGAAGCTGTCTCTGCCCATTGGAGTGGGGTTGGAGCTAGATGACCATTAAGGTCCTTCCAACCCAACCCATTCCATTATTTTATGGTATTATTACTTGCAGCAAAGGAAGCGCCACCTGCAAGACTCCTGCTTTTAAAAGCACTGCACTTGCTGGGTACAAGACCGTACAGCACTAAACTGCTGTGGTCATGTTGGTTGAATGCAGTGGATTTTAAAAGGCTCTCCAGAAAAAAAAAAAATATTTTTACACTATTATTTTTACAGAGCAAAGGCTGAAAAGGAAGGGAAGGAAGAGGAAAAGGAAAGGTTGGATAGTGGTTATTATGTGAAATAGTTCCCCGACTGTGATGAGACATGGGCAACTTACTTTCTGTCCTGGTTCTTGAGGAGGATGGGCTTTTCCTCTGTCATGTAACATCCCAGTGGAGTAGGAGGAGGAGGCTGGCTGTGCAGGGGATGAAGAGCTGTTGTTTCCCTGCCCCTCGCAGTGCCTATCTGTTCTGTAGGTGGGGAGCAAATGTATATGTGCTGGGCAGGGCCAGTCACACCTTGTTCTGGAGCAGGTCCTCACTGTTATTGCACATTCCTTTCCATTTTCTTCAGGACAGTGCAGCAGAGGACTACCCCGTTCTTGAATCAAGGCCATAGTTGAGCCTCTCTGCATTTGTTTCATGTTTGGTCACTTGTAATCAGCAGAAGTTCTTCTGACATGCTCAAATGTGCTGTTATGTTTCCTTTAAGAAATAATGAGATTAATTAATCTTTTTTCATTTCCCCTTAAAAGAGCTCTCTCTCCCTTAGCTCTTTCTCCCAAAACTTCTGCAAAGGCAAAGTCCATCTTTGTGCTTGCACTGTCTTGTCATAGTGCACTGTAAATGGTGTATGAGAGCTGCAGGATTTGCCTTTTCTCAGCCTCTGTCTGAAGTGTTGGTCGAAGCATGTGGCTCCTTAGAGCTGCATTGCTGACCTCCACATCTGAGTAGTGAAGACAAGTCTGAGACATCTCAAGTTCAGTGACAGCATCCCGAGATCTCCATCAGCCAGCGCTCTGGGATTACCCTTCCGAGTTTTGTCTCTCAGCAGTTTTGTGCCAGGCAAGCCAAGCTTTGCAGTAGTTGAGGTTATTGAGGAGAACTTCATCCAGAAGACTAAGGCTCCCTCAAGCAGAGTTTGGTTTGAGTTCTCAGCAGGTCAGCGTGGGAAGCTCTCCATAAAAGCTGAACTTTGATGTTGTCAGCCAAGACAGAGTCAGAAGATTTGGGAACTTTTTTTTCCCTCTTTATAATTATATGAAACGCAGGAGACCTGTGAATAGGGTATTTTTAGATTGTACTTTGAAATATACAGTATCATAGTATGACAGCAAATTAAAATTCTTATCAAATCCTTTTTTTTTTTTCTTTTAAGAAATATAATGTAACTCATAGTAGAAAGTTCAATAAAGAGCAGTGTGCACAGGAATTCTGCTCTTATTACTAAATGAAACACCACTGGTTGCTCTCATTTAGATGAACTCTTTTGGAAGTTCTTTTTTTTAAGGCTAGCGGATTGGACTTCTAATTTTAACTCCTATGGTTTATAATTAGAAACATTTCCAAACTTGTTTACAAACACCTGCACTTGACAGTATGTGTCTGCAATTTTAGAAGGACTCACTTGTCACTTCCAGTGGGAGTTGAGAGGGCATCTGAGTTCTTTGTGTTTGTACAGTACTGGACAAGAGTGCATTTTTTAAAATGAGAGTATGAGAATTTGATGTTTTGTGAGGGGGTTGCATGCACCTAATCAGCAAACAGGTCTTATTGAGTAGTTGTGGATTATTACAAAGTCAGTAGGATTGATTGTTAGTGGTCATTTGGAGCAAGATCTGAAGTGGCACCCAAAGGAGAAATTCCAAGAACTAATTTTAGCAGTTGAGCCTCTCAGTTGGGAAAGATGCTTTACAGGTTTTCTGTTTTTATTTTTACTTAAGACATATTACTTTCTTGCCAGCTGTCCTTAGGGAGTTATTCAGAAAGAGTTTTAAATGACTTTTGAAAAAATGATTGCATTGTTATTTTGTATGAATTTGGAAGTAAGTTGCTGAGTGTATAGTGAATGGTAGAGCATGGTTCCCTTTGCTCCTGAGTGGGATGTGTGTGTTAAACAAGTCTGTATGCAACTTGTTTGCAGTCTGGTGAATATCATACTATGTTTTTCACTGGTCAAGTGTATAATCACATCGGAAATGATCAGAATACTTTACCAAAATTTAAAAAAAAAAATCCTTTTGGCACTTTACATCTGAATTTTAGCTGCATCACATAGGTTAACAATGTTGCATATCAATTTCTAGTGTAATGGGAAAGATTGTTGTTGCTAAAAATTGATGCTGTGTGGGAGGGAGTGAGGAAGAACCCTCCAAATATGCTTCAAGGGTACACCTGAACTAGAAGCAGTCAAAGCAGGCTTAAGCAATACTGGCATAAGGTGTCCTATTGATTGCTTAATGCTTGTGTTGTTCCTAATTAGTATGAAAAACTCTGGTTAATTAGACCAGCTTGTTTGGCTGTTATGTCCTCTACCAGGAACTATGGTCTTAGAGAAACTCCAGTATAGAAATGGATAAGGAAGCCCCAAAGCAGAATGTTTTTATTTTCTGCTGTTCTGGTGTGCATAGAAGCATGGACCTGGATCCATTTGAGGAATCCACATTTATGTCAAAGGATCATGTCCTCAGAGGCACTAACTCTCTATCAATTTCCCTGAGAATGGGTATAAGTGGAATTAAGCACCTAAATACCTTAGTGTATGCTTGTTCTTTGAAGGCAAACCTGCAGTGTGCAGCCTGTATGTTGTGCTTGACCCTCTGCAGAGCTCGTAACAAACACTCACTGGGGGGCTCTTCCAAAGCAATTGCTCAAAAGTAAACAAACAGATAATTACATAAAGCTTTTGGAGCATGATGCACAGATCTGAAGAATTAGGTTTTGCCTTCTGTAAACCAGCCTCATAGCTGTGTTTCTGAATTCCTTTAAGGAGCTACAGTTGTAACAAGGATTCAGTTTCTGTAGCAAACAGACTTTAAAAAATTTTTACTTTTGAAACAAGTAGGCTAGATAAAATTATGATGTTACTTAGATACTGCACAGCATAATTTCTTAGCAAGTATAGCTGCAATTAATAAATTGTGTTGTAACCATATTAGGCTGTTACCATGTTTGAAAATAGCTTCAAACACAGCTTACAAGCTCCGGTGTTGTCAGGGTCCCAGTTTATCCGAGTTAGAAATAAACGACATTTTAGAAATGGCTCATGATTCAAATATGACCATAGAAATTAGACTTAGGTGGAATTTAATACCACTTCTTGTTTAACTAGAAATTTCTCTTTTAATGATGAATTCTATCTGGAAGTAGCACTTTCACAAGTACTGATGTACTGCAAGAAATGTCAGTGTTTTCAGTTTTCCTCTATTTCTGTTTGCTTGTGTCTGCTCTATGCCCACTTTCTTAAGTGTTAATATGTAGAAATATTTCCAAAAAGTTAGAGGAAGCTTGAAAGCAAGATCTATGCAAGTGTATAAAGATCCAATGATCCAGCAATGCCTTGAAAATGGGCAAAAACCTCTTTGATATCAGAAATCTTGACTGACCATGAAGTTAGTGAGAAGATTTCTCAGATGTACCTGATAAGAAAGAAAGACCTCTATGGAATAATTGTGGAGCTTATCTTACCTGCATGGTCTT
Organism: Catharus ustulatus; assembly: GCF_009819885.2. Classification (NCBI taxonomy): domain Eukaryota; kingdom Metazoa; phylum Chordata; class Aves; order Passeriformes; family Turdidae; genus Catharus; species Catharus ustulatus. The sequence continues at coordinate 21,835,768 of NC_046223.1, forward strand.
GACCAATTCTTCAGGGTTAACGTTTGGTGTACATGTGAAGCAATCTGTTCTCAGGATAATCTGCCTGGTTCCCTATAGGGAAACTGCATGGGAAAATCTTTTTTTGGGTGCATTTAAAATTATGTATCTTCCTGAGGAAGTGGTAATTAAAGTAAATACAGGAGCCATGAAAAGAAGGAGAACAGGCTAGAGAGTTCTGCTTTGGTTCTTCTTAAAAAATAACTTTAACTTCAGGTAAAATGATTGCTCCTCACAAAGGATCCCATGGTATGATTGAGTATTTTGAGCCACAGCATACATGGTATACCATAATTATCTGAGAATTGAATTAATGTTCAGGTAACTGGGCATATGAAGTATATCATATGCCATCACATACAAGAGAGGATTCTTGAGAAGGCAATATCTGGTCATGGTTTGAAATCAGCTGTCGGTATAAGGGGACAGCTTGTATATTGATTGGCAGAGGGAGTTAATGTAGGGTCCCAGCACTGGAGTTATGGTTGCATCTCCAGGGCTGGAACACATTGCAAATTCTTTGCCTGTGTCTCCCATGGTACATAGCTGTAAACCGGTCTTTGAAAGTCCATAAATAGGTAAAAACATGCATTTTCCATAGATGTAATGATGTTAAAGAGGGACTGTGGCTGTTACACAGACCTACTGCAAATTATCTGTAACTTAAATTTTTGCTTTTCTATTTTATTCCTGATACATATATTTTATGTGAGCAGCTTTTTCATACTTCTGTAGTGATTCCATGCCATAAAAATATGTGGGTTTGCTTAAAGCAACTGTTATGTTCAAGTTGTACCTGAGCTGAAGGGTTACCCAGAGCAAACGTATAAGAAGTGAAACTGCTCCAGGATAACGTGCCTTGGTTTAGGGGAGAGTTAATGATAAATTTATTTTCGTGACCTGTCTGCCAAATATTTGTACACTAATTAAGTCCTATTTTGAGGGCAGAGCATGTGATCTTGTAAGGAACCCCTTGTACAGGATGGTAAGGGTAAGAGGATTTTTGTCCTTAGTGAGTGCAAACCCCATCTCTTTCATGTAACATCACCTAAATATGTGCATTATTTCTGAGTAGCATTATTTCTAAGTAGAATGTGAATTCCTCAGCTCATGGAGTGGAGAAGTGGAGGCACTTCTTAAACTGGCTCATGGGAATAGCTGTAGCTAGCTCAGGTGTTAAAGTGTAGAGCGTTGGGGAAGAAACTGAACTGAATCAAGGCATAATCGTGGCTTTAACTTGATATAATGTCTTTTGCAGTATAGTAGAAAATGACCCTTATGACTAATGGTAGGAGCTGTTGTATAAGTAATCCAGCCGTGGTGCTGGTTGGTATCTTGCTTTTCACTTGAACCTCTCTGCGATGCAGGTCTTGGAGGAGTGAGTGCCTGGTGCAGTCTCTGCCTGACTCCTTGGTAAGTCATTCAAGTCTGTCTTTCTGTACAGTTACTTTCCAAACTGCTCAGCAAAAATAAGGAAATTTTTCATAGAGCGCTTTAAAAGAGAGCTGCTAATCAATTTTTCTTATTATTTTATGCCCTGTGATTTTTACACCACCCCCACCAGCTGGTTAATCATGCAAAAGCTGAACACTTCATTAGCCAGAACATGTTTGCCCATGGGCATTTCTGTAGTAAATTAGTTCTTTCTATTTATACAGGTAAGTCATGGCCAAAAGTCTTTAAGGTGCCAAAGGTAAGGGTTCGAATTAATTCTTTTTCAGAGTTTTCAAAAGAACTAGGTTTAACTTTGTGTGCTGTTGATTTGAAATTTCTTTTGAATTAAAGATAGTGTGGGTAAAAGAGCATTGTCAGGCTGTTCAGAGATGCATTGTGCCTTTTTAGAGCTCAAATATGGCCTTTGTAGTACAGGCTACCTTGAAAAAAAAACCCAAAAAGCCCAAAACGCATGCACTCACGTATATACATATATGTATATACATACATGTGTATATACATGCACAGTATCTTCATACAGAGACTGCTTCTTTGAGTGGCATGTGGCATATTGACCTGTGTTTTTCCTTTCTTACTCTGTGCCTTTTACACTATTAATTGAAAATATGTGGTTTGCAGATGCTTTTTTGCCTCAAATCAAATGGTGCCCTCTGAAAGCCTAGTTTAGCTTGACAATGAATTTAGCTTTCAGGCTTTGGCCATTGCAATATTGTTTGAATGCCACCATTTCCTGCAATCAATGTAATTTTATATCTACTTGGAATAGAAAGTCAAGATGGTGATTGCCTTAATTTAACTCAGTGTTGTATTCATTAAGGAGCTGATCCCGAATTCCTTTCAGATCAAAGTCTGTCTTGATTTCAGAGGAACCTTTCGGCTCACAAGGTGTGCAGTAGCCCTCTAAAATGTTGTCATTGTGACTAGTGAATAAAAACTAAATGTGTTGCTAAATTTAGGCTGTTGCTCATGTCAGCTTCCTTTTCCAAATGACGGTAAGTGCATTCCATAAATAGTATGCCTCTTATGTTGTCATATCTGTTTGGCTTGCTTTGCAGTATTTTACAGGATATTTGCAAATGAATTTTGTGTTCAGTAGGCAGGGGATGAAAATAACACTACTCATTGGGACTCCATTAACCCGCAGCTAATGAGGAACCATTTCGAGGGCTGGATGAGTGTAATTCAGATTAGCCTGCGTGCCAGGCTGCTCTGCTCCCGCTCAGGCTCGCCCCGTGCCACGCTCCCTGTGCCGTGCTCCGGACGGACGAGCCCGGAGCAGCGCGGCTCTGACACTGCTGCCTTTGGTCAGCTAAGCTTTCTGTGCTTCGCTTCCCCTTTTGGAAGGTAGGAGAGGAGAGGGTGTGTGTGTGTGTGTATGTGTGTGTGTGTGTGTGCATAGATAGGTGACAGTGATCTTGACCTCCATGGTTAGGTGCTTTGGGATGTAATGAAATAATCCTCAAACACTCCACTCGTGCTCCGCTCGTGGTTGATAGCATTGTTACTTGTAGAAAAGGGTACTACATGGTGACAGTGAAGGTGGTCCAGACTGGCCCTTAATTAATTTTATTTTCAAAATCTATATTAGTGACTGTCGTGAGGGCACCTGGGCACTTTACATCAATAAAATAATCAATTTAAAAAATGTGTAGACCAGAACTCTGTGTTCACTAACAAAACTCCTGTTCCCTGTTATGACTAAAGGTCAGTCCAAGGCTGGCCAAGCAGGCAGGACTCACATTCCTGCGCCTTGGCACTTGCCAGGCGCGGCTCTGGCGGAACACCACCGGCAGCAGCTTCCAGATGCCCTGCAGAGAGCGGCTCGCTGATGGCTGGGGACTTGTTAACCCCCTACGTGTCCCAAGCTGGTTTTGGGACTGAAGGAGAAGGTGGGCAAAGACCAATCCCAATGGACAAGGTGGCTTTGCCAGTTGCTGGCGCTCCACTAAAGTGCAGGGAGCAGGGACTTGGTGGAGCTGTGCTGCTGGAAGAGAGGGAGGAAAAAAGAGACTTTCTTCTGGAGAACAGGCTGGAGATCTCTTAACTGAAGAAACTATTGATAACAAATGTTACATTATGCAAGCTTAGCAAATCCTCTAGGAATATAATGCTTCCCAGTTCTTTCTTAGCATGTGTTAATATTTTATGATACCTGTGCATTAAGGGCCAGTTTCTACAATGTTTAAGTGAGTTTGAGCTGCTAAATTGCCTTTGTGGACTTTTAAAAAAACACTACTGGTCACAGCAAATTAACTCAATTCCCAATCTAACTTAACATGCTGATGATTTAAAATCAGATTTTTTTCTGTTTTTCATGTATTAAGTGAGCATGTGTAATTAAATTAAATGTTGATGCAAAGCTGCAGTTTACTTATTTCTATTAGGATATTTGAGACAATAATCCCACTTCAATACCTAATATCTAATTGTGCAAGCAGCACTGAAACTAGGAGTTCCTGGGCACTGGTGTAATTCTTTGAATGTGAAATGAAAATATATTTTCATGTCTTGAAATCCAATTGAACTCAAGCTGAGCTTAAAAATCCAAGATCTGATTCAGGAGAATTCAGTCCCATCTGGCTGGTGGGTAGCAGGTGTGCAGTGTGTGTTTGAGGGAGGGAGGTGATTGCAGGGAGTGAAACATTTCTCTTTTCCTGTAAAGCTTTAATTCCACTTTAATGCTGTGGTCTGAAGCTCTCTGCAGTTTAAGTTCTTGTGTAATTACCTACATCTATTGTTGGTCTCCATTTCTAGACAACATAATGGTGATGGTGAATGGCAGAAGCAAGTAAATGTCCAGCATTATGAAGAAATATGGTTTCTAATTCTCAAAGTTTGGATTTATTTTCTGTTACACCCAAGTCCCTTGTATGGGAGAGTGTGTTTTTACAAACTGATACAGACGTGATCCTTGAACACCAAATGAGAATGGTTTCATTGCAGCTTTCAGGATCAAGGTCTTTTGAGTATTTATATGTGTTCCCACTACAGCTCAGAGAACCTTTGTGTCTTGTATATTTTTATGAAAGAAAAAACCCTATATATTATGCAATTTCTGTTTTCATCCCATAATAGACAGGTTCTACATTTTTTATTACTGCAGTTATAATGAAGGAGGGTTTTTTAATCTTTGAAAGTATTTTAGCAATCTATTAAATACTTTTTACCTCATAACCTTAAGAAACTTCTCCCAGTTTTTCTCATTTTTCTTTCTCTTTCCCGTTCTTCATCTTTTGATCAGATACTGCCAGTCAACCCTTGCCTCTGCCTGGGAGCTTTTTGCTTGAGAGGTTCAAGAATCTGGTCCTCCTTGACTTTTGTCACTAGCTATCATGTCAGCTCCCTTTCACACTCCTATCAACTCTCCCTCTTCCAACTTTTAAATGTTTCCTCTTCTTTATATTTGTCCTCACCACTATGTAACTTTGTGCTAAAGAGTTCCTGCATATGAGTTTTTTATGGGAGTTGGCATGCAAAGCACTTCTTACTTAACAAAATAAGTAAGCAAGCATACTTCTTTTACAGTTTTTGAGTTCACATTACTACAGTAGATTACACTTTTGCTGCTGTATTTCACAGGTTTTTTTCATGGTGAACTGACTTAATTTCTAACGTAGAGTGGAGCTGGTGCTGTGTTGCCAAGGGAAGTCCATCTGGTTTGACAGATGAAATGATAAACATTTCTCTGGACATCCCTGTAAAGTTCTCCCTTTTGTTTGTTTGCTTTATGAAGTTAAATGGAAGAGGTCACCCCCTTTGACAGAGCAAATTCTTTTTTCTAGCAATCGGGCTTTGCAAGAAAACATTTTTTATTAAGCAAGTCATCCATACCACACCGTAGGCTGTTTGAGTGTAACAGTATGTTACAGTCTGCAAAGTTAATGCAGTTAATATTCAACTGAACTTTTGGGGGGTTGCTAATCCCTTAGGCGGGCTTAGCAGAAAGGGCAAACATATTTATAGCACTTTGAATCAGACTGCAGTGAACAAGTAAGAGTATGTGTTATACCATGCAAATGTTACACAATTTCAGGAAAACTCAGTGCATAATCATCTTTTAATAGTATTTAAGTTGATGAAGTATCTTGTCTTTAAGCAACAGAGTTGTTGGTTCAGTGGACAGCAAGTCTGTTAAAATGAAAGGTCCTGAGATTCTTTTCTGGTGGTAAGTTCTGAAGATTCTGAACAGATTTATGGGCTGTCTAATTAGGAGTTAACTGTATTCTTTAAGCTCTGTCATTTGTATTATTCCCTAATAGGATTTAATTGGACTTTGTCACATATCTGGCTATGGCTGAGTGTGTGCAGGGTTGTCAGCAGCCTCTTCCATGTAGACCTCGGTCTCTTCCTGTCTTTGTAGAAGTAAAAAGGTCATTCCTGAGGGATCTATGCTCCAGAGTGGAAGTGTGACACTGGACAGAGTTTGCTTTGGTTAGAGCCATGAGCAGCCCCAGCAAAAAGAACAAGAGTCAAGTCACAAGTTGCAGACAGTTCATGGAGAAGCTGAAGTGCTCAGGCTGAGAATGTCCAGCAGTGAGGATCACATCTCTGTGAGACAGAAAATCTCCACACTTATGCCGTGGACATAACTTGCATTGAATGCAAAGTTACATAGAAAAGCACATACAGGGCTCTGTAATGCTACCATCCCATCAGGAGCCAGAGAAAAAGGAATTGTGGTCTTGGATTTTACACACAATTTGGTTGTGTGGAGTTTTTAGACAAATAAAAAAGAGATTGTCATCTGGCAATCAACAAAAAATCCATTTGCACTTTAAAAAACAAATTATTTTGAAAGAGATGAATGCAGTTATTAACAGCTGTAATCTGTATGAAAATTTTAAAGGTCAATTTCTGATGCCCTATCGATGCAGAATATAGGTCTGACAAAGTGTCCATTCTACTCTAATTAAGATTTTTAATATGTTTTACATTTTGGCTGTTTTTTCCATTTTTTCTAGATATTAACTATTGGAAAGAGTGACTACAACATGGAACCTGACTTTAAAGGGTGCCCAAGTGCCTGAATTTATACAGGTGCCTGAATTTATACATGAACTCAAGTTACTTATTGATTTGCCACCTTACCTGTACCCACTAGTTTCCATTTTCTTTTGCTTCTTGTGAAGCATACTGACCATTCATAATCCTTCAGGAAAACATCCAGCAAAATAATTGATGTGTCAGGATTGTTGGGAAAATGGAAATATGTTGCTAAAGATTTTCAAATCTATTTGTTATATTTTCAGTTAAAAATAGCATGACTGAGTACCAGAGCAAGTTAAAATTTTGTATTGGAGTTATTTATATCTGAAGTACCTGAAAATAACTAGTTTATTATGTACAAAATTTGAAATTCCAGAGTGTATTAAAACATTAGCTTAAAGGTCAAAAGCCTCTCCCAAGGAAGGAAGGAAATCAGAAGGGAATTTGGGCTAATCAGGTTAGTTCTGTCATGGTTGCACAGGGGTGGTGTGGCTGACACTGTGGCTTCTTTGGGTTACCCATCCTGAATGTCCCCAGCTCATCATTGGATCAGCTTCCATGCAAATCCTAGCAGGATTCAGCCTTAAGCCTTGACCTCTATAACACGATCTCGCAGCATTTCTGTCATTGTACTGAGCAGTAAGTGCAGGGGCCATTGCAAAGGCCTGGCTTCACAGAGTGTCCTGTTGGAGGTCTACTGGAACTTAGCTACACATCCTGCAACCATCTTGGAACTTAGGAATGGATTAAACTGTCTGCAGTTTTATTGTGAAAACAGAGTTAACAGTCTGGTGATGTTAACTGTGTTAAAAGGTCGATGTGTGTGTGTGTGTGTTACTGTGCTGAGCTCTATACATTTATGAGCTCTTTTTATAGTACCATTCCCAGGAGCAGTCCAGGTCCAATCAGGACTGGTATGCCATTGTGCGAGGTGTTGTTCTAATTCATGTGTAAATGTGGAGTGGTTGCTGCCCTGAGGATATTGCAGTGAAATTACAAACAGGATGAAGAATAGGAGGAGGTGTGGAGAAGGAGGGTGGCTGCAGCAAGGTGCACTTGTCTGGTCAGGGTTGTGGTACATACAGCCTGATACCAAGTGATGGGCATTTCATTTATTTGTAAGTCTGCTGCCTTCAAAACAATTAGCCTCTTTGTCTTTCATTTGTGTCTTAGTTATTTAAGATGAAATGGAGAGAGTATGAAATTAATAATTCCCAAGATCCTCCTACTCTGTCTCTAGCAATGGCCAACCCCAGGCACCCCAAGTACAGTTGTAAGAGCTTCACAATGGGCAGACTTGGGATAATCTTCTCTCTACACGGTCTCATCCTAATCTTTCATTATTAGGGATTAATTTAAGCTTTGAAGCATGAGGTTTAAAAAAAATATTATATTGGTTGTTCCCCCTCCTCCACCATCAACCTTGTTTAAAATATGAAATACCCTCCCCAAGCCTGTCATTTGAGCTGTTCTCAGGGTAACCCTACCTGCTCCTTGGTGTGTTAGCCAAACCTGCAGCTTGGGAGCTACCATGGTGGCTTTGCTTCCTCCGGTGCCAGAAGGCACTGGTAGATCCTTTTCCCTAGGGAGGTGGGTGAAGGCAGAAGCATGTTGAGCTGTTATGGACTGGGTGTTCCCATGTCACCATATGTCAAAGCTGTGATGCTGCAGCTGGATCTCTCCTCTTTCTTTTAATATTTTAGTGGCTAATTTGCAGTAAAGCAGAATAGGAAATAACCATAAATAAATCTGGGAACCTTTGTATTAATTTCTTTTGCTAGCTGTGTACATATGAGCAGCTTGCCATTTGCATATGTGAATCTTGTCATAACAATTTTGGGAAGTGATTTGTTAATAATCAAGTTCTCAGAACAGCTCTAAATCAGTAATTGATGTAGGTCTGGATAAAGCAAGCCTTCCGCCTGCCTGTTTTGTGGAGCATTTTTGGCAAGTTTCAAGCTAGTGTGAAAACTAGCCATCAGAATAAAATTTAGGACAGCTGGGATGCTTTGCAGTGAAGACTTTTGGCTCCACAGTTCAAATAATCACAATAGCAGCTCAATTTAGCCTTTGGCTGGGTAGGTTTGGCAGGGCACAATGAAAAATAATTATTTCATGGCCTGCTTATTTGTCCCTTAACAAATAAACTCTCTGACCTATGCAGGCTTATGTAAATATGCTGCCGTATGTGGGGTTGTAGAACACTGTCATGTCCCCATTTGGAAATATGTTTTATTTGCCCTCATGCTACAAACTTTTTTTAGAGTTCTGTTTTGGAAGCAAAGAAAGGGATAGGATATGTCAGATACTGAAGCCCAGACAGCTAGGCACAGAGTCTAAAAGCCATCTAACAGTCTTTTTTTCTGAAAACACATCCATTAGTATGCAGTGTTTTCACTGCTGTAATAATAAGAGCAATCATGATACGAGCAAGTCCGTCTCTTCGCAGCCTTCCCACGCGGGATGGAGAATGACAGCTCCTAAAGCATTTGGATATTTGCCTGAATGTGTGCTGCTTAGCTAACAGCAGTTCAACTTGCTCTCCATCTTATGGCTTCCTGGATATCCTTCTCAATTTTTTCAGTGACAGCTTAAAATGTGAGATGTGGAGGGGGGAGATAAAAGCTTAGCAAAAGGCTTTTTGTGTGTGTATTTAAGGGGAAGTTTTATTACACTTGACGATGGAGGGATGTGCCTCACTATTTTCTGTTCCCACCATTTTCGTATTTGCACTATCTGTTTTAGCGGCAGCAGCAAATCCATAACATTGTCTTTCTGTTTCCCCATCTGGAGGGGGAAAAATGCACAAAAGAATAGGTATCAGTGATTTTGTCTTCTGGCACCACCATTTTGGTAGTGCAGCAGTAAAAGAAAACCTTTTTCCCAAAGAGCTGAAAGATCTCTCTAGAACGTTGCACGCTCATGCACAGACACACGCACACTTGCACAGGCTCTCGCTGAGGTGGCTATGATCTGTTTTTAATAGTGGCACTTCTTCTCAAAGTGTCATTTAAAAAAACATCAGCAGTCATGTCATGCATTGGGATGAATTTCTAAATGTAAATGAGATTCTCTCAGTAATTTATTTACATTTGTTTTCAGCACAACAAATGAGACATCACGTAGCTTCATAATTTCCCATGACCGAGTCACCAGCATGAGGTGTGTAATTTACCCTGATTTAAGATGCTTATCTAGAGGTTCTTGCAACAATACCTGGTGGGCTTTTTTATGCTACTTTTTGCTGGCTTTTAGCCCATCTACTTCACCTCCTTCTCTGTTTTTTCAGTTAAAAATAAGTAGAAATGTGTCTGCTTCTTGAGGCCTTTTTTCAGTAGAGCTGAGAGGGATGGCTTTGTTGCCTTTGTTTACTATGCTATTTTCCCTGCCATTCCCTTCTCATTTGGTAAAAATCATCAAGGGTTTCCAGAATGTATGTCCATTAGCATTATGATGATGCAGGAAAGCAATGCTGATGGTGGACATTTCTGAAAAATGTTTGTCCAGGAATTAAACAGTCCAGTGGGAAGAATCCTGCAGGCGTTTTTTCTCCCCTCTCCTCAGCTGAAATACTAAATCTTAGACCTGATCTTGTCCCTAATACTGACTCTAAGTTTCTGATCTGCCTGTAGCTGTAATGATACTTTGCTTGAGATAGGATGTGAACGCCAGTTTTCAAATTATGTGGACACAGTCATGTACTACAAAACTCATTTATTTTACGCCTGTAGTTGGACCATTTAGATGTCTAACTACTTGCTTAAGTATTTCAGGTAGGTAGATGATTAAAGGTGCAATGTACCATGCATACAATTTTGTACCTCTTATCTTGCAGACCTGGTTACAGCTTGAGTAAAAATCAGGGCAATGGCTTTTGCTGTTTTACAGGTTATCAGCACAGGAGAACTGAGATACTTTGGTGAAAGTTACTGGTAAGTCCAAAAGTGGCACAAAATGCTGTAGTTTGGGATGTTACAGTGCAAAAATATTGTACATCTTCGTGGGCATCTGCAGGATTAACCCTGTGTGGGTGTTGTTTTCCTCGCGGGGAGGAAGCATGACATTTCTTTGTGTTAATTCCCAAAGCAAAAATCAGTGTCTTCCTTTAAACTGAATAAGCATATTAAAAAAAAAAATAATAGATTTCATCTGGTTTTTCATGTACATTGTACATACTGGGTCCCAGTTGATTTAATTTTGGCCTGCTGGCCATTTCCTTAACATTGAATGGGTCTAGCACCAAATTATGCTGATGGCCTGTCTATCACCAAATTATTTACAGAACTGCAGTTAAATTATAGAAATCTTCCAGACAAGCAGTGCTCTGGGCAAATTATTTCATCAAAGTTATTTTCCATGGTATACTTAAGCAAAAGCTTACAGGAACAACATTAATCTTTTTTTGGTATGTGATTATGCAGACATGGTAACAGCCCCCTTTTTAGAAATAGCTTCCTACCTGGGAAAACAGAAGGAAACCATAATATGAAAATTAGTTCTCTCTGTGCTATCCTTGGTTCGAAGTGAACATTTTATGCAAGGGAAACACAGGACTGGGGCCAGCAGTAGGATGGTCATTTCTGCACACTGTCAGCTCTTTCCAGGTCTTGGGAAATTTTCTTTCTGTAGACTTTTAACTGCACACTTCTCTGAATTTGTAAAATCACGTACTGCAGAAGCAGATCAGCTGGCTTTACCAGTTCTCCATCATATCCAGGCCCAGTGGTCACTGCCCACTTTTCCACAGAAGAACATTTGTGTATCTGAAGGCAGCATAGGCATTTTCTGCATTACCCCCATCTAGCAAGATCTGAGCTGCTGTATGATTATGAAACATACAAAGAGAATATAAATCCTAAAAGCAGCCCTAACTCCCTATTGTAATTGGCATCCTTTCAGACTCTGTTCCAAAGTTTAGAAATATAATTGGGGTAGTACATCTATATTTGGGTTTATATGTAATGGTCATGCCTGCTGGTTCTCTTGGAAAAATGTTGGCATAGATCACTATTTAAGGGCCTTGGGTGCAGCATTTATGTTTAGCTCGGTGTTTTTTATCACTCCATATTTTTTTTAGTATTCCACGTTGCTGTGTTTGCACAGGGAGACAGGAATGCCTTCCCAGCCTCTGCACAGCTCTTGCTTTTTGTTGAACAAATATAGAAATTTTGGTTTTAAACTGACTCCCATGAATAAATTCTTCTGGGAAAACAGGTGCTAAAAAAGCTCTGTTTTACAGACCTCTCTCTGCCCAGGTACTTCTGGTAAGGGTCAGCCATGTGTAGGTGGCAGACTGGAATGGGACCTCTGTGCTCAGGGCCAAGATGTGGAATACCTTTTGTGTGTGAGGAAGGGTGGCGGGCTCAGGAACTTCAGCACAAGAGCTAAAGTCTTTTGCAAGTTGAACATCTGATTTAACTTGATTTCTCTCTGGTGTTGGGTGGTAGTTGCTCTTATGTGGGGCCACAACTGGAGAACCCCCCTTGGCAGCTCACCCAGGGGGACTCAGAGGCAGCTGAGAGGTGATGCTCTAATAACTGGGGTTTCATGGTGTTGGTAGAGGATTTTTTTTTTTTGATTGACAGGATGTGAATATATGTGAAAGCTGGATCTCCTTTTTTGTGATCCTCAGCAGATAGAAGTCTGATTAAGAGTCCCCTTAATTTGGAAATACTTGTAAAGACAGGAAGATACTTAAAGGGCTTGTCAACAAAATGGAGGAGCTGTGCTTTCAGGGCCCATTAACAGTGGTGCCAAGATGGCCACTGCTGTACAAATACTGGGAATTACATTTCCACAAAACCCTAGAAGCTCCGAATTGTATATCTCACCAGTCTTTTACTCCCCCAGTTATAATCCATATCTCACTTATTGCTAGAGTCAACAGTCTAATGGTAACAAAAAATACAACCTTTCATCATCTATTGATTTTCAGTCTTTAAAAACTGACAATAAGCTATTTTTTGTCCAATTTCTCAATAAATAGGAACATTTATTGGTTTTTCAGTTTTATTATATTACATTAGAATAAATTTTACTGCATATAGTGGGTAATGTAGCATCAGGAAAGATGTTTACATTCAGCAAGCAACTTTTGAAACTGCATAGCTCAACTGAGATACGTAAACAAATTTGTAATACTAGTCTAATTTAGATTACAATGCAAAATACTCAGCCTGAAGCTCATTTTTCTATTTATTCTATTATGATCCTCTAACTAATGGAAGAGGATTGCCATAAAAAATAATTACAGTAAAGGTGAACATCTACTTTCTTCTCATAAAAAATAATTACAGTAAAGGTGAGCATCTACTTACTTCTCTATCTGAGGAAGAGGGAGGAATTTTGAGGTATAGTAAACACCATGATATTGGGGTTTATTTCCTAGAAATCTACCACTGACAGTGTTGTATAGGTTGGGCAAGTCATAAATTCTGTCTGTATGATACTGTGTCAAACGACACTACACAAACATCATCTTTTTTAGTGACCTCAGTTACCTTCTCTCCTCTTGAAAAGGGAGACAAATTGGGATGTGATTTAGCTGTGGTAGAACTTGGGATGTAGATCCCAAGTTGCCTCCCCACTGCCACCTGACTTCAGCAAGATCACCTGGTAGAATTTTTTCCTTTCCAGAACCTCTCAGGAGACACCGAAGATGAACAGTGGCTTCTTGCTTACACTTGTGGTGATAAATGGCAATTTGATGGTATTGTTATCTCTGCTATAAAACCAGTTTGTTTTATTTTATTTTATATTATTTTAATTAAGAAGCAGTTAGTTTCTCTTCTGGTGGCATTCAATCCTACAACCAAAGGCAGTAAGCTCTTAGACGTTTCCATTCTAGCACCAAAAAACCTGAGGTAGAGGTGCCTCTGCTGAGGTGAGGATGTACAAAACAACTTCTGCTTTATACCAGTTGTGCCACTGTGCCACCAACACTGGCCTTTGCTGACCTGAGTGGCTCTGTTCAAGGTTATCAAAGTGATCATCCTGGCAGGCTTCTCAGGTGAAAACATTCACTTAGACAGTGAAACGTTTTCCTGAATGCTCTGAACAGGGAGACAGTTCTGACTTATGTTTCATCACCCTTTCACAGTAAGCAAAGAGGGAACTATTTGGGCAAAACACTTCCTTTTGGGTGTATTGGGTGTGATTCTCTGAGGCACAGGCCCTTTCTCATAAGCTGCTATGGATCTTGCTGTCATCTTTGTCTTACAGGATCTGATGTACAAGGAGTTAATAGATATCCAGTGACCAAAACCATTTATATTTCTCTTCACAGAAGTGAAGTGGAGCATGTAAAATTGGAAAGCAGAACCAAACCTGAAATTCTCTAACTTTATGACTAGTGTGTGTGTTATTTTCCCATGATCTTTAATTACATTCTGTTCTGGAGGGGGGAGAGGGGGAATGCTAATCTGGTGCACCAACTGGGGAAAAACAAACTGTTTTACAGCGGGAGTCTAGATGACAGCACACAGCAAATGCAAAATCTGACATTCATATGAAAGTGAGCTAAGCAAGACCATAGAAGAGAGGCAAAATGACTGCAGGAAGAGGAATGCAAGTGTTTTAAGGAAACCATGGTTTCCCTATTTATTGAAATAGCACAGCCGACCTTCAGGGTGGTGCTGATACAATGTAGATTTTGTAGAGCAGCACCAAGAGAGATGGCTGTCATAAAGAGAATGTGTGATTGGATTCAGGTTCATGAGAAGCTAGCTTTATAAGAGTATTGCCCTTCCCTCTTTGAACATGTAATATAGTGAGGCATGTCTCATTGCACTGAATGGAAAGATGCTATTTTCAGGACTGCTGTTTGCTGTGCTTGCTAATGAATTTCTAAGGGGTGTTTGAGCCTTGGATATTGACTGTAGAGATGCTTGCAGTCTGTGGGAAGAGATGTGGCTGAACATGAAGCTTAGTTCTGTGTGCATACAATCCTGCTCTCTGTGATTTTCCCTCAAGTTGTATATTCAATATCACTCTGCAATCATAAATAATTTGTAGAAGTCCAGCTGTGACTTAAGGCTTCTCTACAAACAGCATCCAGGGTGCAAAGTCATGTGATGCCCTTTTGCTTTTTCCACTGGCAAAAATAGCCTCTAAAAAACTATTCCCACTTCCAGTCCAAACATTAAAGCCGACAAACAAAAGTTAGATGTTTTTTGCTGGGGAAACAGAAGGAAACCATGATATGAAATTTGAATATGGCACAAATGGTCTCTGCCTTGTTTCTTGGTCCTGATGTCTTCCTCATCCCCTTGGCTGGAGCTGGGTCAGCACACCGATGTGCTCTCCTGCACCACGGGGGCTGAGTTTCTGTGCAGCAGTAAATGTCTTTGCTGAACAGCTTGACTTAGCAGCACTATACACTTACTTATTTGAGTAAGGGATGGAGCAGACTGTTTAAAAACAACATTCCCAGGGTTGTTGTAGCATCATGTTTGAAAGGCAGTGGAGAGTCTGACCTAAAGGTATCCTTTATAAATAAAGGTTTAGGAACAGGTCTTACTTTGAGTCTTTCCCCTCACATTCATTAACCTGCTATTCAAATGTCAGTGGATCTTGGTGGATAGCATGTTCCTTATTCTCTGGGAGGAGAACCTGGGGAAGATGTGATATGTGTCAGTTTAACACCTTCCAGTGGCACAGGAGGGCATCTCTGCTGCTCCCCAGCACTGGTAACCCATGAATAATCAGAAAGCCAACAGGGCAGTATGTCTTATACCTCTCAGCATCAGCTGTGACTGGTGTGGATCCCTGGGCTGAGATCAAGGATGAAATGAACTCTTGTATGCTTGGATGTGTTGATTATGAGCAGATCATCACTCAACACCTATGTTGTTATCACATTCTGGGCAGTTTACCTCTACCCCCAGGAGCAGTCGTAGCAGTGAGCTTTAATCTGCATTCTGATTTTAATTTTCACTTCTATGTGAACCCCTAGAAAAAACAAGTTAAACTGTGTTTTGAAATAGAAAATAACTGAAAAGTGGAATGAGAGGGTGTCGAATAATCAAGATGCTTTTTTTTTTCTCTTTGGTAGATGCTAGGAATGAACAGGAACACACTGTGACCCCTCTCCTCTTGCTCATGCTTTTTTGCAGCCCGTTTGGTGCACAGTGGTCCCAACACCTTCAACCATTTCCTGCCACCTCTGTCACTCAGAAACCAGACTTCACTCCCGTACCTTTTAGCAGTGCTGTGGCTCAGGACATTCCCTTGGGACACCCTCTGCACTATTTGCTACTTCTTATCACTCTCAGCTGGAGAAAGCACACTGCACTTTCCATCCAAGCTCAATGGCACACTTAAGCCGTATAAAGGCCACTCGACATCATTTACATTTTTCATTAGCCTTCTAAAGGAGTTTCTCAAAAGGTGCAGTGGCTTTCCTAGCTTTTGAGCTCCTTTGGAAAACTGTAATAATTTTGGACCACTGGTATACCAGTGGCCTATAATTGTTATGCAAAACACTGCCCAAACATAACATAACTAATTGCACAATTAAGGTTGCTTTGTCCTCATCATCCCATTCATCATACTCCTCATTCACACCTGTAGTCAGCATCTGGCATTAACAAAGGCTGTATGTGTCCCATTAATACATTCCTTTTGTAGTGAAAATGCCTTTTGTATATCTCGTTGATACTTAAGGGTCCCGCTAGCTTGTTCAGTAAGCCTGAAAACAGTGTCTAGAAAGCCTGGTAGGGTACATCCCTTTTTCAGACATTTAACAGGAGTGTAATGCAGTGGTACTCCAGGATACAAAAAGCAACTCTCAGAGCTCAGAAAAGGAACCTGATAAAAGTCAGCAAATACAAGTCAGCAAAAGACCCCTCCCCCCCCAATTTCCTTAACAACATTGAGGTAAGTAATACAATGTTTTGCTATTTTTAAAAATCTGAGGCAAATAATACAGAATAGCTTTTCTTCACAGCGGACATTTCAAGGTCATCAGTGCTGTTAGTCTGACGTAAGGCGCATAATCAGTTTCTTCTGATAGTCCACACCAGAACCGAGCAAACCAAACCAACTTGGAAAGTGCAGGAGGTAGCAGGGGGAAGCCCAAGAACATCTATGAACCAGAATGCCAGAAATGGCCTGGTGCCTTTACCAGTCAAACCTACTTGGAGGGTTTTGTGCTTGAAGGGGTTGAGGGTGTGTTTGCCACTCACATCAGGACAGGGTGGGAGCGTCTGATTGGAAGCCTAGGAGGTCTGCAGCACTGTAATTCTTCTTGGGAAAAGGAAATGATGTCAGTTTCTACTTCTGGAATCTTTACCCACTCCTCTATAAATTTAAAGAAATAAAACACAAACAGAAAATTGATTTTTGAATGACGCTGAATTATTGTCATTAGAGGAACTGTAGGTTTGTGTCAAGGGAAAAAAAGCTCAATGTACTATATGCTACAGTGTACTATATGCTACTCTCTAAAGCATTACTTAATGTACCAGTCATTGCTGGGAACATGGAGTCCTTTTAATGCTAGTCAGGTAATATGTCATTCTCTCTGTAGAAACTCTGCAGCAGAGACATGAGTTATATACTGATGTAGTTATCAGAGGATCATGTGGTAGCACTAATGTGAGTCACTAAAGTGGAGTTTGCCCCGTTTGAAATTTTTACATAATTAAAGTGAGTCATTGTCCAAATTCTGCCAAAGTGCAGATGTCTTTAATTTAACATATGCAGTTCAGCTTGCATATGCCTTCCATAGGTGAACATTTTTCCTTTGTGCACTACCCTGAGTTAGCTCTGGTCTGGGAGATGTTCCCCTTTGCCATTCGATGTGCAGTGCTCCTACTGAATCCATAGCAGCTTCAGAAAATATATTTGGAACACCCAGGCCTCAAATAGTCCTCTCCACTTTGTTTCTTGTTCTGCTGGTAATTCTTTAAATACACATTGGTAGATCAAAACAAGTCTTTTTGTTTCTGTTATAATGAAGGATCCGGCCCACATTTCCAGGTGAAATACATTCAGTTGCCTTTTGTGACTTTGTGTCTCTGGAACAAGGCAAATACCAGGGAGAGGATCAAAAAGGTAAGGAAGGTTTCTTCAAGAGAAAGCAAGCTGGACATGGTTACATAGATATTGGACTTTTAAAATTATACAGTTCAAGATGGTGGATGGCTTAGTACTCAGGGAGTTTAACCAGGTTGTTTTAGCAGAGAACATGACCACCCTCCATGCAGCTGGCTGGATCAACAGTGTTCCTGATGATTTCACAAATCATTTAGTTTCTGTGCTGTGAAGATGACTACTCTGAGTTATTTGGCTGAAAGGGCAGTACCTTTTCTTTCTTTACCCCTTCCCCTCTTCTCTCTTTCTTTTTTTCTCTCCCTCACACCTTTTCTGAGCTGGAAATCTTGTTTTCCATCTGATGCTGAAACATAAAAATGTGGTTAACCATCACATCCAGATGTACCTTGCAGTTTTGTTGGGCAGAGAAGGAAAGAACAGGCTTATTTAGAAGCACTGGGAAATTTTTTTATTAATTAATGAGAGATCAAGAAAATGACTAATGCTAGTCTGCTAATTTCTGAGTCACTGGGTAAATGCTATTTTTTCTTATTTGCCAATCCCTCAGTAGGGACATTAAATAATGTTTACTACTGTAAATGCTTTCCCAGGAAGGGAAGGAGGTTGTGATACAGGAGAAACTTGTATATTTGATTTTAAAAGTCAGCTCTCCTCCTGCAGAAAGACTGCAGCCTTATGCAGAGGGCATCATGCATAATGGTCCATCCAGAGAGTAGCCAGCTGAAGTGCCATAGGTTTCAAGCACCTTCTGAGAGTCCTGAAAGCTACCTTTGGTAATTTATTGATGATGGAGATGAGAAATAAAATCTTCCTGTAGTCTCCCTCCCCATGCTGTCAGTTAATACTGCCAGCAAAAAAAGAAGGGACTTCCCACACCTTCACCTTTACTTGCTGCAGAGAAAGGATTACGCAGGTAAGCAGTCCTGCGTGCCAGGTAAATAAACAATCAGAGTCAGGAGCATGTGATTTTTGACACCTTCAGTGCTTTCTCCCTATTCCTGTTATATTTAAGTGTTTTGTCTTCTGTGGTTCATGATCTCTTGTTTTCCTCAACTTATTTCCCTCCAGTAAAAATCTTTGCGGCAAAATGTAAAGCTGCATGGATGTGCCAGAATAGTGAAGCACAGTGTCCTAAATGATGTAACTCAGGTTTTGGGAGCAGGATAATTGCAGTAGTGTGATGCTTCTTTTAGAATAATTAGTCTTTCTGAGAACCAGGGTATAAAAGCCTGTGCAGAGCGCAGTAATGAGGCAGTTACACCATTTCCAGTATTTGTGTGCCCCTGCATTGCACTGCAGATCAGAGCAGGCGTGCCCACGGTGATGGTCAAGGAATGATTTCATCTTTGTAGCCCTGTGCCAGGACTGTGATACAAAATACGTGGGATTCATTCTAAAGGAAAGCAGCACTCATCTTCCATACTAAACCAGGGGGCCTTTGAGATCATTAAGAATCATTTTTACAAAGGAGAGGTTTATGTTTCCATTCATGGAGCCAAAGTCTGTTCTCATGCCCTGTTACTGCCTGGCACTTGCCCATCCAGCAATGAAATCTACTTCAGCTGCGTGCACTTGCAGATGTTGTGATTTCAATTTCAAAGTACAAACAATTCTAATATTAAAAAGACTATTTCCCCAGTGGGAATATGGATTGCATGAACTTTTTGACTTTTCTGTTTCATCTTTTGATCATATATGATATCACCTTTAGCTCTCTCTATCAGTTTGGAGTTTGTTTTTTTTCATTAGCACTACAGTGGACAAAATGTCAGTAGAAGTTAAAGTGGAAAGAGTCCTCAGAGAGATAAAGGTTGTCTTCCACTTTTCACTATATGGTTGACTCTGCTGCCCTTTTCTGTTGGGGTTTAGTCTGCTGGGGCATTTCTTTGCTTAAGTTAAATTTACTTATCAGTTATATAAATAAGGGATAGCCTTGGCCATTAGGTAAATCTACTGATGGAAGGAAAAGGGATTTTCTAGAGTGCCTGTGTGTCTTTCTGAGACATGGAGTTCAAAAACATCTGATAAGGTAACCTTCAGCTGGTTTTCTGCAATGACTTTTGTCAATGAGCCTTAAAAGCATTGATATTTTCAAGCGTTATAGCTGAAGAGTACTGCAATGTCCTTGAACTACCCACCAGCCAAAGAATGACATCTCCAAACTCAGCTGGTGAATTCCTATGTACTGTCATATGTATGATTTACTTTTTCTTTTCTCTCTGGAGCATCCAGGTAGAATTACCAGGACCTTGGCTCTACCCAGTATGCAACACTACACTGGTACCACTCTCAGGTGCTGCCTGGATTTGCTGTTGCCCTCAGAATATTTGCTCCTATATTGTATAGTGAGGATAATCCTTTGTTTAATTTTTTTAACATTTTGAAAGGAAAATAGGGGTCTCATTCAGGTCTTTCCATTTTTGCATGATAGTACAGTTGAACAACGTGTACATGTGTTAATTAAACATCCTGTCTTATCACTGTTTTGGTAAGTGTCCTGTAAATTTAATCACTACGACACCTCTGTACACATTACAATCCTTTTAAAGATCTAGAGAAAAATCCTGGTGGATTATTCAAAGCACTAAATCACACAGAATTACAGTAGTTATTAGAGGCATTAAAACCTCTGATAAGAAGCTTTATCATGCATTTTTGGGGAAGCTTAATCTTTATCAGAGATGACTGTAAATAGAAGGGAACAGTAAAAAAACTTGATAACAGTTTATTTTACAGTACATCAATAATCAGGTACTGTAATTACAGTATAGTTATATGTTTATTGCATAGTAAGTAACTACTGTTTATTCGTTTTCTTGCTCTTATATTATTGCAATTACCTGCAAGACCTGAGCCAACAAGGGGCCTTATTGTATTTCCATTTACCCTGGGTTTGCACACACATACACACATATTTACATTACATATATGTTTGACTGCTTCAGGGGAGTTGGACCTGTTAACATGGATGAAGAATGGGCAGTGGACATGCTAAAGAATCTCTTCCACATGTACATTTATCTAGATTCAGACTATAGATGAGAGGGATCAGATTTTAACTGTGATTATATTTAGCTATCTAATTTTTTCTCCTCTTTTTTTTTTTTTTTTTTTTTTTTGGCACTGGAAAAGTTGTGGTATTCTTAATCACTTAGATAAACCTCTCGGTTACAGACCTACTCAGTGTGTGGGTGTTTATATTTTATCTGTACATTATTTACCTCTGTACATCCACATCTGAATATAGATTAGATTAAGTCTCTGTTAGTTGTACTTGAGCTGTGTGCGTGCCTGTGTTCATGTGTTTCCAGGAGTGACCCTGAAATGTTCTGTCATTTTGGGGTGTAGGCTAAGTGAAGATGGCCAATTAGGTGTGACTTCTTCTAATTTAGTGCTGTTTACAGTGTTAAAGGTTCTAGTTAGTTTAAGAGTTACTGTGAAGCTGGCAGAAGAAATGTTCATGTTGGAATTCAGAACTTTTCTTGATAAGATGTGGTGAAGGTGTAATACAAAATATAGCCCATGATTGGTATAGAGTGACTTCTGCTCCTCATGCCTCTGGTAGGAGTGCAGCCTTGTGCACATTTGGGCAGCACAGCCCAAATAAGCTACAGAGAATTCGGCTAAAGTCCAAAGCAAAAGCAATGAGGGTGATAAGAAAGCAAGGAAATGCGGCCTGTCAGGAAATACTGAAGACATTAGGGATGCTTGGCCAAAAAAAGAGATCTCTGGGGGACAATATGGCAAAGGGCAGTAAGAATACAAAAGGCTGTGGGGGAAAAAAGTCAGTAATTTATTCTCCTTGGTGACAAGTAAGAGGATATGAAATATAATTGGTTTAACAGGACCAAACAAAAATCACATTAGGTGTTAGCAATGGCCTTCTAAAGCAGATAAAATTTGGGATGCTGTGGAATTTCTTCTGTTGGAAGTTTTTTGGAAACAGGCATAAATGGTCCTGCCTGGAGGCACATGGAGACAAAAGACATCAAGACATCTTAACAACACTCCTAGCCCAGTTTTCTGTGCCTTGAACCATCTGCTTAAGTATCACGGTTGTGAGAAGGTGGTGCGTTCCCAGTTTGCTTGCCAGCAGATCAAAAGAAAACAGGTGAATCTGAAACAAAACCTCTGTCCAGTATAAAGTCTTGAAAAGAATCAACAGCTAAGTGTGTTTGGTATACTACTGGAACTTCATTTCTATCAAGATTTGAGAGGAGATGCTGCACTGGCTGAAGCTGATGGCTAAAACTTCCCCTGACAGTAGTGGAACCAATGTTAATTTATACCATAAAATCCTGTTTTGCTGATTGTTTTCAACTAGTGATTGCACATGACAGGCATAGTTTATACTGCTTAATACTAAACTAGATGCTAAGATCTACTTGAAGTCTAGTAGCAAGTGTCCATATATACTTAACCTACTCTTATTTTCCTTTTCTCTTCCTTTTGATGGAGTAAAATTTCAGGTAATATATTTACTATCCAAGGGGGGAGTCCATGTTTAATTTTCAGGTGAAATAATTCAGAGGTTTTTTTTTTTCTTAGTGTGAAACAACTCTGAGATAACAGTATAACTTTTGTTGCTATTCTGATTTTTTTTCTAGAACGAATCTTGAGTTTATTTCTATAGTAGCTGGCATTTATAGTAAACAGGGAGAAGCAATGACGCAGAGTGAGAATGGTTTGCTTGCTATACCAAAAAGTCTTCCTGCTGAAGATGATGGAACTGGTATGTTAGACTGGGTTTGTACAATTCAGTACGGAGGTACAGGTAATTATGTGGGGTTTTACTCCTTGGTTTTTGAACATATGACTGATGAGTAAGTACTGAATTTCCAACTTTCTACCTGTACTGCAAGATGTCCATGCTCTTGGCCACATGGAAAGTATTCTGCATTAAGCAATATTGTTAAACTTCCAGATGCTTTTCCTATGGGAAATGCTTCAAACTGAGATTTTTGAAAAAAATCATATCATCCTTTTAAGTACAGGTGATCCTCATGGACCCTTTTCCACTTAGCCCACCTTGCTTCCAATGGTGTGCAAAATGCCAGGCTGATGAGTAACATGGAAATGCTGCACCAGCAGGACAGGAAGGCTCAAGTCTTAATTGGGAGGACTGATTTGGAGGTTGTTGGTTCCTTTGCAGGTATTTAACAGGAAACATGAATAGAAAGATGCTGAGATTGCTATTTATGGCTGAGGCCACTTGCATACAGTCCACTGAGTGTGTTTACAGTGTTCATAATACTGCTGTGGGGTTTCATCTCCATTTCGGAGAGAGAGAGGGGTCTCCAGTGGTTTTCTGAACACAGTGAACAAAAGACTTTCTAATTTTCTTTTTAGACTTACGCTATTCCTAATGATAAGGATTCTAAGGATATGCTTTTTGAAAAATTTGTTTTATTTTAGTAAACATTGTTTCTGCAGAGGCACATTAGAGAGGAAAGAATAGGATTATTTAAAGGAGGGGAATTAATTGTGTCACTTCTATAGGCATTAGGCAAATTGCCTCACTTATAGTTAAGAGGTAGCATGGGAGTATTTAAGTATAGGGTACCTGCAATGCACTTTATGATAGTCTTAGCTTATGACCTTATATCATTTTATTTCTCTATTAAACAAAGGCATTCCTCATGGAGACTGTGATTGTGCACAGTGCTGTAGTTAGCACCTCATGACCTGAGCTGTGTGGGGCACTGTGATAGAACAGGGAAGGGGGTGTTGAGTACTTTAGGAGTTTGTGTGGGAATCCAAGAAATAAAAGGTGATATCTGATATGTGGTAGGATGGGAGATATGTAAATGAGATGTGAAAATGTCTAACTCATAATTACATGCTATGTGTTTTACCCATAAACCCGTTTTAAATGGCTGCAGCAGATGCCACAGTTAAGAGAGTGACTTAAAAAGTCATTATGGGCCACCCAGAAATACTAGACCAAGTCCCTAACTCCAGAGGTAGTAAAGACCTCACAGGTCAGTCCAGTGACAATGCTCAGCATTTATGTGTGAATTTGGCATTTCACAGAGGGGTGCTCAGATCTTGAGGAGCAGACTGTGCTGACTTGGAGCATCCCCCTGCCTTGGGGAGAAGGGAGAGTGGCTGATGAAAGATACTGTTTCTGAGTTTTATTTTACATGAAACACGTTGTCAGAGGAGGAACAGGAGAATGCCTTTGGACACAAGCAGCACTGGGCTGATTTCTGCATGGGAACAAATGCTGACCCTGATGGTGAGTGTTCCCTATAGCCTGACTCCGTGGCTATTGCTGCTCAGGGACTTAGGCAGAGGTAGTTTATGGATCCTGGTAGGTTTTGGGGCACATTGCATGTTACATTGTGCAGTCCTTGGCAGAGAGATAAATGGGATTGTGAGGAGAGATGCACCTCTAATGTTATGTGGACTTTCAGGTCAGAATTGGAAAACATACTATGTGTAGACATTTTCAGGGTTGGGGAATAGCCAGGTTCTCAAGCTTACCACACAGGGCTGTGAGTTTAGTAATTAAATTACTGCTGAAAGCTTAGATACTGTAATGCTTACAATCCAAATGTCTCTTTCTTAAATACTGGAATGGTAGTTGTGATCTCTTTCTCTTCTCTTTCTCTTCTCTTTCTCTTCTCTTTCTCTTCTCTTTCTCTTCTCTTTCTCTTCTCTTTCTCTTCTCTTTCTCTTCTCTTTCTCTTCTCTTTCTCTTCTCTTTCTCTTCTCTTCCTCTTCTCTTCCTCTTCTCTTTCTCTTCCTCTTCTCTTTCTCTTCTCTTCTCTTCTCTTCTCTTCTCTTCTCTTCTCTTCTCTTCTCTTCTCTTCTCTTCTCTTCTCTTCTCTTCTCTTCTCTTCTCTTCTCTTCTCTTCTCTTCTCTTCTCTTCTCTTCTCTTCTCTTCTCTTCTCTTCTCTTCTCTTCTCTTCTCTTCTCTTCTCTTCTCTTCTCTTCTCTTCTCTTCTCTTCTCTTCTCTTCTCTTCTCTTCTCTTCTCTTCTCTTCTCTTCTCTTCTCTTCTCTTCTCTTCTCTTCTCTTCTCTTCTCTTCTCTTCTCTTCTCTTCTCTTCTCTTCTCTTCTCTTCTCTTCTCTTCTCTTCTCTTCTCTTCTCTTCTCTTCTCTTCTCTTCTCTTCTCTTCTCTTCTCTTCTCTTCTCTTCTCTTCTCTTCTCTTCTCTTCTCTTCTCTTCTCTTCTCTTCTCTTCTCTTCTCTTCTCTTCTCTTCTCTTCTCTTCTCTTCTCTTCTCTTCTCTTCTCTTCTCTTCTCTTCTCTTCTCTTCTCTTCTCTTCTCTTCTCTTCTCTTCTCTTCTCTTCTCTTCTTCCCCAGTGAATTCAGTGGGAAATACTGTAAATTTGGCATAGTTGCCATAGAAGATAATAACTTTAGTTATGACCCCTGGAACAACATATAACATATTGACTGAGAAGTGGGTGATGCTTTGTGCTCAGTATCAAATCTTAAAACACCTGACAAACTTGTAAAATGTTTCCTGCCACTCTCTATATGCCAAACATATTACAGTTGGACGTTGAGCTGAGTGTAAAATGCAGCTGGAGGAACAACAGAGAGGATCTTAGAAAGACCTGTAATGTTTGAAAATAAATAGCAAAAAAAAGGAAAAAAAAAAAGGAACGCAGCTGAAATGTTCCTGTATGTGATTAAAAATTTATATCTTCATTTGTTTTTTCTCATGCAACCAAGTTGTAGTAAAAGGAATATACCTGCTCAGACACCCAGAGTTTCCTCCAGGAAGGTCATCTCCCAGAAATGAAATAGAAAAATAAATTAAGTAAGAGTAATGGCTGAGAAAAAAAGTGAACTTTATAGCAAAAAGACCGAAGTAAGATCTCAACATGGAAGATTTTTTCTTATTTCTTTGCAGTGCAGGATTGAATGAGTGGTAAGTTGTTAACACAGCAGAGGAAATAATCTAAACACATAGATAGATTTTTAAAAGTTTCATTTTCTCCTCTCAACGGTAGCTGCTCTGTGGTTTGTGTTGTTGTGACTGTTTACAAGCATTGTTTACACAAAAATCACATTACTCTCCCACGACTGACGTAGCTGCTGATGGAACTGTGCCTGCTCAGGGCCTGTTCCTCAGTGAGGCACAGCACACTGGGCTCTCCGAGCACCTCGTGCTGCCAGGGGTTTGGGACCGGCTGCCTTCGTGTTGATCTCTCTGAGCTCCTTCATGGGAAACAAGAGCTGGTACTCAAGGAGGAAGGAAGATGTTTGAGAGTTGAGGTGCAGGGTAAATCTCCCTTTTCCTTTAGCTGAGCATTGCATCCTCTCTGTTCTGAAAAGAGGTACAATTCTGTGAGCTGCTGTCAGGAGCCCGGCTGGCAGGATGCAGGATATAGGAACAAATTAACCCAATCTCTGCATTGATATTTTCCCAGGAGCACTTACAATGTATGTCTGTTTGTTTGGGGCTTTTTAAGTGTCATTAAACTACCTTCAAGGTAGCTCTCTTCCAAAATCCATTGCAGACAGAGGAGGGATGGTCTGACAGGAGCTGGCGGCAGCAGGACAAGCTGACTGCGTGCTCCCCGCCAGCAATGAGGGCTGCTCTGAGTTAAGACATCAGGGAAGGACTTTGTGCAGGAAAATAATGAAAACACTGACAAGGTGAGACCATATGCAGAAAGGGAAAACTTATTTCCTTAAGAGGCACAATCATGCTTTGTTGAAGGAGCATTGTAAGGAAACAAATACGATTTAAAAAACCCTGCTTCCCATAGAAGCAATAGAAAAGGAATTTCTGGTAGGAGAGGAATGGTAACTGAATTATTTTTGTGATATAAAAGCATTCCAGTGTCGTGCTTGCAGCCTGTGAGGAAGAGGGAAAGAAGGAAAGTGAAACTAAATGAGAACAGCTGAAAGCGCTTCACTGTATAGGCTGAGAGCAATGAAAGATTAAAATAATAATTAAATCGGTTAACAGTGCATTAGATAACTTCATAAGAGTTTACTTTAACAAGGGAAATATTTGTTCTTGTGTGTGTGAGTGCAGCCTTTATTTTCATCAGTTTTAGTCAGCCTTGCTTCTAATGGCAGTGAGTTTTCAGCAGAGGAGACAGCCCACCAAGACCCCTGGTTATTACATGTGTAGCTGGAGATTTTTAGCAGATTTAGTTGTGAAAGCATTGGAGCAAACTGTATCCTGTAGCTCTAACTCTGCTTGTAATTTCTAACTTTTAATATTTTCTGGTTCTGTGCAAAGGTTCTGTATTCAATCTTCTGCCAAGCATGGTTAGCATTAAACCCAGGCCTTGTATTATTCCTCTGGACTAGGGGATGCAGGTTTGCTACTTAAATGTTTGGTGTTTTTCTGTCTGCTTTGCTCTGACTATCTATTGTGGATCTGTTGTCCCAATGATCTGAATAATCTTCTTCCTTCAAACTGCTCTTAGGTATCCATGTTCTCATGGGGAAATGTGTAATTCATTCCATCCCATGGGCCAGTAGTGGAACAGAGAGTGGGGAATGGGAGGTGGTCTGGGACTGTGCACTGGGGAAGACAAGAAGATAAATAACATAGTCCTCATGCAAGAGGGAGAGGAAAAGTCCTGATCCAGGGTTGAGTTTGGCTCACGTGTTGTCTTCTGAGAGGCAGTGGGGTCTGGGAATAGAATGTGCCACAGAGGCGCTGTCACCAGCATGTCCTTCCATGCCATGTGTAGCCATGAGGAGCAGAAGTCACCGGCAGCTTCCCACAGCTCCGGCCATCCTCTCAGTAACCTTTGGTGACTGTCACAGTTTGCCACGGCACAGGGTTTTGATTTGTGTGGTTGTGACTCATTTTACTGAAGGAGATGTAATTTTGAGATGAAATGGCAGAATTGGAGGTATGTGAGAGCCAGCATATAAAAGGGTATAAATTGGATCCCATTTGGGACTCTTGCATTGTATCAGTGCCCAGGGATGACTTAGGCTGTAACACCTCTTAGCAAAGTGGGAAGAGAGGTGTGTGTGATTCTCACTTTGGAGGCAAATATTTTCTCAGTGTCCATGTGCCAGCTGCATCGACTCAGAACACTGTAAGGAGCTCCATTAAGTTCTATTGGGTCCATAATCTGCACATTAAGAAAAATTTACATGATAGATGGAGCTGTTAAAGTCTAATTGGGTAATCAAAAATTAGTTAATGTGCCAAAATATGTATTTAGCTGATAAACTCTAATGGTTCCAAAGGGTTCTAGTATTAATAGAAGGCATGCTTGCACGCTAAGGAGTTGAGAGTAAGATATTGCTCTTGTAACACGCATTTCAAATAAAGATCCCAAAGCACTTGACAGATATTAAATCACTTATTGATTTGATTTTTCCAAAATATGTCCATCCAAGGCTCTGGGGGAATATATGTTAACAATAATGTCAAATTTGCACATAAGTAATAAATTATAATTTCCCCCACTTCCCAAGTCTATCAAGTGCAATGATCATTCCTGCCCTTAAACCCAGTTAAAACCTCTCTAGGCTGGGTCTTCCATAATTGAACCATATTAGGTCCCTGTGATATACTGTATCCACTTGAGTGACAAATAAGTTGAATCCCAGTGAAATGAATGGTTTTGAAAAGGGTTAGAGGTAAAGTAAGTGGCAGAGTCAGTAGAAGAATGTGTCATTGCTGGTTACTTCTCCTCAACTCTGCAGAGTAACCAGCACAGCATTTGCGTATTCACAGAGCCAGAAGGATGTTTCAGCATTCTGCAAATAGTCCCTTACCTATTCGTTCAAATTTTGTTCTATTTTACGTGGAGGGCATGAATAAGAATTTTAAAATAACTCTTCTGCTTAATCTTTCCAAAGTGTCCTAATGTATTATTAATAGCATGCCACTCCCACATTATAATGGCATGTAGTTCTGTGTTTGTACAGCATCTAGTGTAATAAGAACCTCATCCAAGAGACTTTTGTAGGCTCTTCTACAGTTCAAACAGATAATGACAGCTTTATTTTAATATGGAAAAAGGTTATCCTTGTTTTATGAAGGAAATGGAGGCAGAAAGATAACACCTGTCATAGAAGTAGAACTAGACTGCAGACTCAGATGTTTCTTTGCTGCTCTGGCTCCTAGAACACAGCACAGAGGCATTCCTAAAACTTGCACCTGTTAAACGCAATTTTTTTTTTGTTTGGTTGATATATAATGTGCCTTTATTTCTGTATGGGATTTATAATAGTAACTATCTTGAGCATATCCAATGTATTGTGCTCTAAAAAAGCCTCCAGACACCTAAATCACCAGGGAGTCAAAGTCCTTTCTGTTCAACTAGGCACACCTTTGAGGAGGGAAAAAGGAACATATTCAAGAAAACTCAAGCTTAGGGTAACCTAATCCTATCTCCATACCATGTAAATATTTAAAGAGAAAATGCAACCGCCACATTGCTGAATTTCCTACTTTGGATGACTGTCACATTTTTAATGATAGTTGAATAGTTTTGTATTTTATTTATGTGGTGTCATTTGTTTGCTGGGGAATATGAATTGGACGGTTTCCTTGCCTCTGAATTTGAAATTGTATTTTCCCCGATATCATTAGTTGAAGGATGTTACCACATAAATAAATAAATAAGCCAAGTGTTGTGATTGTTTGCTGTCCAATATACATAGATCCAAAAGAATACTGAAATGCTATTTGAAACAGATGAGCCAATGCCACATCTTCTGACATCTGCCTAGAAAGAGAGGGAGGGAAAAAAAAAACCCTCACAGAGAGGGGAAAACCCAGAAACTGTCACTTGGCTTTTTGGGAAAGCTCTGGCCTGAGAAAGCAGCTAAAGGGAAAAAAAAAAGGTGGGGAATAATGAATTCATCAAGCTGAAAATGCACAGGCCAATGGAGCGCTTAGATTTCAATAGAAGGCAAATGGAAAGAGAGCCCCCATTACTGTTGAGATGCAGCGACACGGCTGCACTAATCGCTTGGTCATGCTTGGGAGACACTAAGTCATCATGGGCCATGACATGGGGAGAACAGGTGCCAGGGATTGTTGTAAGAAAAAATTGTTTATTTAACATCCACAGCCAGCATCATCCCTCTCCTGTACCTTGCATCCCCATGCCCAGATCCATCCCTCTCTGCCAGGGAAGCGTGTGCCAGGCAGCATGGATGAGAATAAGAAGGGAATGTTTTTGGTAGGGTGTGACCACAGAGCTGTCCTGCAGTGGGAGTTAATGCCTCACCAAATTTATCACCCCTTCAACCAGAATTTATAGTACTTCCTAGCTTCAAAACTCATATAAGTGCTGAGATTACTTTTATGTGAGATATGCCCCCTCTCTTAAAAAAAAAATTCTCCTTGGCTATTATTTGGACAACTGGCCACTTCTGTTTGAACAAAAGGAAACGTGCTGAACCAAGTGATGTTGGCCTGAGAAAATGATAGTTTCAGGGAAGTTGTTATGATAATATTGAGGAGAGTCTCCTCAGAGGCTGATCTTTCAAGGCAGGTAAGCTTTGGCACAGTTGAGCTCCTTGAATAACGCAGTGCTTGAAAGGAGTGCAGTGTTGGTGCAGGACCTGCAAGTGCTGGGCTCTATTCTTGGCTCTTGCCACAGACTTCCTATGAGATGAGGAACAAATCTTTTAGATCATGCTTTTTTATTTTGCATTTCCCCCCCTTCTTTTGGTTAGAATTTCCTTGCATTTTAAATCTGTGGGGAATTAAATGGAACAGACATTTAGATTCACTTCCCTCTCCCACCTCCCCCCTCCCAGTAATAGATGTAGAAACATGTTTAAAAGATCAAATCAATGCACTTATTTTGTAAGCAAAAACTAAAGGGAACAAGCTGTTGGTTTCTTTAAAAAAATACTCAACTGCTTTATTTTTCCCCAGCCTCCCTCTGAGATAAATCAAAATCAGTCTTTGAAAGATTAATTGAGGAGTCCATATCTCACAAAAATGTAGGCAATGACTGCAAAAAAAGGACACAGTGTTGACTAATAAAACTGTCTAGCTATACAAACCTTTAAAATGAAGAAATTGCCCATCCACATATTTTTTCTGCCACATATCTTAATTAGCTCCACAAAACCACTGCCTACTTCCACTTTTCCATTAATTAGTCCCATGCTACTGTGAAGTGAGCACTGAAAAAATAGCCATTCTTAGTTCCTTGTGTAACAATACAGGACATTACCTTCATTCTGACCAGAGAAGGGCAGAACAGAGCTGTCTTGTAAGGTTTCTGAATTCATTTACAGATTTGCATTATTTGCATCTGTAAAAGAGAGAATTTAATGTTCTGAACATTAGTAAAATTAGTAAATCTGGAGTACTGAACTGTGATCTGCTCTAGGGTGTTCTTCTACTGTAAAACTAATATTAGGGCACGAAAGAGACTGGGAGACCAGAAGATAATTAAAAATAAAAAAATTAAAAATCACATGTGTTTAAGGCAGAAATAAAGAACTCAGAATTCTTTGTTTTCTTCCTCTTTCTGTGGTCCTAAAGGAGAAATAACAATGAAGAAAGAAACACTAAGTTGAGCTCAGCCTACTCTTTAAGAAAACCCCCTAAAATTCCTTGAGTTAAAAATGAATCTGGATGTCTACAGCAGATTAATCTACAAAATCACCATTGCTCCACCAGTCCTTATTCAGATAGGTTCCATTTAATGGACTTCTAAGATCTAGAGGCCCAAATGGCTTAAAATTGCAATATCTTGAGGGTGCTGACCTGTGAAAGCAGTGGTTTGCAAAGGGGATCACTTGTGTTCTTGACCTTTCTGAGGGACCAGGCAACAAATGTAGTTTGGATGTTTTCTAGTCAGGTGAAAATTGTCTAATCTGGTGTCAAAAAATTTATTATTAGTGGCTTTAGTTTTATTCTTTACAAACCATCAGGTTGTGGGGATTGAGCTGAAACTGATAGATTCACCTACTGCTTAAGAGTTTTCCACCAGCAGGAGACCACAGACCACCTTGTGAGGCAGTCTGCAGTCAGAACAGAGCAGTTTGGAGGGGCTGGAAGTGTAGGGATTTATGGCACAGCATCAAAGTACAGGTAGGTAATCCTGTCAGTACCCACCCTCCAGAAAAATGTGATCCTGCATAGTCCTGAGTTTCCACAAGTTTAACATTAAGATATCGGTTATTCAACATCTCTCTAGTGAATTAAAGCTCAGCCTGAGGATTTATCTGTTGTTTCATCTTGATGAGACAGAAATGATTGAGTTTAGGCCAGGCATAGCTAATTTATCTTAACACAGATGAAGCCTGTATACCCATCTTCAAGTATCTCATCATGATATCTGAGGTTAACTTTCTATCATGAGAACTCGCAGTTCCTCACTTAAAACAGAATAATTAGAGAATTCAATATGCCAGTTTTATCTGATTTTAAAAAAGCATGTAAGCTCTTCATCCATAGTTTGTTGAGCTTACTTTATGTAGGACCAAAGTTGGATAAAGAGATAGGTCATTCAAAGAAGTCTATGTGGCACAGTATGAAGGTTGTTTTTCAGGTTCATAAAGTGATCTGATTTCATTTTGAGTTCCCAATTGATGTTTGTTTTTATTTAAAATGTCTGTAAGGGTAACTGTTCAGAATGTACTATCCAAGATAATAGCATTAACTGGCATGGCTGCAAAATCAATAATAGTAACAAAAATATACCTCTACTGATTAAGAGTGACATAAAATAAATTTGTTAACTGAAATGGATGAAGTCAACAGTTTAAGCACGTGTCTTAAATACTGTAATGCAATTCATAGTTCTTATTTTAACTTTTCGTTAATTTTTTAAAAGAACCTTTGAAAATATGTATTGCATTTCTCTCCTTATAAAAAGACAAGCCAAACTGAGATAGAAAAGCATTTCATTTCCTCTAATAGAGCTCTCACCTGCAAAAATAAACTTGATAACAAAACTGTAGTGTACTTCACCTAGAGAAAGTAATTGAAATTGGTAATTCATAAACTATAGACTAGCTTTGAAGGACAGGTCTTTGTCATCAGGCTTCATGAGAAACAGCAGAGCAGAAATAAAAATAGATCATTGACCAAAAATATCCTTTTCCAGCTGGGTCATTTAAAGAACTGTCCTTTTTTTTTTTTTTTTTCTTTTTAGGCATAAATACAGCTGATTCCAAAACTACCCCAAAAAGGGGTCTAACTCTAGAGGTCAAATACTCTGGAGGGTTTTGTTGTTGCTTGCTTGCTTTAGATTTATTTATTTATTTGTTTGTTTATTTTTAAGAGCAGGAATGGTTATGGGGAGAAAGAACTGTGATGTGCAAAAATGTAAAGCCTGGAATAGGATCTTTGAGTCAGATATACAAGCATGCATCCACCAATCTGTGACCAGGGCATGTCACTTCCATACCCAGTAGATGTAGCTTCTTGAAGTCTTCTCTGCACTGGTTTATGGGGTTTGGATTTGGCATGTAAATTCAGATGCATTAACTTACTAAAGCTAATAATTAGAGTCTGTCACGTAAAAAGGAACTGAATGGAAGCACTCAGCATCATCATAAAAACACAGGTGAACAATATGCCAAGCAGATTTTTACCTCATTTTGAGGGGAAGATGAAGAGACTTAGCCATTCATTTAGAAATCTTCATACTGCAGTTGAGATGAGATTCTTAAGTATCAGGGTGGTTTATATCTATATATACAGTTGAAAGTCATAGAAATGCTCTGTTTTTGTAGCTTTATTTTCTATTTTCCATTTGGCTGTGAGGATAAGACAGGTAAGAAGTACAATGACCCCATGTGGATAGAGAGGGCACTGAGGAAGTGATTTTCACTGTGCAGGGACAGGAGGTTGGCTGGAGTTTAGCTGTGAGGATGCTGTGCAGGTACACGTTGCACCATGTCCTTGTGTCTCAGCATGCCAGAAAAAGGCTGAGGAGAGGAAGAATGGGCAGCATACTCAGTGGTAGAACCTGCAACAGAAGTCTACCAGCCACCCTTTGAATGTGAGTGGCAAAAAGCATGGCCTGCAGGAGAGGATCCCCATGGACATGCACGTGGCATGTGCTGATGTTCATCTCTGAACGAGGCATCTGCGCTTGCTGCTGCTCTGTGGAGCTTTCCTCCATCCCAGAGAAGCCCAACAAGAGCTGACTAAAGTCAGGCACTGCAGCACAAGCACTCTGACATTTGGGGAGTCAGATTTTCAATTCCTGTCAACAGCTTTTGGTCCAGTGGGAGCTGTTTGTTCATGCCAGCTACTTGTTCTGTCTTCCAGATTAAATGGAAGTTTGGCAAAATTTTGCTTGTGTCCCCTTCATGCAGTAGCATTTCACAGGAAAGACACATCTGGGAGACTACTACAGATGCTTCAGGCCTGTGTAAAATGTTTATTCATTCTATCTAGAAATTATTTTAACACATAGGCAAAGCTTGGAGCACAGATATAAAACTGAGTATTGACAAGAGACAAAAAATTATGAAGATTCTAGTTCAGGACTATCAGAGATAATGATACCTAAACACCTTAACCTTAAACTCATTAGTCTCACATATCTCAATCAATATGGATTCTCTCAGAAATCAATTTTCAGCAGCAAATATGATTGTTAAATAATTCACAAGTTACAGGCCTTCAGGCAAGAAGAGGTTAGAGAAGCAGAAGGAAGTGGTGATCTTGACCTGAGATGTGATTTCAATTAAATGAGGAGAGCATCTGTAAAACAGAGTTTTATATTCAAGGTGTCAAACTGTTTAAAGAAAAGAGGATTACAGATGTAAATTGGACTCTAAAGTATTTAAAACTCATTCTTATTTTTCATACATTAGCAGAAAGAATTGATCAGCAAGGAGTGTGCCATTTTTAGACAGCACAACCAGTACTACTGGCATAATTTCTTTTGTTTATTTGCTTTTGCTTTTCACCAGTCTTTATTTCACAACTAATTCATTATGCAGCCTCAGTGAAAGGCAGATGTAGTAAAATCTAGAGATTCTCATAGATATTTGAATATTTCTGACCAACAGCATAGGAATTTGTGTTTATCGTAAATGTTACTTTCTCATGTCTCCTTGGTTCCATACCCATGTTCTCATGTTTGCTATTAGGTGAATGACAATTCTTGACAGGAACATTATTTTAGGGATGGAAAGGCCAGCTTGGTGGGATGGAACTACCACTTCAGCACTTTTCTCAGGGCCTTATCATGACTGCTGCAGCCCATGGAAAGATTTGTATTGATCTGCTGAATCTTGGATCTGACTCTAATTATGCTTGTGTAAATTTGGAGTTACATCACTGAAGTTAATGGTATAATAACTATATTAGATTAATTCAAATATTCATATTCAGGTGCTGAATTAGTCTGATTTGTAGTTTAGTTGGGATGTCCATGGAAGCAAGTTGTAGTTTTAACACAATTTAGAAATCATAATTTAATTAAAAATATTTACTAACCTAATTATTTCTCCACCAGACATCTCTTTGAAGTAATTGTAATGATACATTTTAATCTGATGTTATCTGTATTCTGCCAGGGATTTTTCAATGGGCATAATTTGGATAAATATCAAGCACTCCAAATGCATTTGAATTCAGCCCAGGTCAATAATGGTTATTACTGTCTGAAGGCCCTCGATGGGTTTAGTCAGATGAGCTGGTGAGCTTATTCCAGTTTAGACAGCACTTAGATGCTCTGATGTCAGATACCAGCATCACAATTCAAGTAGCTGGAAGAACTGCTGTGAAAAGGTTCCTTTAGGGAGGCACACCTGAGGCTTTTGTATAAAAACCTAAATTCTTTCCTAGTCTTTGAAGTGATCTGAGCTAAGGTTTGGGGTTACCGTGCATGAGACAAAACTTGAGTCCCACACATGTTTTTAATTTCTTTCCAGAGCACCTCACCCTTCATGGTTGGCTGTCAGGCTTTCACCTGCACGAAGTTTCAGTTACATCAAAACTAAAGAGAAGAACAATAAGGAAAAAAAACACCAACAATGAACCTTTCCCTCCAGATCTTAGAAATGCTGCATAAGTTCACCATCTCTAAGATCATTCAAAACATGAAAAAACCCTATTTTTTAAAATTCTTCCACTGTCTTTTTAATTTTTTCAACCCTTTTCTCTGTTAGCAGATGCATGAAAGAGTAAAGGGCTCTGGTTTTCTCTGCTGAGGATAATGAGTGAATTGTGGGCAGAAGTGAAAGGCAGCACCTGGCTGCTCCTGAGAAGAGGGACAACACTAAGCAAGATCATAGAGATAGGTTTTTTTTATGTAGTGATGGGAGAGAAGGCTCCCATCCCCTTTTCTGTGTCAGATTACTGTGAAAACAGTAAATTTGTATCCATGAATAGGGTCACAGTCTGAGCTCATGTCCAGGAAAGAAAAAGAGGAATCAGGATGAGTGTTGCTGTTTACAGCTATGGAATTACAGCCAACCACCTAAAAGAGATTTCAGTCAAAAATGGCCTAAAGTGAAGTGGAAAAGGTATAACATACCCTTATGTTACTCTTCATTTCTGTGTTGTGGTTTTGTGTTGAATGAACTTTGTTTTTAAAAATGTATTTTGAAATATGATTAGTGGTGAATGTCAGTGAAATTTATTGTACTGTTAAAATCCTATTGGGTCTTTGTTTATGAAATGTATTTTCCTGCATTTGAGGTTTAGGGAGGCTTGATAATGAGGCTGTGAAGATTCATGGCCCCTTTTCTGCAGCTTAATTTAGGCTCTATATCAAATATGTAAAAGAACATTATATCTTCCTGCAGCCTGTGTGTGTGATACATTTCTTATTATTTCCCTGCCAATGTTATTTCTTTTACAAATGCAGAGATGGAAAATGGTGACAAACTGACAAGCTTTGCTTTCTGTTATATTCTGGGCTAGGAAGAGTAAATCTGAAAGCTGCTGTGATTATAAGTTTTAATGTAAGACATGTGCCCGTGGTCACATGTTCGTTGAAGATTGCATTATTCTTGATTTAAAGAGGTAGTGGACAGCCAGCAGTGCAGGCTGTGAGGGGATTCCAGAGGCCCAGTGCCTCTGCTGCCAGCTGAGACCTTCCCCCTTGCAGGGCAGGACACCTGAAGATAAACGTCCCCGTTGGAAAGCGGCGTGGTGCCCCCTGCCATATGCCGTGACCTGGCAGCGAGCTTTATTTAGCTGTAGAGGTGTAGCTGAGGGATACTCTTGTCCTTGACTGTAATGAGCTTGGGAGGATGGTGATTACAGTGGAAAGGTGTGACTTAGATTTCCACAGAGCTGGTCCGATCTCCTCCTCATTCTGCTGATTCTCCGTGCTGCCATCTGCCAGCGCAGAGTGGCTCAGCATGGTAGGGTTGGTTCCCAGGTGATTTTGGTTTGTTGCTCCAACGTAGAACATCTCTTCCAGGGAGGTGTTGCTGTACCTGATTTAGGGAAACACCATACATTCCATAATTTAAGAGGCTCTTTAATGGATATTTTCCTTGTACAGTGGATTATTTCCCTCTCAATGCTCAAATCCTGCCCAAGATCCAGGTTCACCAAAGGTGATGCATAGGTGTCTCTGGACACAATGTCTACCAATTGTACAAATATCCTTTTTACTGACTCAGTCAAATGACTATCTCTGGCCACAAGCAGGAGAAAGATTTCTGAGGGATGGATATGCAGGAAGAGTAGGGCAAGATGTTTCCATTTGTTACAGGTACATCCTTAAGCACAAGAGAAGGGCATTGTTTCCTGCACATCTGTGTAATTTAAATTAGTACCCTGCCCCAGCAGTCTGTAAAGAAACTGATAAAGATCAATTTTGTTACCAAAAACTGAAATACCACAAATTGACCTCCTCTTGCTTACACAATAGAAACTCTGAGTAATCCCACTGAAGGCTGGGGAGTGACATATGTAAAATTCTTGTTCTCTGATCAAGCTCCAAAGCCTTTGCAAGTGAAAACTCTCATTTGCTGGCATCTTTTGGATTTATAGGAGCAGTTAGAGAGTGAATCCATCAACTCCACCTCTGAGATCTCCAGAAGCAGCACATCCCTGGTTTGAATTGTTCCGAGTTGTGTCTTTGAATCCTACCTCTGCTATGTTTGAGATGTTGTTTAGCCAGAAAAAAACCAAATCTTTAGGGCCAAGCATTCCTTTCAGCTGTGTCCTGGGATGTCAAGAGAACAAAGCTCTGTTAATTGTTCCTCATTCAGGATGCGTAGCATGGCATTATAATACTCAAACAATATTCATTAGGCAAAACAATTGCAATAATTATCTTATAAGAAGTCAGGCAGGGTAATTTCTTTTAAAATGAGGATAATCTCCAGAGGAGATTCTGCTCCAGTTTTGGTTTTGTTTGTTTATTTTTCGCTGAATGGTTTTAAATAGAAATTACTTAGGTGTCAATGACCTCTGGGTTCAGTTGAATTAAGACATTTAAATGAAGTTTAAGCAATATTGGTATTTTCTGGGAGGTAGAAAATTGTGTATAGGAAACCTACTGCAAATTTTGTAATGAAGCAATGGCCAAAAATCAGATGGTAGAGTGGTTTTAAGCATTTCAATAAGGCCCTTGAAATTTGGAAAATGAGATCTTATCCTTAGTCATCCTCAGGATTTTGATGCTTTTTAACATGACTAGGGTTTTTTTGTTCATCTCTTGGGACTCATACAGGGCATGAAAAACAGCAATAGCATTTCTCCCTAATTTCTTTTGCTTCTAACTTCTAATGTCATTCCCAAGTATTAGCAAAATCCTGTACCGGGTCTTATTATACATGATCAGCACAGAAGAAGGATATGCCAGTAGCTAAGTATTTAAAAAATTGAACAATCATTTTTACTGGACACTGTGATAATTATCCTTCAAAAATCAGGATCATTTCTAGCAAGCCAAGGTTCCCCTTCTTTGGAATCAGTGCAGAAGTTTCCAGAAGACACCAACAGTACTGTGAGATTAATTCAATACTGGGATGCAGCTCCATTGATCTTTCTGATGTCATTGCCTTAAATTATTATAGGATGCAACTAAAAATGAGATCTAGAATATATATGAGGAAGAGCATGATCCAGGAGTGTTTCTCCTCATTCTAATAATGACTTAGTAGACCAAATCTTTCCATTGAGAAATCCAACTTTATTTCAGTTTTCAAAAGATGGGATTTTATCTTTTAATTTTAAATGTGAAGGGGGTGGGTTGTAGCAAGAAGATTGATCACTTGACAGAGAAAGCTAGGAGCTGGTCTGATCATATACTCTCGTATTCAAATTCATGAATAATTTTCACTTGTACGAATTGCCCATTGGAATCGTAGCACTTCTTATGTGAGGTAGGATCACTCATGCAAATAAAGGTTTACAGGATGAGGATCTAAGTTGTGTTATTGCAGGGTCATTTCCTGATACAGTCTTGCCTTTTTTTTTCATTTTACTCACTAATTTTGTGGGTTCTGTTCTTCTGGCAGAAGAGGTTGTTGCATCATTAGTAATGGAACTTGCTATTCTCTTTAATATTTGAATTATATCTGAAAAAGCTTGAAGGTGTACACATTTCTTTAGGAGGATTAATATTAAAAGATGCTACAGTCTTTGAGTTACACTATGTATAATTTTAAAGTAATTTTGGCATTTTTCCCCTCTGGCAACTGAAGCCTTTAACCTTACAGGACTGTAATTTACAGTGACACCACAGTCTTTTCAAAGGCAAAATTATTATGTGACTGATGCTGGAATGGTACAGTCAAAAATAGGCAGAAAGTAATTAAGGAACAAAATTATTACAATAGGGCAGACCTGACTTGGAGACCAAGGGCCACATTCTGCTTGCTTTACCTGAACAAGGAGTCCCATTGCATCTCATTCAGAGGTGCAGCAGTAGCATAAACCCAGGAAAAAGCTCCCGTGAAGTCACCATTGTAACCAAGGCTGGAATCTGAGACAGAATTATGCATGTGTATGTAAAGGGAGGAAGAGATTGTACAAAATATTCATTTAATTTGAATATGTATAGGAAGTGAATGAAAATGTTGGGCCAAATCCTGCTCTCATTTACATTATTGCAGCCCCACAATGTCTGCTGAGGGTAGAATTTGATCTGACATTAGCACAAACTAACTTTTACATTTGCCAGATTCTTATTTGCTCACAGCGTGTGGCCAGCCAGAAATATAAATAAATCAAATCTGTTTCTAGGAAGATTCCAGCAACCCTTTGAAACTTTCCTCCTTTGCATTACAAGAAAAGAAGGGGTAGAAGAAAGGGGAGAGGATGGAGGGTTACATAAATGAGAGCAGGTGCGGTCGTGCAGAAGTAACTATTCAGCATATGTAAGTGCAGTTGGAAAATCATTGTCTTGCAGAGAATACTTGAAATTGGTCCCTAATGGCCTTGGTTTTTGTCATATGGTCTTGATTATCAGGCTAAAATTGCATTGCCGATGCCTTTAGTGTGAACGAGATGGATGAATAATTATTACGTGCACTGAATACCTCTCTGCGAGGAGGAACCAGGACATCCCCTGGTCACCACAGCTACCATTTCACCTTGCTGTCAAGAAAACTGCAAGTAGCCAATTCATCACTTCCTTATTGTTCTTAAAATATATGTTTATAGTAATAAGTGCTCATACCTGCACTAAGAATGGGCAATGCAAAACCTTGGAGTTGCAAGGAATAGCTGCGAGACCAGTTATTTTTGGGGCTCGGGGTGTGCAAGCCCTAAGTGCCTTACCCTGTTTGCAAAGACCTTGCTTTATCTTTGTGTTCATGCAGATCTCTGTGACTATATTTAGGAGCAAAATTAATTTCTAGTAAATAAACCAAGCACGTACAAGATACCCCAAATTAGTTTTGGCGTCTGTTCAGAAATTAGTTGACGTCTTTTTCCTTTTTAGCTGTTAAAAAGGGGACTCTCATGCTGCCTTACTTCCCTCTGCCTACCTTTGTCTCTAATACTAGTTACTAACAGAATAACAGAAGTGGTCATAATGAGGTTAACAGGAATCTTATTGCTAGCACTGAGTCTCTGTGGTATTGAAAAGATCTCTCCACTCCCCACTGGCCCCTCCAAAGAAAGGGAAATGTGATGATGGTAAGGTTCAGAACAACTCCGAGATCCATGAGCAGGGCCACACCACTTGGTCATCACCTGGGTATTTACATTAACTCATAGCTGGGTGTGACTGCTGCTCAGTCTCTGTGCAATCCTTTGCAATACTGGCAATTAGCTGTGGATCCACTGGTTTCTAAATGATGCAGGTTGAGCTACAAATAGAACACAACAGCCTGTGTTTCCTCTTGGCATCTGATCAGAAGGATTGCATGTGTGCAGGGTACAAGTGTTTCAGGACAAGATTTCCGGTGTCTGCAGGTTTTTCTAATTAATTGTGTGTTGCCATTTGCCATTTATACCCTAATGAAGTGCCTAAAAACAGTTTTGATTAAATAATCAGACAATCACCCCAACTATTCAAATCTACTGATTATCTCCTACCATTTGTTTCAGCAGTGGCTGCCTATTATGGACCTAAAAATATGTGTAGGTTACATTTGAAGAAAAGAAAGAAAAAGGTAATAAAAAAATCACATTTAAGAGAATGGATTTTAACCATGGTTTAGTATCTTCTATCAAATTCTCCAAATACTCTTCTTGCATGACTAAATTAATTGTTGCGAAACATTTCCCTTGAACTTACATATTCTTTTATACCTGATATCTGTACTCCAGTGTGCTGCATCCCTGCACTCACAAAAATGAGTAGTTAAGTCAAGTTAAATATGATCCAGTGATCTGGATGATGACCAATCAAATTAACATCTGAATTAAACCTGAAGAGAAGGCTGAAATAAAGCTCAAGCTGCTAGTCTCAATTTTCAGTTTTCTCTCATTAGCTATCCCATGTTGTCTGACCCAAGGTAAGGTGGATTTCTTGTCTCCCAGAGTACCTAAGGAAAAGCCTAAAGTAGGTGCCAGAGCAGGATGAGAGTGTTAGGACTTCAGCGAAGCTGCTGTGTAACCCGTGAGCACTTGCAGCAAACTTTGGGGAGCAGCCTGCCCCCCTTGTCTTTCTAAACCCAATATGACAGGCATTGCTCAAGTGGAACTGAACCACTGACTAATCAAATCACCTAAAAGAAGATCTGATGGTGAAAAAGAGATACTCTGATTTTTTTTGAGATGTGGTCTATCCACTTAGGTAGGATTCAAGCGGTCTGAATCTCCTCCATAGCACCTCATTGATTTCTGTTGATATTGATTTGCGTTGGAGCAGCCTCTGGCTTTTTTGAAGTACCATTTTAAATGGCCTAATCTGTTCAGATAGTGGACATCAGACTTAATCTGGGACTGTGATAGAATTTTTTCTGAGATTGGAGATTTTGGCTCTCACAAAGGTCTCAGACTCCTTCTGGATCACACAGTGTTGCAAAAGGTCATGCATTTCATAATGTTCTCCCCTGCAATCACTGAGCTGCTGCAGGATGTTGTCAGAGGTCACAGCTATGAGGGTGTTGGGAGTTCCTGGCTGTCCACACGTGTGTCTTCCTGAACAGGCTGTGGTAAATTCAAGCTGTGCCTCTTGGTAAAAATTACTGGAGCCATCCTGCCATGAGCTCCAACATCAGAGATATTTTTATGTAAAAGGATGCTATTGATATTAAAAAACCCCCCAAACATAACAAACAACATAAAAAACCTAGATGCTAAAATTTGGTAGTTTATCATGTCTCAGGGTTTTCTTTTAACTTTCTTCTCTAATTGAAAAAGCTAAATTGATTGAAGCATTTGAGCCCTGATTTAGCTTTTAAAAAAAGAAGCAGAATCTAAAAATGGCTCAGTGAAGCAACTGAAATGCTATCACAAGCTCTTGAGATCGATCAGCTAGGGGGAAAAAAAAGGAAGAAGAAAAGTTTGTGAGTGACAGCGTAAAAATGGGAAATTTAAATACATCCATATCGTTGCATTTCGCTCCATTGTGGATTGCATAAAATACACTTTGGCAGTGTGTCTTCATGCAATCTAGAAGGTGATCTGTTAGTAACACTGAATTTGTGTTTATGTCCCAAATTGTAAACTACATTTATAGCAATATTTCTATATTAAGGTATTAATGCCAGAAGTGCTACCTAAGCTTAACTTTTCCAATATAACTCAAAATGTAGTTTATAGCACTATAAATAGTAACATTGATATTGACACTTACAGCAGCATCTAAGTCCCTGGAAAGCTGTTTCTGATGCTAAATGAAAATGCAGGGAGCTGACAGTGTATTTATACATACCAGGGAGTACAAATAGTACTTCATAGTTCTCATTGTTGAAATTCCCTTGTGCTAAAGGGTATTTAAATATTTAGTGGCATTGCCAAATATTCCAATTTAAAAAACAATGTTTGCATGTATATTAGATACATGTTATTACTATTTATAATAATGCTAACCTCATGAATAAAAATATTAAACAACAGGCATAATGGCTGTTACCTGTAGTTGGAGATAGATCATGCATGATGGTCTTTTGCTTTGTTCCTTGCCTGTATTTTTGGAGTCTTCTGGGTTTTTACTAGAGGTCTTCTCACATCTCTGAAATGTCTGGAAATTACAGCCACAGCTGTTGACTTTCCCAAACCCTCCTTTAATTGGAGGGTCTGTGATAGGGAACCACGTAATGGCTTCACCTCTCCTCCTGAAGCACACATGGCAAGCTGCTGCATGCAGAACTTTCCCTTTCTTTAAGAAAGAAGGAGCAAGGGGGGTCATCAATTCATCAAAATCTTCATTTTGACTATTCTGAAAGTAATAAAAAGTTAAACCATTTTTCCCCAAACTCTTAATTTAGAATAACATCTGACAGTTTAGATCATTTAAGAAGTTTTTAATTGACTTTTGCCTCGTTTTAGGCATTAGCTCAAAGTTCTCACTCTGGACCTCAGAAACACAAATCCAATTCTTTTTTCTTCCTTGAGGTCTTGAGCTCTATTCTCAAGAGAAAACCCTGTGCACTGTGTGTCTGAAAAGAAAAATTTCTGAAGATTGCATATAACAATCTATCCAACATGCAACTTCTAAAAAAAGTATCTGCTGAAATGCAAAATTAATTATTCTCTGTCTTTTGCGCTGACATTTTTACTTGCAGTTTGTGGCATAAAAGGGTTTATGTAATTTTTGGCTACATTACACATGCTGAGTATGAGAAGGATGATGCTTTGTGGTTTAGAGTTCTAGGTTTTATTCTCAGCGCTCCTAGAGAATCACTGTTCAAGTATGGACAAGTTTATTTACTGTCTTGTTTTCCTCATTTCTAAATTAGCCATGATTGTTTCCTTTGATGATACCTTACATAAGCATTATGTATTTTGGATTAGTGTGGGCCTCATGAGAGGTGCTTCAAAGTATAAACTATTTTATCTGAGGTGGATATGTTTATTATGTGTGCATGATGTGAATGTGTACTTATGAATATGTTTTGTGTTAGAAGCATTATATGCATTGCAAGTTTATCTAGGTTTATGGTGCATGTATACTACAGTAAAGAATACCAAATGAAATTCCTTTACTTGGATGATGAGTACCATGCCATAGTATTCCCTTTTAAAAAGGTATTTTGTCTACTTTAACAGCTGTTTAAGGTACTCACTTATGTGAGCCAAGTTATAACCTCATAGAATTTTTTGTACTTGTGTCAAACTGACTTTTGGGATTTTCTCATACGAGTTTTGGTCCTTGGCATATTTATTCACTGGAAATGAGTGAGCATTGAAGGATGTGAATGTCCCATGTTCACCTGAGAGAGGACACTGTGAGAGGCATAATTTCCCCTGAGATTAAGAAATATGAGAGGATCCACTCTTGTAGACCTCCTGAAGTTTCTGCACTTGGCTTTAAAAGTCTTCTGCTCTGGTCAGAGCATGTTTTTATCTGGTGAGCAACAGATAATTCAGAGGGGATGCTGTATGTCAGTAGGATAGTGAAGGTGAATATGAGTGAACCAGCACAAAGATCTGGAAATATCTATGAAGTCAGGGCTAGTTGGTTTTGGGGTTTTTTTCCAATGCTGTGGTTATGCCCAAATCCCCAAAATCTCACTGAATCCTAACCAGTTCACTGGCTCATTTTAAAGGAGTGGTAAATAACTGTTCCATGTCATCAA
This sequence comes from Catharus ustulatus, assembly GCF_009819885.2. Lineage (NCBI taxonomy): Eukaryota > Metazoa > Chordata > Aves > Passeriformes > Turdidae > Catharus > Catharus ustulatus. Next base: position 21,880,326 of record NC_046223.1, read on the forward strand.
CTGTGGTTCCTCATAATACTTTTACTTAGGAGACTGGCAGCTGCTATTGAAAAGAGAGGTTGGGGCAAATGTTCCCTTTTTTCAGTCCAGATGAAAATGCTAAGTGAAGAGCTCAGTATCATATTTTTTTCATAGATCCTAGCTGTTGATATCTGGGATTCTACTTCAGATTTTTATATTCTGAAATTAAATTCTCTTTTTGGTCCACCAGAGCCCATGTTTGGTGTCTCTTCTTTTGATGTGACTTGTGGCCTTCTCAAGCTTTTCCCTGAGAAGGTGACTGTAGGGTGGAAGATTTCTGTCTATTTTGGACACCAGTCAGTACATTTTATGCTTGTTGAAAGAGTATATTACAATAAATGGAAAGAGGGTTTGCAGTTTTGTAGCTCTATGCCTTTATCTGCTCAGGAAATAAGAGAATAGTGTATTAAACCACACTCTAAAAATGCACCTTGATTTTAGGGTATTGCACTTCTCCTCTGTATTTCATTTAAAATACCTTTAAAAATCATTCATACAGTATTAATGAAACATCCTACTACTCTCACCACAAGAACTTTCAGAAAAGTTAGGAATATGCTGTTTGTGTTATCTAGGGTTTATTTTTAAAAAATTTCCTCCCTCTTTTGTTCTGTAGTCCTCCATTTAATTAGATGCCTCATTCTCCTTTTTCTCAGAATACTTTGCTTTTATTCTGTCACAATTTGTGATTTACTGGCTAATTTAAACTGTAGTTTTCTTTACAGTTAAAAAACCACCCCCATATATTCAGATTTGTGACTGTGATTAATGTATGGAAGACAAGATGAGGATACAAAACTATGAAAGCAGAGAAAAGGACCAGTACCTCTATGTCAGCTGTGTCACAGCTCTCCTATTTATTCATCTGAATGATGGATAAATGGCAAAACTCCCATTGGTTTCAGTGGGAGCAGAAGTTAACTCAAAATGAGCAGCTTTCCTGCATGCCTAATATTCTGAGGACTCAGGTGTTAATTTGCGAAGAAAGATCAACACAGATGGGAAAAGTTATGGCGTGTAGAAGAATAGCTGGTTGAAATGCAGATCCACACAGTAAGGGCCTAATCTGCTTGATGCCACATACTGACTTCAGTAAAAGTCAGGGCCCTTGCAGGAATCCAAGTTAAATGCTAGTAAAAAATCTAGACAGAGACTAGAGAAAACCCCTCACTGGTGTGAAATTGTGTGCATGTACAACCTTCCACACACAGGTTTGTACATGTGTTTTCCTTAGAATAAAACATTAATAAAAGGAAAATGGCATCCGGGAAGACAAAGCATCCAAGGCAACCCATCTGCACTCGTGTCATATCATAGACTTGGACAAACCTAAAGCTGCCGATGCAACTGCTCAAGAAGTGTGCCAAGGGAGCAGATGCTACCTTTGCAAGGATATTTTCCGAAGTTTGGCATTCAGGATCTTGTGATTATCATCCAGAGAGGAAGAGGTGAGGAGAAGAAGTGGAATGATGTTGCCTTGGCACCTCCTGGTGTCAGCTTTCTTGTTCACTTGAGTTAGGTCTTTGCAGTTCTTTCTTTCTTCTGCCGAAGAAAGGCATCTGAGGTGGAAGTTAAAAAGGAAAGCAGCTATGTATGAAAGCAGAACACTTGTGAAAGTCGATACTACCCTTAAAATATTTATTCAAAGTCAAATTCATGAATGTATTTAGATTTATGATGCATAATTGTGTTTGAGTTAGCAAAGGGCCCACAGACATACCGGATAAATCTGTGAGATCAGAAACCAGTGCGGATTTTGTGAACTCAAGTGGTTGGAATAGAAGATTGTTTCAGTTTTTAGAGAAGAGCCTGAAAGCAATGCCTTTGGAGAAGAGCAGGTCCTACAGCACCTTTGTTCCCTCAGAAGGCTGGGGCATCCCTGCAGGGCGCTGCATGGGTGCTGGGTGAGCCAGGGTCCAGTGCAGTGGGTTCCATGAATGCCTGAGGAACAAGGAACTGCTTTTGTGTAGGCTCTCGCTCACAGCAAGATCAGGTCATTCACAGTGAGCCATTGCAGCCTGGGCTGAGGCGGCTGGGGAGCAGGGTACGCTGGAGAATCCAGAGAAGAGCCACAGAAATGATCAGCGTACTGGAGGACAAGATGAGAAAGTTGTGGTTGTTCAGCCTGGAGAAGAGGAAGCTCCAGGGAGATCTTACAGCACATTTCAGTACTAAAGGGGGCCTTTAAGAAAGATAGACAAACCTTTTAGCAGGGTGTAGTGTGATAGGAGAAGGAGTAATGGCGTAAAACTAAGAGAGGATCTATTTGAATGAGATGCAAAGAATAAATTTTTAGCAATGCTGGTGGTAAAACATGGGAACAAGTTGCCCAGGGAGGTGGTAGATTTCCCATCCCTGAAAACATTCAAGATCAGATTGGATGGGGCTGTGAACAACTTGATCTGGTTGAAGATGTCCCTGCTCATTGTAGAGGGGCTGGACTTGATGACTTTTGAATGTCTCCCAATCCAAGCTAACCTATGAGTCCACAATTCATGTTAGTGCTGACATTAGACCATATCTGTGGAAAGGTCCTTCTCTGAGTGGATCTGAGGCAAACATATCTGGCCAGTAATGGTCCCTATTTCTAAAAATTTTTAGTTTCTCTCAGGCTCATGCTGATAAATAATGTTCCAGTGATTTCTTCGACATGAGAGAATACTCCTTGAGGCCATGTTCACAGTTTTTATCAAACTTGCTTGGCTTTTGGACTAAGTGCACTTTTAATCACACCCTGCCAGCAGAGGAACTAGTAAGTGATGACCTTTGTTTTGTTTTGGGGTTGGAGCAGGGGGAAAAGGAGGCAGCCTAAAACCTGATTCCCGAGGCTCATCCCTGCCGAACCGTGACTGCCCTGCACTCTCCCCATGCTGGGGGCAGTGCCAGAACCTTGGCTCCAGCACCAAGGAGGAGGAGAGGGGTGAGCAGAGGAGCCTCAGCCGAGGCCCCCAGCTGCTGGCAACCACCCAAGGGCTCAGGGAAGGAGCGCCAGCACCGGGAGGAGGCTCAGCCTCTCCGCCCCACTGCGATCACGCGCAAGAGAGCTCCATGTTTTCGTAAAGCGGCATTTGCCCTTTCCAGCTGCTGGACGCCACAAAAGGTCACCCAAAATGATCTAAATGCATCGTTTCCCTGGTGTGAAGGATGAAGCAGGGAACCTTTGAATGAAGGCAGTGCTTTTTTTTTTTTTTGTCCAGCGAGTGTTCCCTTTGCTGTTACGGCTCCTGCAGTCGAGTGCTGTCACTGGGGTTGGAATCAGCCTCCGCTGGCTTTCTGTCTGTGCTGCAGCTTCTGGCATGGCCAGACTCCTGCTCACAGCCCTGGAGGGACTCTCTCAGGTGTGAACTCTAAGTCTGACCAGGTGCAGACCCAGGGACTGAGACCTCGGTCTCATTGGCTCTACGTGTCCCTGGAGCATTGCAGAAACCCAACTAACATCTGCTATGGAGGAGGTTTTATACTGGTTTTGGCAGAGTGTATTTAACTGGGGGTTAGCAGTGTCCTGAGCAGAAAACCACTGGAACCAAATCTCATTTGCTAGGATTGAAATATAGCAACCAAGCAGATCATCCTGTCTCATTGTTTATATGTGTCCCTGAGTCTAAAGTCATTTTTAAAATGTGAGTGATGCAATTTCTTGCATCTTTCATTTAATATGCTGCTTGGTAAACAGTGTTTTAGATTAGTATATTTGTAATTTAAATGAAGACCATACATCAAGTCAAGTCAGAAAAGAAGGAAGAAGTTTAAGGAATGATTGATGCCTCTTTCAGTGTTATGCCCTCTTGAAAAAGAAAAAAGAAAGTGTAAGGAGAGGGGAGAGGTGAGATTATTCAGGATCTATTGGGGTAAGGGAGAAAGAGAAAACTGTTGTTCATGGGTAGAAATGCACTATTTTTAAAAGCACAGTCAGCTCTGATAGCTGAATCTGTTTTCTTCAAGCGCACTAATAAATTCTGCCTAATTCATTTTTTATTCTCTCTTGGGGTCTGCTTGCAGATTTGCCTCAACAAAGGAAGCATCATGTTACTTCTTTTAAATAATTGATGGCTCTTGGTCCAAGCCAGCTTGAAGGAAATTCAAAAATAGGTACTGATTGAGTAAATACCCTGCCTCCCCCTCTGCTCCCCCCGCCCCCATCCCTTATTTATTTTTGCAGCCTGGGTGACTGGCAGTTGCCGATGATGTCATTTGGGTACACCCAGCACTTAGCAGCTCTGATTTCATTTATGTATTTATTTATATTTTAGAAAAGGAGAAGCTGTTAATTGTAAACTGTCTGATGGAGATAAGAGCTCTTAATAAATCATCATCAACCTTGTGCCATAACAACCAGGATGGACCTTAACAGGTTGAGGTTGGAATTGGTACCAAAAGAGGCACTGGGGAGACTTGTGTGTATTCCACTCCTCCTGGCTGTGGGATGTGCTCTTCTCAGGGCACCCCATGGGCAGTGTTTTCCACAGTGTTGGTTGTTTGCAGGCTTTGGACTTGATGATCTTGAAGGTCTCTTCCAACCTAGTCATTCTGTGATTCTGTGATTTGGCATGCCATCTCTGAGAACAGGGTTATTTCCATGGAATAAGTCATTTCCCTGGACAGCATTGATTTGCTGAAGCTCTGTGATGTCATCTATAGCGATACACCCTTTGTAATTTATCTTCTAAATTATTTTTTAAAAAGTGTGGTCCAAATTAACAATGAGAAAACCCAGAAATATTTTTCTTCTTTTTTGTCTAGGCTTCGAGAGGCAGGACATTCTTACACCAAATATTGCCTCAGTAAGAAAATTTTTGGTGTAAAATACTGCATAGGAGAAAACAGTGGCAGAGTTCACATCTAGTGAGTTTTGCATTCATACTCTGATTTGCAGTCAACATGACTTCATGCCTCCCTAGTTTTGATAGCAATGAGTTAAAGGATGGAGAAAAGTTTCTGGAAGGTGGCTTCTGTGTGAAATTATTATCCCTCTTAGATTTTCTTTGTGAGGTATGTCCATGTTTCATAATGTTAATTATGCAATGTTGAATAAGTAATGTTCAACAATAAAAGGGACTGATAGAAAAAAAAATAGAGAGCTTTAATTTTTTTTCCCAATCAGGCAAGTCCTCCTGCAGGTCACACCTTGATACAATATTTTAGTGCATGACGCCAGCACTCACCTAGTAAATAACATAAGGTCTTCTTGACATTGCAGCCTTACGTGGGCACGCATGCCATGCAGCTAAACTACTCTAGTGTCCAGTACCTTGGAGAAATTGCCAAGTATTTCCTCTGATGCCATGCTTGTCACCCACGCTCGCCCGGCGTTCCTCGCTGCCCGCTCGCGGCGCTCCGGCCATGGAGCAGTTTGAGCGCCGACAGCCAGAGTGGGATCAGGCAGGGCCTTCCCAGCTGGAAGAGCAGAGCACCATCAGGGGCATGTCCACATGAGTAGGTGCAGATGGACCAGAGAGGACTGGACGTGGCTTGGCTCTGGTCTGGAAGCCAAAGCTGTGCTTAGTGCGATGCTGTCATCAGGCAAATACTCTTTATTGTTTCTTATTAGTAGTGTTAGATCTAGAAGCTCCAGTATGGAGATTGATCTGTCAGGAGTATGCCATATATTTTGCATATTTATTGTTCTCCCTCCTGTAAAGTGAGTATCATCTTCAGTAAAGTAAGCATGGCAGATAATCTGATTTACAGAGAAAGCTTTCTTTGAGAAATGGAGTGATGGAGACATGTCTGTGTATTTTTCCTCTTGGGGTGTGTATTTAGGGAAAGCAGAGCATATAAAGGTGCAACATGGAGATGGAAGATCAGTATTTCTGTGGCATTACAATCAAGGCAGAAAGAAGGCAGTTCAAGAATGACACTTGACACAATAATATCCAAAAATGCCTTCCAGAGTGAGGCATACAATTGCATATTTGGATATCTACAAAGTGCACTGTGCTCTGAGTATTTCCTCTGACCAGTGTGGTGCACAGTGAGGTGTAAGGTCTTTTTCAAGTGGTGGTGAGTGCTTATGCATTTTTATCAAAGTGCCTGCAGTATTTGTTAACTTCTGTGTGGTGCAAAGTTTGCAAACAGGATTTAGAGATGTTCAAATAGTTTCTTTTATCTGCCGAAAGAACAGGTTAAGAATTACTTTGGTGATGGGAAAAGCTTAAAACCAGCACACTAGCTCACTTTGGATGTTAATATAGTCTTTAGCCATAGAGGGAAATCTAAGCCTTGCTGAAGGCACAGCATACCAAGGTATATCTAATAGTGTGTGCTTAAATCTGTTGCCTGGGAGCTTTTATTAATGCAATGGCCAGGAAAATTGACCTCATGTTTTGGGGTTTTTTTCTTCTTTTGGGTTTAGATCCTGACTCACACCACCTATATGTGTAAAGCTGGCAATTTAGTGATTTATCAATGAAAAAAACAGTTGGAAAAAAAAGGAAAAACTTGTGGTAAAAACATTGTGCTTTGAAATATCAGCTGCATCAGAGGATATGAGTGGGTTATTGGTGTAATAAGGACCCTTCTATCTGTGAACATAATGCCATATAACAAATACCATGAGCCAAATTAGCAGCTAGTTTCTGATAGCTGAACTCTCCAGTTCTAAACGCTACTGCAAGCATTCTGTTTAGGAAGGGAAGCTAAAAGCTTCTCAAGGGTACACAGAAAATGCTGATCCTGAATGTATAAATGGACACATTTTAATCCTTAAGTTATTAATTATTTCTCATGATTAATTGTAATTATTTTATTACTACTCCAGACCCTTGGGTCAAATTGCACACTGAAGTCGGTAAGAAATTTGCTGAAGAATCTCTTGATTTGGTATGTTATCATTTTTATATTGAATATTGGACATTATCAGCTGCATTAAGAGACCAACAGCTATCATGCCATCAAATTACAGGATATATTTGGATTGCAGGCGTAACTCCATTTCTTTCAGTGTCATCAGATATAACTGTAAATTTAATGCACAAAGGGAAGGGGAAATAATCCCTTCACCCACAAAGACATAAATTAAATGTTACCCCACGCTAAAAAAAGTAACCTTAAATGAACCTTGCGTTAAGGAAAATTCAGTGCATGCGTTCAGTGTATGTGCTTTGTTCGAGGGGATGGCAAGTATTACAGATTATTCTGAATTACTGAGATTTTCTAGTGGGAAAGCTGGGTACCCCCTCCCTCTGGCCAGCTCTGCTTTCCCAATGCCTCTCTCCCCTCAAGTAACCAGAAGAATCTTTTTCTTCTGAACATACAGCTTGTAATATACATAAAAGCAGAGTTTGCTTTGATCCTGACAGCAAAACGTTTATTTTTAAACTGGAACTGGGCTGTTGTCCAGCAATGCTCTTTCCTTTGCATCATGCCCAGCGTTTCAGCTCCGCAGCCTGCCTGGGTGCAGCTGGACCTGCTGCAAGAGGGACCTGGCGTGATGGGTCCTGCTGAGCTCACTCCCTCCCTCTCCCCCCATTCCTCCTTCTCCTCTCGTTTTGAAATTCAAATTGAATGCAATTTTCAGCTCATTTGAGCCAGAATATACTCTTGCTGAGCTTCAGTGGCTCTTAAATTCAAACTCGAAGGAGAAAACAGATATCATCTGTCACCAAGGGTGGGAAAGGGTGTCCTCCCCACATTTTATTCATGGGAGACAGGGCTTCACTGACTAATTCCAGTCTTTCTGACTAATCACTCACTGGCAAACTAATCAGCTAATCGATGTGGCTGGTTTCTTGTAGTTTGGTCTCTTTTTGCAGGGTTGTTTTTGTTTGGTTTCTTTTTTTAAATTTTATTTCTCCAGCCTATTTAGTATTTATATTTAAAGTCCTGGAAGAGCCCTAGCTGAAACACCTGTGTCTGCATTTGACTGTACCTGCTCATTTCTGGTCTCATTGTCCCCATCACAAAATATTCCCTCTAAGGGACTACAGATGAAAATGCCCTGAATTGGACAGCTGGCAGAGAAGAGGCGAGGGATGAGAAATTTTCAAAAGAAGCTTAAAAATTAGGAAGGAACTAAGGGAGAAAAAGTGCTAAATCATTAGGTGTTGTTATGTCAGCAGGTTTAGGACAGAGTACATACCACAGCTACTTGTTCTGTAAAACCTGTTTCATATAAACACATGGCAATATCTTGTGAGTCATCTGGTGGGAGTCCTGCTTAAAAGTATAGAAGAAATACGACTCACTTTTTTTTTCTCCTTACTGCTTTATTTTTTTTCTAGTATTATTTTTGAAATAGAAAGACTCTTGCAAAGAGGTCCAGCTCCTGCTTTTATTGTGGTCCTTTACAGACTTCTCTTTCGTTTGGTGAAAATAGCATTGGTTTGGACACTGGCAACTACCTTCAAAGGGAAATGTTACAAGAAACAGCAATTTCGTAGGTGTAAGGGCAAAACTAAAGTACAATCTGTGCTAGTAGAGAAAATAGGTTGCTTAATCTAACAGCATGATAGCATTTTAATGCTGTTCTGAGCAACATCAGCTTGCCACTGGCAAAAATCCTCAACCTGAATTTTTGTTGCAACAAAATCTACATGCCATAAAGGACATCATAAATAGGTGGCATAAATAGAATAAACAGGACATCTGCAAATGGTGAGAACATACTGAAATCAGACTGGAAAGAATATCAAACACCATGCTGATCTCTTAATTGTTTTATATGTTCTAAAGCCTTGACATATTATTAAACCTGTCTTAAGGTTGGGAACTGCTGTTCTGGAGCTTTCTTGGTGCCTGTTCCTTGCTCCTCATGCTGGGCAATGGTTGGCGTGCCCAATCCTACAAACAGTTTTGTGTTTGGTGTGCTAACATCACCCAAACTGAAATGAAACTCTGGTGCAATATTCAGTTATTCCTTTTGTCACCTTATGTACTTCAGTTTAGTGTGTGGTAATCACTAAAAAAGAAGCCCCAAAAACCCACCTTTTCGCTGTGGGCTGAGCCAAAGCAGAGTTTGTGCCTGTGCAGTCAGCTGGCTGGTTCAAGAGAGATGCCTTGCACAGGAGCCAGTGTGCTGTTTTGGCAGAACCTGGGTGTTTCATATTGGAGAGGCACTGGCAGAAAGCAGGGCTGAGAGAAGAGGGCACTCTTGGTGTGTGATCAGAGAAGCCCAAGCTTGGGACTGGGCCCCCCCAGGACACAAGCAGTGTTGAGCAACCTGGATCTGGATCACAGTGGAGTGAGTTTAGAGAGGTGATATGCACATGGCTGCCAGGGTAGCAGGAATTGATTTCCAGTGGTCTTTGTGGTCATAAATGTTAACCCTGGTGCATTTACAGTTACTGAAGCAGGGGATTTTGGAATCTTTTTTAAATTAGGCAATTAAATTCAGGTTAAGTCCTGTTTCAGGCACCTCAGTGCCTCTCTGAATCTTCCCCTTTGTCTCCAGTGGCTCTGTTAGACATTGACACTGACCTGCAAAGCTGGTACTACAAGTCCTTATAAAGAAATCTGATATTCCTATGGAAGTTATGATGATGTATGTAAATCAGCTGCCATATCCACACTGTCACCTCTTCAGCTGAAAAAGAAGGGCAAATCATTTCGTTGGTAGCTGCTGAAACCGTCAGCTGCACTGTCATTAATACTCTCCCCTCTTTCCTGGAAACTCAATATGTCAGCTACCTGATGTACCCTTCCTCTTCCAAGAATACATCTCTCCATTCCTTCAAATTCTTCTTGAGCTGGGACCTCCCATCTGCCAGTTTATTGTTCTTCTTCTGGCCCATTAGTTTTTCCTCCCATTATTTTTCCATAACCTCATGTGTTTTTTATAGAATTTTATCATGTGCTAATAACCAGAGTATCTGAGCTCTATCCACAAGTGTATAAAGTGATGGGTCCAACTGCTGTGATGCCCTTTTGTTTTACCCCTCCTCTTTCTTGTGGGGAAAACAGTGTGAGGTAAAGCCTTATGTTTTGAATTTTTGTATTGCTGTTATATATACCTACAGCATCACGACTCCAGTCACCCTGTGCCTTTAAGGCATCCCCTGGACCATGACCATCCTGTTTGGACTTTGGTGCTGGATCTGTTCCTCAGGGAGCTGCCCAGATTTCTTTTGCTGCTCTCTGAGAAGAGAGTGGCCATGTGGTGTCAATTCTCTGAAGCAGCTGTTCCCAGACCCTCTCCCTAGATGCCATTGCTGAGCTTCTTTGTTCTACACCCCTGACTCTGTCTTGCTGCTTAACTCTGATTGTCCCAGAGATCTTCCATGATCAATCCTCTCATCTGTAATTGATTTTACAGAGGTCACATGGCAGCCGAAGCATTTGAACACAGATTTCATACTGGGATGTGCATAATAGAAAGTATTTCGCTTTGCAGAAATACAAGAGCCATAGTAATCCAGATGACATAAGAAGTGCCTGCCTCCTTGCTTGGGTGGCTTTCCTGGATCTCACCCCTCCCTGGTTTACCTTCCAGCCCACAGTCATCTCTCTTGGTTTGTGCTTGGGTGATATGTGAAGCTTTCCATTCCAGAAAGAAGCAAAATTTGGACTGTTGTCAATAGACATTGGCATCAATGGGATTCTTACTTAAGTCTCTGCAACTCACCTCGAAGTTGTCCACATGAGTAAACTCTTCTGCACCTCAGGAATCCTATTAGAGATTTCCACATAAGAAATTACTGGATTGCAAGTCACAAAACTAAAATTATTGTCCCATTCTATAAAAATCCTGTTGATGTGTCTGTGTGGGTTATGTCTATATAGGTGTGTATCCACAGAAAAAATTATGTTTGATGATATTTCCTCAATAGCAGGTTACTTGCTAATGTTCAGAGGTCATTGGGTGACCTGAAAGTTCTGCTTGATTATAACATGCTCAGTGGAGATCACAATTTCAAATGAATAAACAAATGCTAACCAAATCATAGGTGTTTGTGGTGTTGAATTTATAATCCGGTTTTTGCATTTTAATTTTGTAGCTACTTTTAAGAATATGTATATTAATCCTTCTGATTGATTCTTTTTCATTCTCTATACTTTAAAAAAAATTCTTTCTTTACAATGCTTTGAGAAATTTAGTAGTGTAGGATCAGAACTCTTCTCTTTGAAATTATCTTTAAAACTGCTATTGACTTTAACAGGATTAGTGGTCATGTTAGGGAGCCTGAGAAAGTGGTCTCACAGCTCACACAGCATCTGATTCCTAAATAACAAATCTCGTCGAGTCAACTATTTCCGAGTCACGTTTTGTTCCGTCCTGGCAAAGCCAGGCTGGGACAGCAAATTGTATCACCAAGGAGGCATGACATGAGCTGTGTGTGTATTTCCACCACCCTTTGTATTGCCATGGCAACAACAGTTTTAATTATGGAGAGCCAAAACAGTAAGTTGTATATCAGATGGGGCTCAGTTTTCCCTGTGGACAGAACTCTGATTAGCCACTGGAGAAAAGCTCTGTATCTCGGTTTTCCTTCCAGTCTGGATTTTATTCTCTGCTTTAGCAGCCGGCTTGCTGTGTTCAGGGTATGAACTTGGAGGAGCTGCAGCCAGCTGGAGGACAGTGGCAGAGGGAGATGAAGTGACCCTCCTGTCTCAGGGGCAGCCTGGCACCATGCTGGTTTGGGTGTTTAGGAACGGTTCTCTCACTAAAAGACTGCTCTTGGCTTCCCTCTAAACCACTGGAGATCTGTGGATTTGGAAAGGGCTGGTGTGAAGTGATGTCTAATAATCGGCCTTGACAATGAGATAGCGCTTAGGGGGACAAACAAGGAGCTCCACTTCAGCAGAACACATGAAAATTTGCAAGATCCACATCTACATCCAGCTGTGGGATATAAATGTCTGCATGGTAGGATGCAGGTCAGGAGTGAGTTTTTTCACATTTAAGTCACTTGTCCAAAGTGGGGGGTATAAGGATAGTGACCAAAAGTGTGTCTGTCACTCAGGAAATTCATAACAAGAGAGGAAAACTTCATTTATGTAAATCAGTGTCTTCATAGGTATATAAAAATCAATTATGTGGCCTTCTAATGCACTAATTTCCCATTTTGTTTGAATTGTGGCCCTTGGTGGTTATGGTAAGGCTGCTTCTGGGTTTGTGAACTTCCTGGGAGTTTGAAGATTGGTGAGGTTGGAGAAGAGATGGAACCCTGCAACTTCTATGTGGATCTATTCTGATCCTCTGTGATTCCGAGTGTATGTTTTCATGATCACAGGTCAGAGGCAGTGTCATCAGGAGATCATGATGTCACAGAGAATGAGAGTTACAAGATCACACTGTTAACTGGAAGTTCAGTTATTCAAACGTGGTTCCAGGATGCAGGGAGCTCAGCAAGCATGTAGGCTAATATTTAGACTTGCTGAATCTGTAGTCTCACTCCTTACAGCGTTACAAGTTTTTTTTTTGTAACACACAGCCCCAAGCAAGTAATCCACTGATGATTTTATTGTCGTTTCACTTCTTGAAGTTTAAGAAGTCCTTCCTCCAAGATTTTCGTTTTGGAATTTGAGATCCTAAATTAAGGCCTCTTATGAAAGAAAATAAGAAGTTTGCTGTTGTTTTTAATAAGATTTTACGGTAAGTATGGCAACAGCAAGTCTGTCAGTCCCAGCTTTACTGCATGTGTGTAGCTCTGTGCTTTGAGACCCTTGAAATATCTGGTTTTAGGACATCAGCAGGGGGCTAATGAAAAGGCTTTGTTGATTTTAACGAATTGCAAGCCACTGTAGCCAAAATAAATATAATCTGCTTTTTGGATTAGTTGTCACACATGATTTTACCTACTAACAGTGATTAAAGAACCCTGGTGGAGCAGAAGCATAGCTACTCTCTGGTGACTCTTGCTAAAATAGCAATAAACAGAAGTAAATAAAGTGTTAGGGCATTAGTTATCTTTAATAAACACTGACACTGCATATAATGTTTGCTTCAAAAACCTCCGTTGAGTACAGACAGCAGTGTCACCCTTTCTAGCACAGAGAGCACTGGTCATTTCAGATGTCTGGAAATTATGGCATGGACAAGCCATGTTCTTTGTACCACTTGGCTGCTGTTCCTCCTTGAGAGGTGCCTGCACACCTCAAGGAGGCCTTCATCACTCAGCCATTTTCATCCAGCAGCAGACACCAGAACCAAAGTCAAAAATATCCCAAACTAGAGGATTACAACAGGGAAATGAAGGGAGTGTTAATTCCTTGTGTAATTCTGCAACCCCCGAACTGCTGTAATTCCATCCAGTTAATGAACGGAGGGCTGGTGCTGGTCTCTCTTACCTTCATCTGTGTAAGCTGATGAACAGAATTACTTGCCCCTGCTGACATCTTTTATCCCTGATATTTTCCCAGTAATCAAGGGTGGGTGTGTTTCCTGATCCCCTTCACATTTGTTGTGAAAAGCAACAATTACATTTGATGGTATTGTACTATTCCTTTGGACTCATTGTTGCTTTTAATCAGTGGAGAGAAGAAACAAAACAAACGAAAACATGTTCCTTCTTCCAAGGGGGAATTATTGCTGCAGTACTGAATGTTGGGAATGATTTTAGATTCTTTTGTAGGGGGCATAACACCTTCCTGAGAGTGGCAGAGAAATGAGGAATTTCCCGAAAGCAACAAAGAAATTTAGGGCTTTGGAAATATAAAAAAAAAAAATCAAGGGATAGCAAAACATTAAAAATATTAGTTTAAGGAAAATCCTACCAAAATAGGGAGGGGGTGTGAGCTTTCTAACTTGTATTCATCTGTTTCTAATTATATACCCCTGGAAGGCACATGGCACTGTTCTACGAGGAGTTTATCTTATATATGACAGCTACAAAACTTCAGACTCTTCAAGTAAACATCCTCAAGCTTTTTAACAATTGTATAATTCCTTTTTGATGTATGGAGTTAGATTCTTGTCTGGTGTTTTTGGTGAAGTCATGCAGCAGTTACAATCCACTTCTGGCTTCATAGTCTACAGAAAAAATTCTTTGATACGGTGCTCAGGAAGGGAGTAAGACCCAGCAAGGACCCATCCTTCTCTGGGCTGGCAGTCATTAGGAGTTTGGAGGCTTGCCCAATGGTGTAATTCAAGTCTTGACTGCATATCTTATTGGTTAAAAATAGGAGCCAACTCCAGCTCATCAGTTTTTGCTAAGAAACTATTGATTGTGATTAGCAAGCTTAAAAATAATTACCTTGTGTGTTCATTGCTATCTTTGGACATACTCTCATATTCCTACTGTTATAGAAAGTATTGAGCAGCACAATAGGACGATTTGATGACTAAGGTGTTACACTGAGTGGGCGGCAGAAGGGTATTGAGCACATCTTAATTGTTCCATCTCCTGGGCATGGAACAAACACACAACACCTCCACAAGGGAGAAAACCTACTGGCCTTGCTGGAAAATACAAAGTGAGCTATCCCTCATGCCCTTGTTCCCATGAGGGAAGGTGTGTCCAGTCCTTCCCAGTTGCAGTCATTGCTTTCACCACGTCTTTGGCAGAAGTCATAAGCCCACCCAGCAGCACAGGGGTAAAACAGTGATTTGCTTAGCACCTGGGGAAGCGGGGGGGATGAGTTTCACCTGGGTTTTAACACCTACTTTAAAAGCCTGGTGGTGCTGATTCATACCTGGTTGCAGTTGACCCTGAATGACTGACTCAGTTAATGATAAGTGAAAGCCTGTCTGCCTCTGGAAGGTGTTGTTCTGTAGCAGGGACAGTTTCAGCAAGCAGATGAATTTTTGTTACTTACAGCCCTGTGTACTCAGGTGAACCAGCATCCACTTCAGTCTGCTCAAGCCTGGGCCACCTGCTGAGAGTGTGAGAAGAGCTCCCTATAGCTGTCAGACTCCTAATGCAGGTCAGTAGCCACTTCAGGGGGCCACCTTCTCCAGGCTTTAACTCTTGAACACCTCTGAAAAAGCTGATTTCTTGCCATGTTATTCTTCTCTGCTGAGAGAGCCAAGGAAGAATAGCTTCTCTATTTAAGTTTGGTGTCAGAAGTTGGGTAGTGAGACTGCTGTATGCTATATTTGTGTGTATACATATATGTATTTTTTTAATGCCTGTGGGATTGCTTTACCCTGTTCTTTTGGTCCCCTGTGAATGTGCCAGTAATTTTAAATCCGTACCAGTCTGTGATGCCTGGTCTGAGTTTGCATTTTCAATTTTTATTTCTCCTAAAGGTTTACTCTCGGTTTGATGTGTACCAGGTTGGCCCTTAGCAGGCACCTTGCAGGTGCATGGCAGCTAATGTGGGTTAGAATGTCAATTATGGAGCGTTTTGCAAACGTGGTCTCATTGCACAACCAGATAGGGATGTGTGGGGCAGGGTGCAAGCTCTTCAGGCCAGCTGCAAGTCATGTGAAACAGAGTGTGTTTGCATGTCCAGGAGAGGGATTTATTCCAGCTTTTTGTGTGTTAATGGCAGCTTTTGAAATTCAAAGCTAGAATTTACCCATGGGGAGAGAGGAAAAAATCACTTGGTAAAGTATTTCCTGGTGAAAATGTCTTCAGATCAGCACAGGTGGGAAAGGTGAGTGCTGGGTCACACCAGAGTGACTTCCTCATGTGGATTTTGTGATTTGTGTTACTTCGAGAACGTAAAAAGAATGAATCACAAGGCTTTTGTACAGTAGCAAGGGAAACTGTAGGCATGTTTGCTCTGGTCTGTGTCAGAGGAGATGCAGATGGACTGCAGCTGCAGCTCTGGGAAAGCAGGGCTGGAGCAAGAGCCCTGAGCACTGGCTGGGGAGCTGGGAACCTGGTGGGGAAGGTGCAGCTCTTTTCCTCTTGTTGTTCTACAAGGGATGTTACAATAGCCCTGAGGAAGGTCTGGGCTGCATGGACAGAGAGCAGGTGATGGTTTGTGGAAAAAGACTTCACTGACAGGAGTTTATGACAGCAGCTTCATGCACTAAAGGTATAGTCATACGCTTTTTAAGACTTTCTAAGTGACTCTAAATCTGTGTACTGCAGTAATTTCTCTATAAACATCTGTGTAAACTCTCAATGGACTTGTACATGTAAGCTATGTATTCCAAACAATTTGCTTCAAAAATATTTGGCCTGACTGAGAAAAATATTGTTGGAAGAGCTATTTCTTTCCCCTGCTGTGTTTAAAGGGGCTTAGACTTGAGTCCTTAAATTCAGTATCCTTTATTAGCATGATTCCAGGATTCTCAAGGATTTATATAAGAGCTTGAAACATTTAAAATGTTTGTCACATTTAAAACCAAATGCTACAACTTTATAATTTGATCTATTGGGCTGTAGTAGAGCTAGAAGTGAATGTTGTATCGCTTTTCTGTGGTTTGAGTACCTTCTCCTTCACCCAGGAGACTGCAATGTATTTTTTCGTGTCTGGCTGTCTCAGATACTTACGTGGCTGCAGCTACTGCAGTTTCTGAATGTTTCACAACACTTTGGGGAGAATATTATTACCTTGCACATATCACTGGCTCATGAGTGCTGAGTGCCACAGATGAACTTTGGCAAGGTGTTTGGTACCTTTTTTTGGAAAGAAGGGCACGATTTTTAGAGCAAGTTTGCTAACATATAATGAGCACCTGCAGATTTTGCACATCAGCAGGGAATGCTGGGCTGAAACCCATCAGGTCTGGGCCCTGGAGAAGCTGAGCTATCACAAGTCCCCCATTTACTTATTTGCCATGTGAATATAACTGTTATATAACCTATTGGCTATACAAGCAACTTGTGATCTTACACAGTTATTTTTTGCGTTATATTTAACACTTTTCTTGTCAGAAGCAGTGAGAAACAGGGAGAAATACTTCTGCTGTGTGTAAGCTGATGGCTTCGAGTCAACTACAGCTGCTAGCCTGGCAATAATTTGAATTGTTGAAAACACATGGAAAGAGTAAAATAGAAGATACAGGGAAAAGAAAATAATCATCACCAGGGATGTTTCTTTAGAATAATTTTATTAAAAGTTCATGTTTGAAGTGATGTCATCCTTTTCGTTCTCTGTATTTAATTGTCCTTCTGAAGCTTGGCATAGCTATTCTGATGTGCAGCAAAAATATTACATCAAAGGTGAACGTTTGAATCCTGGCTGGAAAATAAAACAGAGCACGGGGGAGAACCCCCAAATGACTAAGAGGTCTTGAAAGTAAAATATAAAAGAAAATAATAATTTCTCTCCCCTGACAAATAGTTCAAAAAGTAGCCAACAGTTTGGATCTGGTATGTCACATTGCATACAAATGAAGAAACTGTCACCATCAGTTTCCTTTGAAATCTTTTGATCTTATCTTCTGTAGTAAAGGGCATGTGACTTGATCAGGGCTTCTCTTCTCTGATACATAGTCAGAGTCCTGATCTACTAAAATATGTGACAGATTTCTCCACTCAGTTGATAACTTTTTTTTTTTCCCCTTTCCCTTCAGTCTTTGTCTGGGGCTGATATGATTTACCCTCCCCTCTCCATCCAGGAAAGCCACTTTCCTAATTTGGCCATTTCCAGCTAATCCTGTATATTTTGTCTTAATGAGAAGTAGTCTTGCACCTTTTTCTCTGCTTGCCAGGCTGGCTTGTTTTTCTGGGAAGAACAAGAAAGTGGAATTATGATATTTTATAAAGGCACATTAGACACTCAATTCTTCTAAAAAGTCATGGGATATGTGTTCTGGCAATTAATAAAGGATTGTTTTATTGCAGAATTCTTTTGAATAGAGGATTTGAATATGCATAGTCAGTAGTGTCAGGGGACAGCTTTCTAAAGACCTCTAAAACTTAAAGCACAGGTTTTATGAGGTATTTGTATTTTTAATGCAAACTATGATAGCTAATGTGCTTTACTTGATTAATGTTTTGGTCCAGAACTAATGAAGTCAAGGAAAATTTTCCCAAAGGGCTACACTTTGCTACTGTGGCAATTGACGGCAAAGCTATTTTTTACTTCTCTGTTGTGAGACTGCTCTATGAGGGAGAGTTGGAATAAGAACTAAGCCCCAGGAAGTCTTGCTGGGCTACTCTTTGCAGGGTAGAGGCTGGAACAAACGATCTTGGGCCCATGTGCTGTCACTGCTGGGCTTTGCTGCCCATTTCCTGCTGTAGGACACCCTTCTTGGTGGTGGCCACAGGATGGTTCCCTGACGCCTTGGGAGCGAGTTTGCAAACTTCATGAGTTTTGCAGCAGACGTAGAAAGTTTGGGGTTTTTACTTTTTTTTTTTACTTTTTTTTTTTTTTCCTGTGAAAAGTAAGCAGTTATTGAGATGCCCAGGATTGTTTCTACCCAAACTTGCTAACTAGAAAAAAATGCTGGAGTTGCAGAGTCAAAAGTAGCATTTAAATGGGTGAAGGTTACTGGGCAGTGTTTGCACAGGAGGTCAGGCTGGGTGATCTCACTAAGCCTGCAGCCAACTCCACCCTGGAGCATGAGGTGCAGCCTTGCAAAAGGAGAGTTCTCAGAGAGAAACCCAGAGATTTCCAAACTCATAGGAGCAACTGTGGGCTGTCTGCTGGCCGGAGCAAGCTCTGCTCCGTTTGGTTTTCCGCTCGGCTTCTGTTGTCAGCATGTCCCTGTTAGGAGTAACGAGCTGAGAGAGGCTGGAAGCAAGCCTGCAGCGTGCCAGCTCGTCTGAGAGGTGCAGCTGGGAAAGTGCAGAGCAAATCCTTTGCAGTGCTGGTCCTGAGAGCTGTTTCACAGAGCAATTTTGTTCTCCGGTGGTTTTAACGCCGCAAACGGTTTTAGATGCGTTTACATGGTGAGTGTCCCTCTGCCTGCTGAGGTGGCTTGTGCCATTGTCCCTCAGAGCTGGGAAAAGGTGGCTGTTGGGCTGCTTGTACAGAAAGGTCCCTTCTGGAGTCTTTGTGCAAAAATCTGAGAGAACCAGAATATGTGGGACTGGTATAGCTACATGTTCTCTTGTTGCTGAAATCCTCAGCTCTTAGTTTCTGGTTTAACAGAGTAGGAGAGCATGTCAGGACATCCCTCTGGGCCCCAAATATAGGAGGGTTTGCTTCTGGGCTAGCAAGGAATGCTAGCAAAGCCAACTTGACTTTTTATTTGAAGAATTCGGCTCTTCCCATGTCTGGGCTTTTTCCTCTTCTGTTGTCTGTTGTGTGATGAGTAAGAGCTGGTATTCAGAAGTGGTGCCTGGAGAGCGATGGGTTTGGTTTCTGAGTGGAGCTGAAGGTCCCGACAGTCGGGATCTTGGAATGCAAATAGCATCCAAAAATGGTTTTGCCTTTTATCCATTAACACAAACACAGCTCAGATGTTTTAACTATCAACATGGGTGAAAAATCTGTCTTCCTGATGTTCCACAGGACTACCAGTTCAGTATATTCTGGATGCCTCAGCTCTGGAGTGTGAAAGACCAGGGACAGAAGCACCAGGCGGTTGCTTCCATATGCAGTTTTTTGCAGCTTCTCCAGCATCCTTTATCTGGCATAGGCAGCAGCTCATCAGCCAGCTGCCAAGCAAGGAGACCTGCTGGTGGTGCTGAGGGCTGGAAGGAAACCCCAGATATGGCTGGAGATAAACAGGCTGCCACTGACACCCCCTTGCTCACTTCACTAGTGAGAGGAGGACGGTAGGGATCTGACAGACTCCCAGTTTCCCCATCAGAGAGTGAGGACGTGGGGGAATGTGATGCTTAACACTCAGCACCAGGGCTTAAGAGATCCAGAAAATCACCTAGTTGCTTTCAAGGCCTATTCTGCAATCAGCATAATTTCTCAGGAGGAGGGGATTTTACTGCGGAACAGAAGGTTGGGAAATGGAGTGTTTGTAAAGGGAAAAGTAATTCTGTTTATGGGCTGGGAGTCAAAGACCTTTTTGGATGTGATCACCTCTGTCTGTCTGCTTTGCATACAGGAGGCAAGTTGTTGGATGGTTTAAAACGTTGGCTATTTTACAATAATACTAATAACAATTTAAAGATTTTCCCAGCTGTTGGAGGACGCAATTTTTCTTTGATAGGCCATTATGTATGCAAGACCAATTGGTAAACTGCAATGTACTGTTCTGTAATTATTCTCCCCTGTAGCTTTAATGAGGAGATCTGTGTGCAGTTTGATGGGAGAATATACTCTGCCGACAGCTACACTGAAAATCAAGACAGGTGTAATCTGCTTACTGTAGTCTGTGAATCCTCACCATGTGGCTATGTTATCTCTAGTGCATGTTTATAGGAAGATGCTTGTAAAAGGATTTAATTTAATGGAATAATGGTAACTGACACTATGAAAATGAAGGGGCTCAAATAATATGGTGAGCGGAGTGGTATAAACACTAAAGTAGATGATTAAAAAATTGGCGTATTACATCATTTAGTTATGTGAAAGGAAATATAAATCAAGCCATTGTATGGACTAAAAGAAAGCATTGTCTATTACTAACCTAGTCTTAGAAAAGACTTTGAGGTATGCAGAAAGCAATATCCTGGTCAGTTGTGCAGATGTGCATGGCTGTCACTAAAGCTCTGCACAGGCCCACTTCCAGGACCTAAGTCCTGGAATATGAAGAGCAGGATATCTTTCAGAAGGCAGATACTCTGCTGAGCGGTTGCCAAAAGCTGCAGCTTTCTCTCAAGCAGAAGAGTAGTTGTGTGATGAAAGGACAAGCTCAAGCTTTGCTTAGGAATCTGGTGGGGAAGCTTTGGGACATTCACACGTGATGGGTCTCTGTTTCCTTACCTGCGCAGTAATGATAACAAAGTATTACTAGAAAAGCAGCCCAAATAACTTATAAATAACTCATAACTTTTTTGAAGCCCACTGAAAAAAAAAAATAGCATCTCCTTGCTAACAGCAGTTGCACAGGATGGTTAATTTGGAAAGATAAAATTACTTAGGCAGAACTGTGAATCTAGCTCTTCTTTTCAGAGACTGAAAGGAATAATACCCGGTCACTCTCTGCGGGTGTGATTTATTAATTATCAGTCATTCTTAATCACTTGATACTGACATATATCTAACACACTGGAGAGTTTAATATCGGAAAGAATACTTACCGTGATTTTTCTCAGCAGTCCATTTTTAAGTGCTGGGGGAGATAATGTGGTGCCAGCACTTTGGTATTGTGTTTCAGATCCTGTGTGACTGTCCTTGAAGATGGAGGATGAGTGCACAGAGGGTGGCAAAAAGTTGTTAGCAAGAGCTGTGCTAAGTGTGGCCATCCTCCTCACCGAATTGCTTGGAAGTCTTTGGCTTGTAGAATTCACACGTGTCATGACACATAGGGTGGTGGGCTTTTTTTATTGTTAGCCTTTTTTTGTGGTAAGGCAAGTGAATCTGATTTGTTAATCATATCAAGGATAGTCGAGGTGCATGATTGGACACACTGTTACTGCATCAGGCAAAATGTGTTTAAAAAATACTGAGAAGCTCTTCCGCAGGAGAAAGATGTGGATTGGATGGAGCTGGGCATTGCTGTTAATTATTCTTATTGTACTGATCTTGCTCAGATTTTTGAGTCTGGTGATTGCACTGATAAAGGAGCAACCTTGATTTCTGCACATATGTTACAGTTAGTTGTAAAACTGGGCTCACAGATTGCTCTGAAGCTTTTACTGTTCCTGCAGAACATTTTGGTAGTTCCAGCAGTTTGATCACAAATGCAGCATCTCTCTCCTAATGCTGTGCAGGTTGATAAAACAGTTGCCGAGCTGGAGTCCCTAAAGAAATTATTAATTATCTGGTTAATGTGCATCAGGCTGTGGGAGTGTGAGATTAATCACCAGTGCTGGGATGAGTTGCTGAAGTGGATTTTGGTTTTTTGTCTCCTGTCACTCGGTAATGGCTTTTCCTTCCTTCACCATCAGGTGAACAGGTGCAGAGGTGCTGTATTTTCATTTTCCTGTAGTCGGGAACAGCCGGTGACCAGGAAATGCCTCTTTCTCAGTCCTGCTGCATGAGCAGTTTACAACATGGAGCGCTACCTGCTTTGGATGTTCCAGCTGCAGGAGATGCTCCTACAGCACAGGACTGACCTGAGCCTTCCCAGATAAACACATTCAAACACATGTGCCTGGGGAGGAATGCCAGGGAGGAATGTTGGGTCTGGCTCTCCTCTATTCCCCAGGTCTCAAAGGGATTGACTTATATTTGGAAGTGGAATTGCAACTTGACTCCTATTTTGAGTGTATTTATATTACCTGGAATTTTTCAGTAAATGAACATTCAGCATGTCTCATTTGTTTAATGCAAGAAAAGAAAAATGTGCTCGTTTGTTGCAAAGATATGGAAGAAGGTGGTTGTAACTCAGTCTTCAGTTGTACCATCCTTAAAGCCAATGGATTGCATTAATATTCAGATACTGGAGAAGGAGTTGGAGTCTGTTCCAGTGGTGGTGGAGGATCAGGGCATTGAGGTGCATCACTGCAAGCACTTGTCCTGCCCAGTTAGCCATCAGCAGCTGTCTCAGAAATGGTTCAGTGAGGCCCTAATGTTCTTCTGGAGCTCCCTACTGTGTTCCACACACTTGCACCACACACTGAACTGGTGGTGGGGTGGGGGGTTCAAGAGATGTAATTTGTCTTTTAAATCTGACAGTTGTGTTGCTATGTCAGTCTTGTACACAAAGCCATTAACAGTTCTGCCCCAAGGCCTTTAGTTTTAGTGACTGCTGGTGAGGAGAGAATGGAAGGTGAGATGGAAGGAGCTGCACACCTAAAGCAGAGCTTGCCTAGACTATGAAGTGCCTCTAGTTAAGAAAAGAAGCTGTAGACAGCAGTGCAACAATCATTGTGCCAGTATGTGCTGAGGGACAGAAGCAGAGTTTGAACTTCTCTCTATTTATAATGTCTAGGCATTTGGATTACTTTATCACCTCTAACCACGAGTATTGCTTCTCCCTGAGGAAGTCCTGTAAATAACCACAGCCACTGAAACTGAGTTGCACAGCACTGGAGACCTGTTTTTAACCTACTTAAATCTTGTAACAAGTTTGGGTTTCTTTTTTCTTTTGGTTGTTTTTTTTGGTGTGTGAATGTGTAGGGATTGGCCCTAACGAGCTTGTGGGGTTTGTTTCTTTTTGGCTAAACCAGTGGTGATTTTTGTCCCTGGTGAATTGAAAATTTTTGATTACTTTGCCACTTCAGGCAGAGATGTACTTGAGATTACATTGCACTAATCCATTCTTGGGTTTTGCTCTCCATATTGTACATTCCCAACTCCCTCTTCAGCTAAAGATGTTACCTCCGGAGGGGAAGAGATAGGTGTGCAGTTTTCAGAGAATTTGCTTTTTATAATAGCAATGTGCTCCACTCAGGAGTCCCTGAACAGTCCATGATGGCATAAACATCCATTTGTTTGACAACCTATGGTATAAGTTCACATTAAATGTAGATGACCCATTTGTGTTTGAAACCCCCTAACCAGCAAGTCAGCATGGCAGCAGTGGGGCTTTAAATGTTAAGCAGTCTTCAGGGCTTCAGGCTGAGTATTTACACTGGAGTTGTTTGGGTTTCTGCTCCTTGCAGAGCTTCCTGAGCTTGTTGTGATAACTAAAATCAAGTTTACTTTGTTAAGCTCAGCAGTTCCCAGAACTGAAGAGATAACAGGGGAAAATAAGACCTTTAGGAGACAAGAAGTAAATTTGTCTGTATGGGGATGCAGGTCACTGTCTTTGTAGGACTTTTTATTGATGATTTGCTTGTTTCTTTATGCATGGTTGTGTGCCCATGCATGCAGGGTGCTTACCCACAGTGGTGTACAATAGCAATGCCAAAGGAGTGTAAAACTTGGGGAAATGTGTCAAGCATAAAGGCAGAAACTTGCCAGCCTCTCCTGTAGCTTGGATCTCTGGTGCTTAAAAATAAGTGGAATAGCAGATTTTCAGATGAGTAGATTGTGCAAATTCATGCCTAATTTACATGTATGATCACCTTGACTGCTTGTACAAATCAGGTAATTGTGCATGCAAATAGCTAATTAACACAATTAGCTGATCTGCTGATGCAGTCTCGGGATCTGTAAGTGCGTACTAGCCATGCAGTTATCATATATCTGCTAACCAGTTGTATGAAGAAAATCTAAACCCTCAGCTGTGGGGAGCTGTTTATTTCTTAGTAACACTGTTTTTGGGGTGGAAGTGTCTGATGGGGATCCACAACTGTTATTGCAGTTGGGATCCAAAATCACTGAGATTTAGCAGAAAAATTTCATTTCAAAGTAGAAAGTCAGTGCTGCAGCCCATGGCAGGCTAGCTGTCTGATGGCATGAAGTGCCCTTCCCGTATAAATTTTTCCTAGTTTGGCCCTATGGTTTCATAAATACCTGTGAACAAAACTTGCTAGATGCCTACTTATTACTATTCTTAAATACATAAAGTATTACACATTTTAAACCTGACTGCCTCCTTCCACCTTGGTAGAAAAGAATTTACTCAAAAAGGTTTAAAGGGCAAGTCTCCTGGTTTTGTTAATTGTCTTAGTCTGTTCCTTAGCATATTTGACTGCTAGGCAAAAATATCCAGGCAAGTTTAAACATGCAAATTGTCTGACTTTTGCAACTACATCTGTGAACACGAAATAATAGTGCAGGGAATTCAGAAGTGTTTTTCCCATCTCAGTTTCTGTTACGTTTGTAGCTGTTATGGGGTGGACAGACTGCCTTTATCATAGTGGTTATTTGTAATTTCAAACCAAATATTATGTGAACTTGCAGTCAGTTCCTACAAATAATTTAACATCAAGATTTGAGGCTTCACATTGAGTGAATCTTCACATTTGTGCTTCGCACAAAAGCAACAGCAAAGTCTTCTGAAGGCAGGTATTTCTTGAACTAGCTCTTTAAAAATATCTCCTGGTTATAAAATAGAAAAGTTAAAACCTGTGTATTATATTTGTGACCTACCTAGGATCTCATTTGTTCTCTGAATTTCCTTTTGTAGAAGTGTAGTTTTGTTTTAAACCAAAGATGGAATATTCCATTAGCACATAATGGACCAGGATTCAAATCCTAACGAAAGTTTTATGTCCAAGACCACAGCACTGTATGTCTTTCATATTTCTCCCATGGCTGTCTGTGGTCTGTAGCATTTTCCTTACTGGGGAGCTTCAAAAGGAGCACCTTGTCATGTTCTTGACAGTAACATTCATTTCCTTAAAGTCTGCTCTGTGAAGGTAATTAAATGTAGCTGGAATACATCTTTAGAAAAACTGCTATGAAGTATCTTACTGTCATCTAGGTGGCCTCCAGATGAAGAACCAAGGGCCTTCAGTGTGAAACACAGTATGCAAAATAAGGAGCCTGTTTCTAGTAGAGCCGCATCCATCTAGTGGTAGTTGGGTGCAGAGTCAGGAGAGAAGAGTGCCAGCCCTGGTATGGTCACCACATCTCTCCTCTGAAGGTCAGCTGTACAGGGGAGCCTCTCAAACACAGATAGAAAATCTACTTTAAAGGTATTAAAAAAAGAAAAAAAAGCAAGGAGAATGAAAAGTAAAGTAGTGGAGACTTCCATGTTTTTTGTCTGCAAACAACACTGAAGAAGTTTAAAACCCATAGATGACTGCCTCCTTTATCAAGTTGTGTATTAAAAAAAAAACAACAATAAACCTCACAACAACAACAAAAATGAAATCCCAAGCATATATCACCACCCCACCCCAAGAAAATACTAAAATCCAGAGAAAAATCTTCCCAACCAACCAAAAGAAGTTAAGATTTGAATGCTAGTTAGCATGCTGATACCTGAGAGCACATGGAGCCCACGGCTTGCTCTTATCAGCTTGTGTGTGGCAGCCTGGGAACAGAAGGCAAGGCCTTGCTGGTGTGTGCATGGGCTCTTTCTCCCCTTCTGGTGCGTGCTTTGCAATTTAAAGATGCAAAATTCATTGAATGACAGGTGATGATTAGTGAGGAGCTGGAGCCTATCTGTGTGAAAGGGAGCTGGGGAGGATGACTTTATTCCTGGTGGTGTCAAGTCTTTCAACTTGCTGCCCTTTAAAGGGACAGTGGCAACCGTTCCTTTAATTTTCTTTACAAATTTGTTTCAACAAAAGCAACAGCTTTTATGACTTTTATAACTAATTTTTTTCAATGAATCCTAAAATGTAAGAAAATAGCTGGCTGTAAAAATCTTTTCCATCATCAGTCAGCCAAGTTTTCCCATTGACTGTACCGGCGACCTGGAATTGAAAACTAATGGGAAGTGAAAAGAAAACAACAATAAAAAGCAGTCTGGTTTTAGGTGCCAGGCATAATGAAGCTAAGGGAGAAACAGAACTGAAATAAACTGAAAATAAGACAAGCAAAGCTGTGTAGGCCTTCATGTTGGGACAGTGTAATTCCTTCTTTTTCTAGGAAGCAGAACTTCTTGCAGAACTGGTGCTGAGGGCTGTAAAATGTTCAAGTGTCTCATTGGTGTGTGATGTTTCTCCTTCCAGCCTGGGGCTGGCTGTGCAGTGCCAGTCAGAAAATGAAGGAGCCATTTACTGAACTGTTTAGAATTGGGAAGGGCAGAGGAGATACTTGGCTATGGGATGATGTTTATGCTTTTGGTTGGTTGAAATCCTGTTAATATCCATTAATACAGGCTTAAAGCCTTCTCTGAAACTTTTAGAATTACCTGTCTTTCTGTTATTTTAAGAGACAATTCTTTTTCTTTGGATCATTGATGCTCTATTGAATTCAGTGAGAGAACTTGTACCTGTGATGGGATAAAGTTACCAATCCCTGTTTCACTTCCTTAAGGACTAAAGGAAAAGGCAGGCTTTAGGCAATCTTTTAAAAGATCTTTGTAAAGAAAGGATGCATGTGCCAAGTGGTGAGATGGCATCATACAAGTTTATATTATTTTTTCTCCAGTTACTCATCGGCACTAAATAAATGGCACTGAAAATGCAGTGCTGATGCAAGTGCCAAATTGCTGCCATATGCAGATGACTTCTCTCCTTGCCCTTTCCTGTCAAAGGCCTTAGTGCCAGCCAGTGACATGGCTGATTGCCTTTGCCTGATGAAGGGACATTTGAGGGAGCAGCTGATGGCTGAACTCCTATAAAATGGAACTGATGACTGTAGTGGAGGAACTTCTCCTAAGAATTGGTTACCCACATTTTATCTAAAAAATATATGCCTGCAGTCACTCCCTCTAGCCTTCAATTCAGGAACCTGCTTAATCTCTCACATTTCCAGGTCTGCAAAGCATCATAACCATTATTTCCTGGTGATCAGAAAATTGTATTCCCTTCAGGCAAAAGGTGGCCTCTTCCTGGATAGTTACATCTTTGTCGTGGAGCCCAGAGCTGTTTGGTGTCCCTAGAGACAGTAGCACCCTGTTAATCTTGTACAGTGTGTGGGAGTGTTGGCTCCAGCAGAGCAAGTCTCTGAGAGCATCCTGGTGCTGGCTTCCAGGCAGTTTGTAATCCTGGCTATTTATCTTTCCGTTTCTTTGTGGCTGGGCCTTGCTTGGGTATTTTTATTGAAGTCCTCTGACAAAAAAACATGACAAGTGGCTTTTTGCCTCTAGCACAATGGAGCTCTGCAATAACAGTGCTAGCATTTTACCCCCAAAAGAATCTTCAAGTGGAGTCACAGACAGCTATTCAATGAGTTTAAGTGACTGTTCCCCTCGGTCATTTCAGGGGGTTTTTGTTGTATCAATTGAAATCGGTCAAGATGCAGTGCTCTGCAGCCAGTGCAGAGCAAGTCTGTGCTCCAGACAGGATTTTCTTGTGGGATAGTCTGAAATGGTTAGG
Source organism: Catharus ustulatus (assembly GCF_009819885.2). Lineage (NCBI taxonomy): Eukaryota > Metazoa > Chordata > Aves > Passeriformes > Turdidae > Catharus > Catharus ustulatus. The sequence continues at coordinate 21,907,955 of NC_046223.1, forward strand.
TGGACTTTCCCCCAGCTTCCCAGTCACATGTCTGGTCCCGTGCACTGAGCACATGTTTTACTTCATTCTTGTCTCTATCATAACAACAGGGTTTCTGTTTACAGCACAAACAAAATGCTGCTTGAGTAGTTTCCTTTGTGGAGGGGATGAGAGAAGAAGCAACACGTGAGAGAAGATAATGTTTCCTTGGTGTGGTGGTACTGGTGACTATGTGGTGATACCCTCTGGCACTTCTGTTTCCATGAAATATAGGCTGTTACACCCTTCAAAAAGCAAAAGAAAACATGCCTTGGGAGAGACAAAGAAAAAAGAATTGTGCTTTGTCCTGCAGTGCCTTTATTTAGAGTTTATCCTGGGAAACTCAAAGCATCACTAAACAGAAACTTGGTACACAATGACTTACCTTTCCCAGGGGACCAACAAGCATACTGCATTGACATTTAAGTTTTGAGGTCTTTCTCTATCCCTGGTGCAGGAATGAAGCTCCTAGATCAGCTGCTGCTGGTGAGGAGCCGTAGATGCTTTATTAGGGATAACTTGGTTTATCTCCTTTGACACTTTGCTGATATCTCTTGATCATTAAGGTCTGGATTAAGTAGAAAAAACATTGCTTGCACAGATGTTATGTAGCTTATACCTCAGATCTCTTATGAGACTGTTTGGGTGCTTAATGTCTCCTAATTCAAAAAGAAAAATCAAAGTCTTGTGTACAGCTTCCTTCTGTCAGGTGCCAAGATGAGGGTTAGGTGAGCACATAACAAAAACCTGGATACTTGAAAGTCACATTTCCAGTTGCATTTAAGGAATTGTGGATAAAACACATTGAAAAGAAAAGGGCTCTTTGGGGCTGGGTTTGTGCTTCCCATGTGGGCTTAATGAAATTTAAGGTGTACTCCTCTGCAGGACTCCTGGGAAAGTAGTCATCTGTATTTTCTTTCCCATGAACTTTCATTGTGACATTTTGTGAAGTACTGCTGTGTATTGCTAGCTTTGGGAAGAAAGTGTTCTCTAGTAGCAGCATCAGCAACTTTGCACAGATGAGAAAAGGTACTTGGCAAAACTAAGTCTGTGTTTATTTGTCTACCGCCTCCCCCCCCCAAATCAAATACTATTTTCCATACAATTTGTGTGGGTTTTCAATATTGTGTTCCCAATCCCTACTCATAGCTATTATTTATAATCAGTAAATGAATGGCTTTGACTCTGAGCCTGTAGCAATGCAGAAATCGAACATTCCTGTCTTTCAACCTGAAAATGTTTCATGGGAACACAACAGGCATTTCTGGGGCTCCTGAGCTGCTGAAAGCTCGGGGAGGCTGCTGTGTCACTTCACTGTGACAGTGGAAAGACCTGTCCTAGGGACTGGGGAGTTTAGCAGCCCGATGCACCCTAACCAGGGCAGCCCTTTATTTGTCCTAGTTTGCTCTTTTTCAGCACTTTTCATCTGAGGATTACGAAAAGTGGACTTCACCCTGTGAGGCTGTTACTGTAACATTTATGGAGGGAGAACTGAGACTAGGAAAAATGTGAGTTTCCAAAGGTTAGCTCTCATGCCAGTAGTACAAACAAGGACCTGAGCCCTTACTCTTTTGTCCCACATTTTTTTAACCAGGTGGGAGGAAATCCATTTCTATACAGGGTGTAGCACAACTTAGGTAAGCAAGGATCGTGTAAATTGTCAAGTGAGAGCTTCTGCTGGTGCTGCACAGAGGGATAAATTGGTTGAGAACTTTGTGGGCTGCTTCACTAAAGACAAATAACCGTGTGAAATTTGATTTGCAGAGAAAATTTCTTCCTAGGAGAATGCAGAACCTCAGCATAAGTAGATCTGCAAGCTAATGATGTAAAAATAGCTTGGATAATAAAAAGCTGGTAAATAGAGGTATGGTAGCAATAGGGGGATGTATGGGAGAGACAGGCTAAACTGATCTGACTTTATTATGAGGAATTTATTCTCTCACAGAGCTCCTCTGGTTTAACTCAGTCAGCGCTGTGTCACTTTTAGCTGAAGCAGAATACTTTTTGTAGAATTCTAAAGTCATCTTCCTGTAAAACAATGCAAAAAACTGTTCAGCTGCAAACCTGAACTCACTCAGAATAATCCACATTTGTTTTGGAGGACTTCAGGGATGTTTTTCCTTCTGAAGATTCCTATTCTTCTGTATTTTCTTTGCCAAGTGAGTAATTAGTTGCTCCTTGATAATGCTTATCACTTTATACTTTCTCATGGAGACAGCAAGGGACTGTGAGGCTGTTAATAGCTATGCTCAGATCACCTTTCCTTCTCAAGCATGGTTTTATTAGCTTAAAAACAGTGGAAGCGAAATGCTTTTAAGTTCTTCTATTTATTGCTTTTTTTTACTGGAATTCTGAGTGCTTTCCAGTGAACACCAGAAGTGCATAATCTCATTTTTCTTCCCTTGAATCGCTACACCCCAACACCGTCGATCTACAGCATCGGACACAAAAGCTTGACTTAGGCAGTCTTAGTGTGGGACGAAGAAGAGACTTGAAAATTTTCTTTCATCCTTTCAGATGTTCCTAAACACGGCAACAAGCGTGGCTCTGCAACAGATGCAATTCTTTCTAGGTCTCTAGGTAACATTTGAACCTGTGTAATGTTCGCAGCACAGCACCGTAAGTAATATTCCAGGAAATGCGCTGCCGCTTGTTAAAAAGGATAGGACCCCAGAGATGCCTTTAAATATGCCTGTAAAGTGAGAGGTGCCAAGAGAAAGATAATATGGCTGATTATAGTTATTTACCTTACATTTTCATTCGCCCTTAACTGGGTGTAATTTAGGGGCATGAAATCTCTTATTGGAAGTGTATTTGCATTAAACAGCTCTAAGCAACCATGAAAGTGCAGAAGCTGAAAAATTGACAGACTGGGTTTCTAGAATCCCAAAGTAGCATTTTTTTAATAGGCATACAAACAAATCAAATAAACATGTTTTGCTTCAACGATTTAAAGAATATGGTCTTTGGAGTAATTTGTCTCTCTCTATTTTTTTTTTTCTTTTTTTTTTTTTTTTTTTTTACCCTATCATTTCTAACCTCTTCACTGCCTATCTCTTGTTTGCAGCTCCTCCTAACAATCTGCAGCAATTTCCAACCCAGCTGTTGTGGTTGCAGTGCATTGTGCCTTTGTTTAGCTTTCCCTGAGCTATCAAATCATGCTATAAAGGGGATTACCTGGCTAGTGATGTTGTTTTTGAGGTCTGCACATTTTAACAAATAATTGCTTCTCAGTGGCTCTTCCCCACCTCCTGCTGCCAAAAATAAGAATAAAGGAAAAAAAATGAAGAGCCCTCTGAAAATCAAACTTTACAGTTGGATGGAATCAAGTCTTGCAAGTAAGGACCTTTGGTTGTCTTTGGTAAAATTCCTTCACTTCCTTTGCAAGTAATCATAGCCAAGTTGAAATCAATCAGAGAGTACTTGATTTTTTTTCAATCAGCTGGTGTATTTGTAGCAAGGCTTGAATGTTCATGTGTGCCTTTAGAAAAAGACAAACATGTTTTTGCTCTACTGTGTTGGCATGTGCTAAGCTTGAGAAATTTATAATCCAACTGTGTGCTGTTAAACAGGTATGATCTTCCACCTCTACCCCCAGCAGCCGGTCAGCTCTTTTATAGCCACTGCCTCTCCCACAAGGCAGTTTATTTAACGGATGTTTGTGAAATGTTGTGATCTTCGCATGAATGAAGTTATTGAAGTGAAAAGCATTAGCAATATTTATTTCAGCAGGTTGTGGAATTAATGGCTAAGGAAGAAAAACTGGTAAAACTTGCTTTTTTATATGCACAATGGAGTCTTTAAGAACTGGGACTTGTGTGTAAGGATGCAGACGTGAATGAATTTATGTTACAGTAGATATGCTCTGTCAGAAGTTTTCTAACAAATATATGTGCTATTGAAATATATCTATAGTGTTCATTTTATAGCATTTTTTGAGTGTTAAGTGAAAGCTAGTGTCTGTCTTGCTCTGCTTGATGCAAAAGGCATATTTACTGTACTTGAGTGTCTTCAATTTTGGTTCTCGTTTTGCAAACACAGTACATTTTAATTAAGGCTTGTCACTCGAGATCTAGTGAATACATTTACTGTAATGTCTCCATCTTCAGGAGGTGAATTTGACTTAGAAATTGTCTCTGTCACAAAGGGCCTGATAATATCAGTCTAAAGATTTCTTTCTTTCCTGGGGAGGAACAGTTTGTGTTGTTCAGCCAGCTCTCACCTAGATCGTGCTTTCCTAAAAGGGTGCAGAAAGATGTTTATTGCAACACACAGACAAGAAAAGTAACTAAAGACAATGTACATTTAGCCCAGAGAAGCTTATGAGACTGCCCTATTTTTTTCTACTCCCCCCCGTTTTTTCTTTGAGACAGTTTCAAAGGTGGTTTATTGATTATATTTGGAAAGATTAAGAAACTCCTCTTCCCAGTCATGCTTCTGTTGGCATATGAGAGGACTTTGATCAAACAAACAATGATTTGTCCAATACACACAGTTAAAAAAGGAAAATAACTCCTATAAGAGCTGATTTCCACTGACCTTTTACCTATGCCTATTTCTACTCTGTTGTGTGGGGACCATGCAGGAGGAGGATTATTGTCCTCCTGTGTCTCCAACTCATGTTATGGTTGGTGTTAAAATTCCTGCTCTAAATGTGAAGTCTAAACCATAACTACTTTTACTGTTGTGCAAATGCCATTTTATGTTCTGCTATTGTGCAAGAATGTACCAAAAAGTGAATTTGGAGTCTTTAAGAGAAAATGAAGCAAAGCCCCAAATGTTTTGGTTTTCACTGTTGGTGTATTTAAAAAAGAACTAGAGCTAGGTAAATCAAGACTGTACTAAATCAAGGTGCTGTCTCCTGGTGTAGTGTTGTGGGGGAAAGACTTTAGCTCCTAAACTTCTTCTCCAGCTTTTTCTATGTCACCATATTCAAAGTGTGTTATACCAGCTTTGCTAGAAAAGACTGAGGTTTGCATCAAGGAAGAGCCCAGTGCAGGGCTGAGTTAAAAGAGATGCTTGGGGGATGCCACAAGACACAGGGGTGCCCAAAAGAGCAACCTTTGGGGCAGCAGCCACATCATCATCCTTGGATGTCCTGCTTAATGACTTATCTGGTGACCCAACACAAACATTTGGGAAATGCTTTTGCATCTCCTTGGCATGTGAGGCACTGTGCATTGGTGTCCTCATCCAGGGTCCTGCTGGAGCTCTGTGACAGCAAGAGGACCAAGGCTGCCTCATCCAAATCATGCCACAGGACACACACATCCTTCCCTCTGGCAGCCCATCCCTGCCACAGCGTTGTCAGGAGCAGGCTGGGGGACCAGGATGCTCTGCCCTCTGGCTGCCACTGCAGAGGGGCAGGGAGTGAAGTGCTGCAAGGGGCCCTGAATGGGCCACTTGTGAGGTGGCAGGTTATGCTGGTGACAAATGTGTGCCACTGATGGGTACATGCTTTTCTGACCTGCTTTAATTTTTCTAGCTGGGCCTTTAATTGCCGGGGAGAGGTATAGACAAATGCAATAAAAAATCCAAACAAATCAGACCTATAGCAAGGCTCTACAAGGAAATACGTTTTAGAAAGACTTTTTTTCCTTAATTAATCGGGATTTTGTTGTCAGGCTAAAACAGACTAAAAATAAACAGCTGTATAGTACTTCATTAAGCTGCCTGCTTGGAGTGATTTTCCCATTGATTAGTCTCAGGGCTAATGCTGGTTCATTCCTCATTTCATTGCTAATTAACATCAGCTCTGCTCCTGACCACTTGACCGCACTCTCTCTATGAACATGTGCTGGTTTGGCAAGTAATAACTGCTCCCTCCCTCTTAAAAGGCAGAATTAAGGTACAAAATAGCTATCAAGAGTAGATCTGTGCCTCTACTGTAAGGAGAGCAAACTGTAAAACTGTGTCAGCCCGTAAGAAGGGCAATAAACATAGTTTACAGAGCACAGGAGTTTGATTGAGGAACTATGTAAATACAGATGATGAGCTCAAGCTGCTGTATGAATGGACAGGCTTGGCTCATCTCCTGTCAGTTGAGTTGATTCAGGCTCTTCTGGGATGCTCGTGGTGCGGATTACCTGACCCAGGGGCTTTGAGCTGCTGGGCATCAGCAAGAGGGCAGCTTTGGATGGGCAGCACTTACTCTTCCCAGTTTCCTCAGAGTTTGAATAATGAGGTACATTGGCAGTGGGTACAGAAAGAACAGGAAGCAACACCACGGTTATAGCTTTGTCAAGTCACTTCCATGCAAGACGAATGTAGATGAAAATAGGGGAATGAAATACTAGAATTGGCATGGGTGCCCTCAGAGGAAATATCTAACAACTTTAATGAAATTAGCAGCCTCTGTTCTGGGTGAAAAGGTCAATTTTTCCATAAAATCCAAGTAAACTGGCATTTTGGAAAACATCTACTAAACTTGGCACAGAATAAATAACGTTATCCCAAAGTCTTGGTTCAATTCCAGATAATAGCTTTTTCTTTTAATTGAATTGGATATTGCATTTCATTTTCAGAAAGTCTTTTTTTTATTATTCCTACATTTTGAAGCGTTCATATCTCAGAACTAATCAGAAATTCAGCCTTATACAAATCTATCAATCAGAAACAGTCACTGAAGAGAGTGCTTGCCTGAGTGATAATCCTTTTCTACCTACTTTTGAGCAGAATCCTAATTCACTTGTTCATCAATTATATATTTTGTATATTTCCACCATTGATTTAATGGATTTAGGGGCTCAGTCTTGCAAACACTTGTGCATGTGAGTAACTTGATTCATACAAGCAGGTGCTCATGTGAGTAAAATTAACCATGTGAGATAGTTGTAGGATCAAGCTTTGCAATAGGTGCATATCCAGACACAAAGCCATTGCGTTCTTAACGTCACTGATCTGTAGTAACAAGAAGCATTTCTTGTTGAAATGAGTAAAAAAATCCCTTAACGTATTAGTAACGTTACAAGTTGTGATAAGGAAGACATCATTCCTCTGTTTAAGAACATAACCACTTTGGGCCAGGAAACACTGCTTCCTAATTAAGTGTTGCATGGTTGGTTACATCACATAACCTTCATGGATGGTTCTGGAATTGGCCAGAGGAGAGGCAGAAGTGTAGGATGTCCCATATTATTGTCAGCAGACTGTATATAGTGCTAAAACCATATTGTGCTGCAGACCTTTTTCAGTTGGAAAATGGAAGTGGAATTTTGATTCCTGTTCCTGATACATGCAGCACCTCTTCTTTCTAAAATGATGTCTATGGTATTTTTAACTTTTCTCATATTACTTCCATTTCCAGTCCTGGTTCAGATGCAAAAAAAAAAAAAAAAATCCCAGCAAACAAATATATACATTAATAATAAATAAACCCCAAAAATACTTCCTTGAATGTTCTTTAACTGTAAGGAGTCTGGTTTGAAGGAATGTCTTGGTCTGTAAGTTAATTGTGATAGGTTGGGACTTGTATCTGAGGTGCTTGCTGATGGTCCTGTGTCGAGGGGGACATTCTGGGCAGCTTCACTGGCTGCATTTTGTGGGATAACACAGCCCCCAGGACACAGGGACAAGCTCTGGAACCCCTTTCCAGTCTTGCAGGGAACTCCAACAGTGATGGATTGGCAGATGAGCTGAGCAGTGGGGGCAGGACTGGCTTGGAGGCTGTGGGTGCCCAGGAGTATTTCAGGTTTAGCTGAAGCAGTAAATTTGTGGAAGGTTCCTTGCCTCTTAACAGTGTTTAATAATGGTTGGGTGTTTTCTGTTTTTCTACTTTGCCTTTTCATTCAAAGGATGTGAAAGGAGGGAACTAAAACAGCTTTAAAAACTCTTATGAGAGTGCCATGCTTGACATAAGATCTTAGAGGAGGCTAACTTGGATGACAGAGACTTTGTGATCCTCAGCAGTGGGACTATTTAAGATGTAAACCTTATGATAAAGTTGCCCTTTCTGGCAACTTTTTACCCTCACTATTTAAAAAGAAAATTAATCTTTGAGTATTCAGAGTTACAAGATACTGTGAGGGCCTCCAGTCATATGAACTGTAAGTTGGAGTATTGTATTAAATAAGATTCAGTAGCTTCTTGTGTCACTACAGGCTAGAATTTGGTGAATAAAGTACGATTAATAGCTCTTACAAACCTCTGGATGGACACCCAAAGGAGAGGAATAATACAGTTGCAGTATTACAAGTCAGCAACATATTAAACATTTTTTTTTCCTTAGGAAAGGATTTCCTGTAGAGGTCCTGAAGAAAAATAAGTTTCATTAGTCGAGCGTCGAGCAGAGATAGAGCAACAGGATTGATTGTAATAAGCCTCTCCTTTTTACTGAAATCCATTACTTTCTGAGCTATTAAGTGATGAAAGGGATTAAGAGAATAAAAAAATATAAGCGGGGCTGTATTCGTAAATCTAATAAAGTTGATAACAGTAGAGCATTTTGTGAAATTTGCATGTGAATTTATAACATCCTAATCCATCGGCAGGCAGCGTCGTGCTGCAGAGGGAAGGGGGTGCACTGTGCATACAGGATAAAAATGCAAGCACAGAATTTCTGGCCAAGAAGCTTTTTTTTTTTTTTTTTTGCTTTTTTTTTTTTTTTTATTCCCCCCCATATGGATATCCATATGTTTTTATCACAGATTCCATACTTTCAGTGCCAGGATCCATATGTTTAGTTTTTTCCTCAAATAAAAGACTATAAAATCATTCTTCATTATCTCTTTCTTCCTAGCTGGTGTTTTTGTAGACATAACCAAATGTGATGCTAGATGGTTGAGGCATACCCAGATAGGCTGCAGTTGGATCTCATCAGAGGTATTTAAAACCAGTACCTAGGGAGTTCAAGGGCTGGATTATCTTCTGAGTATAATGCCCCTTGACAGTGCTCGAACAATGCAGGGGGTGCTATCATCTGATTGCAAAGTCCTGGCAAGGCTCTTCCCCTATAAAAGAGAAGCTCCTTTGGGACCAGCAATGAGAATTTTCCTCTTTTTTACTTTATTTAATTCTCAACCTGCACCTCTGCCTCTGTGTGACTGCTGAGGGGTGTGTGGTGCAGGGAGATGACATGACAGGGCTTTATTTCCCTTCTGCTTTTTCTGCTTGCCCAAGGCCTGCAGTTGTAGAATAGCAGCAGAATATAGAAGTGCTGATATAGGGAATTTGTGGTTGGCGTAAGGATGGTGTGTATCACCATCTCCTTGACACGACCCAGTCTGCACTGTGCCAAGCAGATATCACTCACTGAGAATTGTGCCTAATAAGGTTTTATTTCTCCTTTTTTTTTTTTCCTTCTCTTTTGATGGAAATGTTAATATAATGCTTTTTAAATATGTAAAACACAATTCAGTGTCCATGGTTAGACCTTGGCAATAGGTACCAAGTAACCTTCAGTGGTAAAATCTGCATGTTGACTTTGCAGTCAGGTCCCATCTTCACTTGGACTTTCAGTCCTCCTCTGCTGGGACAGCATGTGGCAGAAAAGCAGGTGTGGTGTGTGTGTTTCCTTCTCTTGGGAGTTTGATTGCCTGCCAGCAGGTTCTGACTGTCCTATGGCTGTGGGATTTGATGTGCAGAAGGGGTCATTTTGAATAGAAGAAAATTAGGGTAGTCATAATTACAAGCATTACAGTACACAGTTTCAAAATAAAGCCATTAGTATATTTTATTCACAGTTCCTGCCTCTAGCCCCTGAAACATAACCCTGAGGTAGGCTTGGAGTTATGCTTTATCCTCTGCATTCCTGACAATAGTAGAAATTATTGTGAAAGATTGATAACCATTGTGCATTGGAGCTGTGGAAGAAGGTGGTAGAAAGAAGGAGCAACTACCTTCTCAGAATAAACCAAGCAGTAGCATTGTGGCTTTAGAGAGGAGACAATCAGTGCCCTAAGAACCCTACTAAAGCAGCTGCATTTTGGCTGGAGTCATTATATTAATTTTCAGGCTAACTGACTCTCATCAGCGACAAACATGAAACTTACTGCTGATATCACTCAAAGCAGACATGACTCCTGATAGGATCTTTAGATAAACTGTAGAAAAATTTAACCTTTCTTCTGAGGTTTTCTTGTGAAAATATGATGTCCATTTGAGGTTGATTTTAGCTTACATTTTTTATAGAACTATAACCCATCGTTTTTCAGTGCTGCCTTTCCTTGCCAGGGTTGAGGTGACTCTGGTGAAATTGGTGGCAGGTTTGTAGCGAGTTGCCTCACAGGTCTTGATTGGCAGTGTAGAGAGCCACAGATCTCCTTTCAGAAATTATTCTCTTGTAAAATTGCTGATTGGTTGGTGGGTTTTTTTGTTGTTTTTTTTTTTTTTCCCCAGCATTTGAATACCAGATTGAGCTAATTTTAAGATTCCTCAGGGCAGTGGCACTTCATTCCTTCCACTCTGCTATTCCTTACCACATTACCTCACTGCATCAGCACTCGTATCTCCTGCTGATGGCATCCAGTTTCCATTCCATTCACAGCAGCCAAGGATCATATCTCTGATCCACTTAGAAACACAATGATCTCTACCCCTGAGAATGCAAACGCTTTCTCAGTCAAATCTATTGATCTTCAGGACTCTATTTCTGGCTTTCCATTCACTCACTCCACTGTTTGGGATGCTGCATATTCATTCTGGGCAAAGAGTTAACTTGGCTACTAGGAGCTCAGTGAAAAACACTTCTGTGGAATCCAAAGATAGACATGATCTCTTATATATTATTATGTCTGTACAAATACTGCACTTCTTAACTGAGCAAAACAAAAACCTCCCAGCTGGCACTGTGACAATGACAGACCTGCTCATGCCATCATATTCTTATCCCAAGCCATCTCACTGAACATGCTGATGTTGAGATGGGCAAGCACATGCTGAGTTCTGCAAGGGAAGCGGTAAAAATAAAGGATCTCCAGACTGGAAGGGGAATTGCAGTCCAAAATGAAAAGATGAGACCAAGAGGCAAGGACACAAAGTAGGATGTAGCTTGAGAAACAAGGTAAATGAGTGAAAGCACTTTAAGGAAAAACATTTTTCTGAAGAGCGTAGCTGTCACTGAACTTGGTCCTTTGGGGCTTGACTCTGGGCTCTCTCAGAAGTATGGTTATAAAGAAAAGCGGGGATTTGTGGGGTGAGGATTTCAGCATCTCCTTTCAGGTGTTGTACTGAAACACTCCTGCTGGTGAGCCCTGTGTGTGCTTCAGATGGTTCTTAGGAAGCCAACTTCTTCCATTCACCAATAGCACAGGCTAGAGAGAAAATGTGCCTGCAAACATACCTAACTTTGGCTTTGTCAGTGTTCAGATGTTCACCATCACCCCCAAATAGGATTTTGCTTCTTAAAAGATGGCATTTTTAAGGATTTTCAGGTATTGCCCACCATTGACCTTGAACCCATATTTAAAAGAAATCTAGGCACCATGATTGAGCTATGCCTGAGTTAATTTAATTATCTAGACCTTAGACAATTTTGAAAATATTACCTGTAATTCTTCTGGGTTCCAGCTGAGTGCCCTGTTTTCTCTACTTCTGCATGACAAATGAATCCACTGTTTCTGTGTGGTTTTTTTTGTTTGGGTGATTTTTTGTTTGTTTGCGGTTTTTGTTTGGTGGAGGTTTTTTGTTATTTTTTGGATTTTTTAATTTTTATTTTTAAATACAGATATTAGGCTACTGCTTGGTCTAAGAGAGAAGCCTTTCATTATTCAATACTTACATTGCTGGGAGCACAGTAGCTAACCTGGTTTGGTCTTGATTGTGTCACTCTCTAGCTAAAGCTGTTTCCCACCACTCATGGTGCTCAGTCTAAAAACTGACACCACATAGTGAAGTCAGGAAGGAATGGAATGGGTCCCAAGTAAAATAATTATGGGGTTGATTATTGTGATTATATATAATTATAACCCTTCTTAGTACATCACTAAGACTACTGAGGTATGAGAGAATTTCACTTGTGAAGGAGTATTGCACTTTAACATGGAAAACTTACTCTGAACTTAGATATTGGTTCCCAATGTGCAGGATTAGTACACAGTTGGTAGTGAATTGCCTTACTTCACTTTCTCCTTTAACATCAAAAGTTTTCTCCTCTTCTCTTGTGAGCTTTGCCTACAAAGTTGGCTAATGATTAGTGCACGTCCCTGTAGCTTGCCCATGTAGCCATTTCCTCTCACTGTTCAGCATGTTTATCAGCATTTCTGAATTTCAAATGAGGGAGGGGCAGGAAATTTTTATTTTTTGTAATCAAAAAAGAGCAGGAATAATAGTATAAAAATATGAACACTGAAATGAATATGTAAGGTGTTGTAATGTCCTTGTCTGGACATTTCGTTGCCTTTACGGGAAGATTTTTATTTAATGTTCTAAAACTCCAGGGACATAAGAGTACATGGATGATCTGTCCCTGGTTACAGGCATTAAATAGGCCTGTATGTATACATACACACAAGGGAAAGCTTCCTCTCTCTTCATCTTTGCAGCAGGTACAAACCACTGATCATCTTTGATTCCTGCAGAAACTGGGGGAGTGGGCAGGCATTCCGTAGGAAAAGCCAAGAGCTGCTTGCCCAAGGCTTTGATAAATCCAGGCCTCTTGACTCTAAATCCTGTACCTTAGCTGCCTTCTCCTAGCAAATTATACAGATTGCAATTCTTTGGCATGAAATAAGAAAGACTAATTGCTTTGAAGATTTTATTACTTTGTTTTTCAGTCCTTTCTCCTAGTACACAGTTTTCTAAATGCTTTTCCCTCTGAAAGAAAAGAATGTTGAACTCGTTTCCATCTCCATCCCTTATCTCCACCTGCAGGTCTGTGCACGAGGCACCCGTAGGTCTTGCTAGAAAAGAGTGTCTTCACTAGCAGGTTATCATGATGTGCTCACTAACAAAAAACACTTGTTTACCAGTTTGGGCAGTAGATTTATAACATTTCAAGTCTCCCTCTCCTTACCCTTTGCCAGTTCCAAATAAAGAACTTCAGAGGGCAAACGTGCCACTGCTGGTAGACATGTAGCTACTGTTGTATTGTGGGGTTTTGGTTTGTTTTTTTGCCAGCTACTTGACATTGTTTTACAGCTGGACTGTGCAGCTATTTCCAAAAGGCTCAGCTAATTCTGTTGTCCTTTTTCATCAAGGAAATTCTTGAGAAACCACAATAAAGCAGCTGTAATCCTGGCGATGCTTACAACTGTGGCCAAAAATAGAAATCAGTGCTTCATGCGTTTTCTTAATGAGGGTATAGGGGTTTTTTTCAGTGTGGTCCTTGACACCTCGCCAAGTTCGGGCTTGGCTCTAAATGTTTAGTGCAAGCTTTATAAATAGCCCTGGATAGAGGGGGCATTTCTTCTCCCAGTGGTGCGTGCCCTCTCAGGGCTGGGGCTGCTGGGGGCAGCTGTGCTCTGGGCACGACAGTGTCTGCAATGAGCCCTTTAGGCCACAGTTGCCAAATCCTTTGCAGGAGGTGCCGATCACCTTGGGTCCCTCTTTGCTCGGAGGGGGAAGCTCAGCATCTTGCAGAATTAGGTCTGTAAGCTGTTGTTATTAATAACTGCCTTCATGGTAGTTTTGCTTACAGACAGGATTTATTTGGCTTTTGACTATCAGTGAAAGTGTCCCTATAACTGGATTTTTATGCTCTCTCTGTGCAAATAGAAAACCATGGTTTGTTTGCCAACCCAAATAAGAATTTACAAATGTGGGGTTTTTTTCCTGTGGTGCGTAACATGGCTAGTAAATGCGTATGAAATGGCTGGATGCAGGGATTTTGCAATATTCCCACAGGCAGAAGAGGGAAAGATGAGAAAAGATGAATTAAAACTTGGGGAAAGTTCAGTCAACAAACTAAGAAGTGCAGACATACTGATTTATAAAGAGACTATAACTTTTAAACATGTACTTTCAATCTGAAGGACTGCAGTAGGGATTTAAAATATGACTATTTAATTTTTAAAAATTACATAAATTAAGTGAACAGCCCATTAATGGGATGCCATCAGGATCACATGGCCAATTCAGTTCAAGTTATATTATCTTGCTGGCCGGATTTGAATAAGAATTAAGAAATTACTATTCAAAGTAGTATGGAACATTGATCCTCATTCACAATGAAATTCGTCACCATAACTACCTGGAATTCCACTGCTTTCACAGAGGTATTCCACTGAATCTTCTTTATGGAGCAGCTAGAAGGGAATTGTATTAGTTGGCGGAAAAAAGCCGCTAATTAGTTGTTCGGCCTCCACGTTAAGTAAGTCCTGTCTTGCAGAGGGTTCAGGGATAAGCAGCAGGATGTGTCTAATGAACAGGAGCCCAGATCCAACAGACACCAACCTCCTCCAGCTGCTCCATCCCTTGGCTAAAGGGCCACCTCAGGGACAAGAGGTTTGTTATTTATCTGCCCCAGCGGGAGCACCTTGTCTCTTATTGGCAACTGGTGCTTCGTATTTGAACGTGGCAAATCAAAGCATGTAGTTGAGTTAACCAAGCTGAGGGATGTCCTCTGTGGATGAATTGTTCTCAGTGCAGTTATCTTTCAGAGTCTCTGTTAAACTGGATAACCAAAATTCACTACTACATGCAGCTATCCAGTTCCTTTTCACAATTTTGGAACTCCATTTGAAAACACCTAAAATACCAACTTAGTTCAGTGCTACATTGAGTTAAGAATACGTCAAGAGTAAAACAAAAAGGTGCTACGAATGGTCAAGCAACTTGTGCTACAGTTTAAAGAAACAAAGTCAGCATTATTAAACTTAACTGGGTTGTTTAGTTTATAAATATTTATTTTGCTCTTTTCTTGACTTCACTGTAGTGCATTTCAAGTCTAATTTCTGTGATAATTAAAATGGGAATATGAGAATCTTTGCACCGCTTTTTTTCTTGCTCCAGTTTAATTCCATTGACTTGTTGCTAATTTACACTGGCATAAATTCGAGACTACTGGGCTCAGCAGTTCAGCATGTTGAGATCAAAACCTTTTAAAACCTTTCACTGACAGAGAATACTTGAAATGGCAAATGCTGAATATTTGCATTGTTAATGGCTTTAAAAATGAGATAGTTGTATATAAATACTAGAAGATAAGTTATACACCCACACATCAACTGAAATTAGCATTCTGAAATTTGCAGTCCACCAAAAGAATGGCAGTAGATAGTCATGAATATTTGTGTTGCTCACTGTTACCTGAAGGTTCATAGTCTGGAACTTGCATCTGATGCAACACAGATGTGTTCCCTTGAAAAGACTTCAAGTCTTTTCTGCACCTGGACTCTCCTAAGGTCACAAATTGAGATCATAGGCACTTCTTCCCCATTTTGCTTATAATGAGTTGGTACTAACAATCTATTTTAAATTATCACAAAGAAAACGTGAAGAGTGTCTGTGCAATGAAGTTAAGCAATCTACCACTCACTGATGGTTACCTACATTTGTAGGTAAGAAATAAACCCACACTTATTTTTTCCTGTTTTTTACCATTCTGTAGTATTTTTGCCTATCTCTTCACTGTCAGCATCTTACTAGCAACATAATGGGAAAGGGACTTCTCATAGGTTTTACAGCTGTGGCTAAAAGCAGAAGAGCTTAAGAGGAAAGACTAGGCTAGTAAGATTTGCAGTCATATTTGTAGTCCCAGTTGAATCAGAGACACTTTTAGAGAAGCAGCTGGTGATGATCTGAATTTTACCAAAATTCTAAACATTTGATTTAGCTCATGTACTCATGGTGGTGTTGAGTCCACTTTTTTTTTCAAAACACAATATTGAACTTAATTTTAGAGTATTACTTGGCATCAGTTTTTAAATTTTGAATTAAATTCCAAGTCAGCAGCAGGTAGTAGATTAGGATGCCAATGGGGCTATGCTCTGCTTTCTTCAGATGATAGGGAGAGGGGAAATTTCTATACTGAAAATTCAGAGTTTCCTGGTGTACCATAAGCTGCAATTGAAGACTTAAAAACAAACTTACAGTGCTCTTCTCTATTGAAATGACTTGAGCTGTAAACATGAGCTTGAATGTCACTTGATGAGGGTCTGCAGTACAATTAATTCCCAAATCTCATGCTTGCCATACACTGGTGATGTTATATAACTTCTGTGATGGGATGCTGATCTGGAAAACCAGGTGAAAATTCTCATGCAAGAAGAAAATCAAGGATGATAATGTGGGATCTCACTATGACCACAAGATATAAATATTTTTGTGTGACTAAATGTTAACTGAAAGAACTTAAATGCCCCATGAGCTGGTCATCTGAAAGCAGCCCGAGTTTTTTTTTTTTTTTGTTTTGTTTTTGTTTTGTTTTTTTTTTTCTTTTTGTTAAGGTTTTACTTAAGGATGTCAAGTGTTATTGTGTGCAGTGTGGTAGTAACTAGAGACTTCTGTCTCTTTGTTCTCAACAAAAAGCTGGTATGTATCAAAAGGGGTTTCTACCAAATAGTGACTTAGCTGAGACTGATTTGAAAGGAGGTTTGTTGTTTGGTTTTTTAAAAATAGTTTGCTGTCTGTTGTTTCTTTAAAGATTTCAGTTTTCGTTGGAATTTGAATGCTCTCGACCTGTCTAGGGAGTTTTGCTCATCTGGCCAAAGAAGAGAAACTCTGTGTTTTGTGTGGCTAACAGGAATTAACCAGCAAAATTTGGAACTGATTTGTTGCAGGGTCAACAAAATTTATTTGACTTTAAAAATTAAATCCCCTAAAACTAAAGTAATTAAAAAAACTACCACCCTAAAAGGGGACAAATTACTTCAGACAGGTATGTGTTGAGGGATTATACAAACAGTCATCTACCAATATGTCAGACCATTTTAAAATGGTATTCTCCTTACCAGCCTCTCATTTTAACTTTGCCTGTCTAATGGAAATGAGCCTTTATGACACCAGGATGGAAAATTTGCGTAGTCCCCCAGCTTACAAGTTTTCTGTTGCTTATGGATCAAGGGAATATTTGCCCTCAAAATGAGTACTTAAGCAAGTCGTGTGGTTTGGGTATTTTTGTTGTTTGTTTTTGTTGGGTTTTTTTTGTGGTTTGTGGGGAGTTTTTAAATTCCTTTTAAAACACAAAAGTTTTTGTGTAAGACTCATGTTTGTACAATGGCTATTTGATCAGATACCCTGTTGCAGTGTTGTTCTTTGAAAAATGTACTGTAAGTGCCTCTGTTTTTTTGTTTTTCATTTACTGCCAACCTATGTGTTGGATCACAAAGCTCTGGAGGAAAAAAGTATATTTTAATTCAGACTTTGCTTGGCATTTTAAACCTCTTCTGTTTTGGCTTTCAGTTTGAGGCAGTCCTTAGACATGTGTTTAGGCTGAGCTTGGCCAAGTGGATGGACAAGGCTGTGCTCATCTTGAAAATCACCCAGCACAAGCTGAAGCAAGAGTTGCCTAAACTCATAGAGCTCTCTTGCAGTGGTTTTGGCTGGGAGGCAATCTGTGCCATAGAGGTACTTGACCCTTCTTCCCAACCTACCTCTCATTTGCTGTGGGAGTTGTAGAAGATTTGCTGCCCTGTGGCAAGGCTCACTGCTGGTGGGGTGTCACTGCAGGGGGAAGGAAGGACCTGCAGTGAAAGAGGGATGGGGCCACATTAATGCAGCAGTGTGGCCCCAGCTGTCCTTTCTAAACAGATTTATTTATATTTTTTTTTTTCCTGTAGAGTGAGCTGACCAGATTTGCAGTTTATAAAACTGGGACAGCCTAGCAGGGGATAGGGCTGTCCACGCACCATCTTCAGGGGATAATAATATCTGTCAGGGAGTGGCTGTGATGACAGCTGCAAAGAAAGGTGAATTGCTGTGTCTGTGCCCACGCAGTAAACAGTTCCCTTAAAGAGAGAAGGAAGGGGAAGTCTCCCAAGCTGGGTGCTGCCTTGTGTTAGAGCTGGAGTGAAGCACTTGCTGAACTCTGGACAATGTGCTCCTGTAAACTCTTCACCTCAGTATTGTTTACAGAGAAGGAGAGCTGCAAGAATTGGTTTAAATAAATAAACAGCACTCACAAGGATCCTTTCAAGCTCCAGGTTTGCAGCTAGAAGTAAAATATTGTGGATAACAAAATGAAATTGCTCTCCTGCGAGCAGTGTTTTTCTTCTTGCGCTGTGGATCTTTCTTTGTACCAGGCACCCAAGCGCGACTCCTCCTATTTCTTAATTTCTTCTGTCTCTGCTGGTCCCACGGAGCTGGGGTTAGTTGATGCTGGGGGCACGCTTCAGGGGCTGCCTGTTTGGATATGGCTCTTCCCAAGGGAGTGGATTAGTGGGGTGAAGTGAGGGAAGGCAGAGCTGTGGCACTGTGGGTGTTTGAAGGTTTGTTCATGTAGCTGTTGGATGAGCCACGACTGCTGTACAAACCTTCTGCTGGTTTGTACCCTCGCCGAAGGCTGTCAAAGAGAAAGGTTTTTCCCCTGTATATTTTTAAGTGATGTATAGGAAAATAATAAAAAAAATCCAACCAGAATTTGAAACCATCTTTGTTCCTGGTGTTCTGTTGAGGCTTTGGGGGCAAAGAAGAGTGAAGAGCAGCTACCCAGCTGTTTGAATACAACTGTGTTTAAAAACCCACAGGTTCAATATAACCAAATTTACTTGTTGCTCATGGGACAGCTGATGCTCTGTTCCCCTACCTGCTTTGCAGTGTTCCCAGGGGCATTCAAAGTAAGAATTGAAAACTTGTGCAGCTAGAGAGGAGGATTGGATTGCCTGGGGAAGAATATAATAGCATGTCAGTTTTTCACTCAGTCTATAAAATTTGCTCAGTCTTTAAAATTGTAGATTCGGTCTTGTGACTTTCTTCTGCAGAAGTGGTATATGCACATGTGCATCAAACATACATGTGAGTACACATATATGATTCTCTGGCAGCCACCCAGATCTGAATACTTCACTTTCAAAGTGCTTTACAATCTCTGAACTGAAGCAGGGATACCCAGTAATATTCTTCTGTTTGACCACTGTTACTGGGTACTACCATATAACCCTGGTGCTCTTATACACCAAGCCATTTGGATTTTTCCATCCCAATTGATGTTTTAAATAGTCAACACAGAAAAATCTCAGCTGGTAGTGTAGCTTGGAGAGTGTCACTAGGAGCTAGATCACTTAATATTGTATGTTTTAAACAAATCTTTGGAAAAAAATAGGAGAGGCACAAGAAATTCAAGAATCAGGAATATATTTTTCTTTTAATATGGTGATAGGACCAAATTTAAATGAGGAAAAACTGGGACTGTAAGTCATGTTTTACAGAAGACATTGAACTGATAAAAGCAGGAGGAAGATTGTATTTGTTAAAAGCCTCTGGTATCTTGAAAGTGATATACATCATTCCATTTCTCAGCTTTCACTCTTGTCTAAACAATTTAAAGACAAAAACTAGACCATCTATTTTGTGTATACATGTGGTTATCTATTCACCCACACACATCAGTGTGTGCACACCTATATATACCCCATAGGGATGGCTTTAGAATGCTTCTCAGTGATGTTTTTTCCCCTCTTCAACTCCTGGATTTCAGTGTTTTACCCCCTACTTCAAAAAAAATAAGAGATTAAGCAGGACCCATTATTTTGACATCAAATGCAAGCCCTAAACCGTTGCTAGGATACAGGATGTGGCACTATAATATTGCTGTGGTGTAGGGTTATATTGTCTTAAGTGTGGGGAGCAGACCATATTATAAATCTAAGTAAGTTGATAGAAGAGATAACGATTGCTGCTCTTACTCTGTAATTAAAAGGAACAGAACAATTTGGTCATATACTCCTTTTTTATTTGGACAGTAAGTGAAGCACTATCAATAAGCAATTTCATTACAGTCTGTATGGGTTTTGTCTACTTTCATTTTCTATCTGCATTAATTTAGAGTAACTCTATGGGCTTGTTATTGATTGACACCAGTTTAAGCAAAATTCGGCTTTGATGTCAGACCTGTTAATTTTCTCACTTTACTTTCCTTTTGTGAACAAATTAATAGAAACTTAGCTTCAGATTTCAGCAGTATTAATTCAGGTCTGCTTTCTTATACTTTTTGTGGGGCTCAAACAAGCTGCAAAGTTGGTGTGTTAAGGGGGAAATAGTGTTTTTGTTGCAGACTTGAGGGGGTTATATAATTGTTTGGAATATCACGTCTAAATTGTCTCAGATAAAGTGCCTAAGTGAGCCAAATCTAGTGTCTGTGTGACCATACAAAAGAGAAGCGGATGTTTTTATTACTTGTAATTTGTTTTGTCTTTTTGGGATGAAAAAAAACCAAACCAAACAGCTACAAACATACAAAATTGCCCCCCATGTCTCTCCCAAACCAGCAAAGCAGAGATCCCTTTCTTTTATTGTTTCTTTAAAGTGGAAGTGAGTTGTGCTGAGGAATGGCAGTGGTTGATGTGCAGTCCCTGCATGCAGTTGGCACTCGCAGAGCAGCTGGCTGATGCAGAGTGAAAGCCTGCACTCTGCTGTAGAGCTGGAGTCTCTCACAGAGGAGAAATAAAGACCTCTGCCCACACGGGTGGCACTCAGGTGCAGGTGGCATGTGAGCACAGCTACCTCCTGGACAGGGTGCCCACTGTGTGCAGTGTGCCAGATTAGCACAGCAACCTCCTCCTCCATGAAAATTAGGGATTTCTGTAAGCAAGGATGCTGCCTGTGACTCTTGGCATCCTCACCACTGGAGGCAGATCACAGGCTGTGCTCCGTGGGTCTCACCCAGATGCAAAAAGACCTTTCAGTGTACTTGATACAAGTATGTTTGTCCTTATCAAAATGCCAATATGAGGGACGTGACAGCTGACACCTCAGAAAAGCAGCGTTAAGTTGGAGATGGACAGATTGTAAATGTGTTTATTGGGGCCGAATAATGCGTGTTTGGATGGAGGTGCTGGGAAAGAGGTTAATGCCTCTCGGAGTGGTAAGGTGAGCTTTCCCACTCTGGGAATGGTGCAGTGAGTGAAGCTGCTGGAGGTTGTGCTGAAACCGCTGGTCAAAGCAGAGGGCAGCACTGCCTTAGAGCAGCAGAGGGATTCCAGCAGGTTTCTCTGTCCTTGCTCCTGCAGCCATTGAGGCACATCCTATTTGGGAAGCCAGCAGGTGTAGGAGGCTAAGATCACGTGCTCCACGTTCCTGTAGCCCAACCCACCTGTTAATGGCTGAGATGCTATTCCATATCCAGCAAATATCCGGCCCACTGACTGATAGAGAGCAGATTAGCAATTATTTTAGGGTTCTTTTAGTTGAACAGTTAAATAACTCCATACCTATTTAAGCACACCTGTGCAAATATCAAATTGATTCTTGTGAAATCTCTTTTAAGATATTGGCTTTGTCTTCCCAGTTTTAGGTTCACATCTTGGCTAACATGAAAACCTGAAAAATCAGATTTCAGTGTCAGAGGCCTGCTAATTATCTGTTTTCAGGACACTGATGTAGAAGTCCAGCTATGAACTTAACCAAAATGAAGTTAGATGTGCAATAATAGAAGAGGAAAACGGTCCACACATTTTGGCTAAAAAGCCTTCTCCAAGGTCAAAAAGAGAACCAGTAGCAGAGCCAGGAATAGAACTGTTATCTCCCAGGCCTTTTTCTTTTGCTTCTGTCCCAAAAGGCACTATGCAAGGTACAATATCCATTTGACAAATTGCACAGTTATGTGATGAATTGCATTTTTAATGCACATTTTATGGCCTCTTTTGGCCACTTCCTACTAATCTATCTTTCCTGGGGTATGTTCTTAACACTCCACAGCTCTCAGTGGCTATTAGACAACAACACAAAAATGTTCTTCTCTCCCAAATGTAGAATTTACCACAACTTCTCTGGTCTGAAGCAGAGGCCTGGAAATAATCCCAGCCTGCTCAGGTGGCAGGTTTAAGGTCTGATTGCCTTCAGCCTAAGGTGGTAGGAGGTAAGATGTGTATGGCAAAAGGGTCATGGGAAATTCCTAGTTTCTCATTAAAAATATAAATTCCTTCTCCCCCTGTACTTTTATAAGGTCTGGTATTTATACCTACTTTTGTGATTCAGTACCAAATGTAATCTGGACTTTTTTTCACAAGAGTTGTATCCTTCAGCCAAAGTGTTGCCTCTTACTACTCCTCCCAAATCTGTAGCAATCAGCAAGTTACCAAATGTTTCTTAACTTTGTGTATATAACGTTCCATATACATGCACACACTGACCTACCAGGAAGATGAATATTCGGAATATAAAATAGCTATTTACCATGATTACAACTTCTTGGATTTCTTGCAATAAATATAAATGTACTGTGATGCAGGATAAACTTGGACTTGGGCCCAAGTTGCTGGGACATGTACGGGATTCTGGTAAGGAAGTGTTTGCAATCAGGACTGCTGGGTGAGCAAAAACCAAGTAGTTACCTTTATTCTAAATTAACATTGTGAATACACCTAATTTCCAGCAAACCTGATGACCCTTTTTGCTCTCCATCTTTCTCCCTGGAAGACTGGGAGAAATAATCTTGTTACCACATCAGCTTTATCCTTCTGCCTTTGGTATTTTATATTGTGTTTCAGAAAACACGAACCATTAAAAAAAAATGTTTATTTTTAAATATGAAACTATGTGGACAATATTATTTCATTTCTTGAAATGTGTCCAGAATTCAAACCTGGAGGCAATAGATGTTTGAGAGTGAAATTGGCCCCAGACAGTTAATAAATTCTGAGCAGAGATGCATAAATCAGTGAGAGTATTTCACAAACTTTTTTTTTTTCCAAAGGGTGGGCATGGGGGAGGGAAATGTCTTTGGAGAATTGTTTTCTATCAGTTCAGAAAATAGAGAAAAGAATTCAGCAATACCCAGTGCTGGTTAGCAGATTGTCATTTTTGGGTTTGATGTTCCTGGGTTTAATTGTCTTTCATGTGAACAATGGCAGGAGCTCTCTAGTGTGCCATGCAAGCATGATAAAAGGGGGCCGTTCTTGCATAGCAATGCCTTTTTTTTATTATTAGCGTAAAAAATTAGCAAGCTGGAAGTCGTTAGAAGGAGTTCCATTGGCATTAATTGTAATGCAGCCTGAATTTGTTTGCAGACCAGTGCGGCAAGACAATAGCAGCAGGGAAAAAAGCAATGTTAATAGCCTTTTACTTATTGTATCATTTTAGTGAGCCTTAATAAGGTGTCTGCTGTCAACTGGAATTTATTAAAATAAAAAAAAAGACATGGTAGTTGATGTATTGCAGTAAGTATGGATGAGGGCTCAACTTGATTAATGTATGAGTTGGCTTTTTAAGGCATTTTAAAAAGGCTTCTTAACTGGGTCTTAAGAGACTGGCACAAGCCCACTGTAAACTACCTCATTGCAGTTGGAAAACAGCCTGACAGCTGCTGATGTCTCCTGTGGCTTTGCTTTTTTTTCTGATCAGAGAAAACTGAAGTAATATAGTCCTCGTCAATAATTGCAGTGCTTAAAAATCTTATAAAGGGATTTCTATTCTTCCCTCCGGAGATAACTTTTCAAAGGTTAAATTAGTTTTACTTGTGTGTACTTCAAATATCTCGGCTCCCAATAAGGATCAAGTTTTGTTTTAAATAAACTGCTAGTTTGTGTGTTGCATTGGATTAGCACCTTGCTGAATACCCTCTCTTTCAGCATGAGATGGACACTACAAAGCACTTGCTTTAAGTCTAGTTGGAGTCTCCCAAAAACCTTTAAAATATCGACTCACTTGGGCTAGTTCAGTTCAGAGAGGGGCCCTGCCTTTTGTTATGCTCTGTGGTGAACACCTGAATTTATCAGCTTTGCTGTGCCATCTTACTGCTCAACTTTAGTGGAGGGAAATGGGAACTAGAGATCCAGCTATCTTTTTGACTTCAATGTGATTTCAAGAAGGTGTCAGCCTAAAATACTCTGTGTGGGTGGTTCTCACCCTGCCAAAATGCCAAAGCATATGTGATAGGAGGCAGACCCTAATATGTGAGGTGGCTGTTTTATGTGGATTATGAGGAAACAGTTTTGTGGAAGTGTGGCCTGTAAAACAATAGTATTTATGCAACTACATGTTGTCTTTTTCCTTTTCCTACCTGCCTTGTCCTAGATCAAAACCCCAAATAGTTGGCACACTGCATGGAGCAGTCACTTGTGCTTGCTTTGTGTTGCATTTGTATTTATCAAGTAGTCTGTGGACATGCAGACAAATGCCTTGTGAAGAACAGATGGAGGTGTCCCCTCTAAAAATTGTTCAGTTAGTCTGAATTAATATATTCCATACTTTTACACTATGACCAGAAAGTATAAGGTGAAGTAACAGTGTCTAGTTCTGTTAAAAATTTCCAGATTTGTATCCAAGGATAAACTGGCTAGACTAATCAAGGTTCTTCTTTCCATACCGTTGTCTCCATAAGTGCTGCAAATGTCATCCAAGTAGATATCAAAGTCAAAGGGAGAGAAACAGACTCTTAATTTGTTACAGTACCACGTTGTCCTTCCTGATAGTTCTGGGCCTTTCCCAGAGGAAGTGCTCATGCTTCATTAAGGATGTAAGCTTTATTAGGATGGACGTCATCAGGTTCAAGTGTTAGGAAAAGTCGCTGCTTGTTAACAAAGGCCGTGGCCTTGGATAATGCAACTGTTCTCCTTTCTGAAGGCTGTAAGCCAGTGTGGATGATACTGTTCTCCTTGGATTCTTTCTCTTTAAAAACATTCTGATCCTGCTTGGAGATCTTGTGTGATGCAATTCTCCTTTTCCAAAGGCTAAAATGGAGAGCTTGAGTGGTCTGTTTTCAGTAAATTCAATCACTCACCAGAGAAAAAGCCTGAAATTATTTCAGAAATCTGTGTGTAACTTACAGTCAATTAATTCACAGTCTGCCATATTATAACAAATATTATTTCCTTTAAGATTTCTTATTCAGGTTTCAAATAGAAGGACTGCAGCAGCACAGCATATGCACTTGCAAGATTTTTTTTTTTTCCTTTCTGGCAGGATTGCTATTAAATTACATTATTATATGGCTCATATAAATATGAGTTTTAGTTTCTTTTTACACTAGAAGTGTAAACTTCTACTTTTTTCTATGCAGGCTCTCTTCTGCATGAGAGATGGAACTGTGGTGTGATATTTCTAGTAATGTTTTTCCTGTTACCTTTATTTTATCCAACATTTCCTTGTCCAGTCGCTGTTAGGTAAAACCTTTCTTCTGTTCTCTGTCAGCAGCTAAGAAGAAACTTGAATGAATTGATAATGATACAGCATTGCATTAATTGCAGTTCCTGCTTCTTCTTCTTCTTCTGTCCATTGGACTCTCATGCTTTCCAGTTCCAAGCAACACTCCAGCAGCTCTAATATGGCATTGAGGATAATATTTAGATATAGGCATCTTATATATTTACTCTTCTGGTTACACCACAGTGGCAGATACCACAGTGGTCCAACATATCTCTGATTTGTGGAAAAAAGCCCCCTGCTGTCCCAATGATTTCTTCATTTAGCCTAACTCACAGTTTACATAATAATTCACTCCAAGGTCTGATTCACCTCGAGTAATTTTCTCCTTCTCATCTCCTTCTCACCTTCATTTTTAGGCACAGACTTTCTGAAATCTGTTCCTGAATATACCCAAAGGTTGCAAGCACTTGAAAGCTAAGTGTGGATTCTGATCAAAATTTTACAAATGGTTTCCATTTTATTAAGGAGTCAGATTGAAGACCATTAATAAAATGGAAACTCTGCAGCTTAATCTAACCTTGATATATTTCCAGCCTAATGCATCTGCTTATAGCCCTGTCACCGCTGGATCTGAGCACTGAGAGCATTGTTGAATACATTTTCATACCTTTGCATTTTTCCCCCCCATCCCAAGACAGGCCAATTCTCCTCTGCTCCAGGCATCTTTCTTTCTTTCCCTGACTGGCTGTGATTAGAAGAGCAGTGCCAGCCTTTATTTGATACCCTATTTGCTGCTAAGTGTATAGTTTGTTTAGTGGAAGAGGAGTGCTGCAGAAGGGACATTGAACTTGTGGCAGATTTTGGAGGTGGCCAAGACCAGGTGCCACATTCCTTAGCTACCTGCATGGAAACTTGCACTGCTGAGCAGCTCCACAGGACAGCCCCTATCCAAACAACCAGCAGTGGTGAGGTGACCAAGCAGGATTCTGCAGGCCTGAGATTCATTTCACAGAATTCACATTGCCCACCACCTTTGCCTTTACTGAAGCTTCTGCTTTACCATGATATTTATGTGGGGCCTTGTGTGTGCTAATGACTTTTCTTCCTCCCATGCAAAAATTTAGCTTTCCCAGTTGATGCACAGAGGTGACTTCAATTTCTGAGGCTGCAGGTCAGCTGCAAATCTGAATGAATGGATTTGTCAGTTAATTGTGAGTTATCCCTGAGTGATAACTACCACACAACTGTAAGATATTGTTAATTAACGTAATTATTTGACAATTGTGATTAGAAAGTGGAATTGAGCGTGTTACAAGGCAAGTGTTTCTTTGGGCATGTTTCTCCCAGCTCTTCCTGGGACTGAACCTGGCCTTAGCAAATGGATGAAATAATTGGCTTTGCAGCATGGATTCATTGTTTCTGGGTGATGGCAGATTTTGAGGTGAATGCCTGAAAAAGCCCCGTTTTCTCCTTTGCTCAGACACCATTACAAAGCCTGGTGCAGAGTCCTTTCTGTGGCACCAAAAGAGGACTTGTCTCTCGCTGCATCAGAGCACAAATCTCAGATTCCCTCTTCTGAAAGTGGCCTCTAGTTATTACACGAGTAAAATAGAGACGCTCTCTGCCAGACGCACACGGAGACTAGGTGTCTGTGCTGACACATCAATACAAAGAACTGTTATCAGAGGAAAATTTCCCCTTCTAAACCAGGGCTTAAACTAATATGAACGGACATATAAAGGCCCCGGTGGGTGACCTTTCTTCACAGGAGAATATGTCTGCTCAGGGATTTCTTAGTTCATGTTAATTGATTGCCTGATGGGATTGATTAACTAATTGATTCACTGTGGTTTGTGATTTAACACAAAGATTGGCCTAGGGTAATCTTTGAAAGTTTTCAATGTGGAAAAGCTACGTGGAAAAATCTGGCACTGGCAATAAGTCTTTGAGCGCAGCTCTGGAGTCTCCTGTTGGGTGAATCCCATTGCTGAGGGTGTAATACTTGGCTTGAGGGATGCTGTATAGGTTGGGTAGCAGAGTAGAGAAGTGAATTTACAGCATCTTTGTTAACCTGTATTCATTCAATATACTCCTGTTTCGAGTGCATCCTGATAATGCCAGTGGGTGAGGTACCCATCTTCTCTCTTACCCTTTTGCAGGCAGAGAGGGAGGGAATACTGACAGGGTGTGTGCTTAAAACCACTGTCCCCTCTTTCTGCAGGGGTGGGCTCCTAAGCATTGTTCTGCATGAGCCTCTGCTTCCCCCTCCCCAGCTTGTGTAGACACTCACAGAGTCCTGTGTAGGTGCAGGGAGAGGCAGGAAAACCCTCCCAGGAGAGCAGCCTTGCAGCAGAGAGTACCCAGATGCTGTGGTTCACATGTGCCTCTGCCTCCTGGTGAAAAATGCCCTTCAGTGTGAGGCAACAGAACCAAAATTCAGATCTGTATAAGCATTTTAAAAGCCCAGTCCAAGCGCCTGGTGGCTGCAGTTGGAATTATATCTCTCTTGCTTATATAAACTTGTTTCAAAGAAATAGTGCTGTAGACGCATGGTGAGGGCGCAATAGACTTTCTGTTCGTGCTCTGGGTGTTTCTTGGTGCTTGGGAGACTTGAGAAAAAAACAAATATATTTCCTATTAACCTGTTTTGAAAATAGTCTTCCCATATCAAAGTGTGTTTAAAAAGCAGATTGCATTTGATAGCAGTAGCTAAAATACAGTAAGAAGCAGCCTTTTGATCTGTTGCAAATAAACTCTTCTGCAGATAAATACATTACAAGTGTATTTTTGTTCATTTGCTATCAAATTTAATAACAACCAGTGGAATTGAGTTCAACCAAAATGGTTTCATATCAGACTTTGAATACATACTTTTAAATATTAAAAGATAATGATTTGTATGGCATTGTTATATAATGCATTTCTTGTCTTCTCTTGTGTGCATGTGACGAATTCCAGTTGATAAGCCCAGGACTCTGGAGTCAGTTGTCTGGCTAGTTATTAAGATTAAGATAAGTGCTGAGAAGGGAAAGATACAGCACATTGTACTGCCCTGCTGGGACGGGGCCACCTCGGATTCCAAGTGTAAGCAATGCATTAATTCTCCCTGGCTTATTTCAAACCTGAGGTGTACACTGTAAATATTTGGGGAATATGATGGAAAGAGTGTGGAAAGACTTTTCCATTTTTTTATCCATTAAATGTTATTACTAAAATGTGAACCTTACCTCCCCCTTGGGTCCTAATCATTATGCGTCTGTAAAAACCAAAGACTAATTTCTGTTAATTACTTATGAAAAGTAACATTTTCCTCCTTACCCAGGCTGTAAAAAAGCAGGCAGACATTTGGATAGCGTTATCACAAGTCACTTCATGCTGAATATACCACAACAATAACAACGTAATTAATGCTCACACAGCAGAGCTCAATTAGGGTTTGGGGAGGAGAAGGGGGCCAATAGGACTGGGAGGTCTAAACTGAAGAATGCTGAAGCTAATGCAAAGTTTCCTTATGATTTCAGTAAACTTTGAATCGGGTCCAAGATGAATGCTAGTGAGATCAGGGCTTTCTGAGCATGTTGGAGCTGTTACTGCTGGTGTCTCTGCAGGGGAGCCCTCAGGACATCATTGTGCCTCTGCCAAAGGGGGACAGTGAGAAAGTTTTTCTGTTATTCCAAAATATTAATGAGATATTAAAAACAAGACAGATTTCCTGAAGTTCACTTGTTAATTCTCACTAACTTAAACACGAGCTTCGCTACAAATTGGTAGTCAATGCCTTCAAGGCAGTAAAGTTTAACTTGTCTGTAGGATTGCTAGGAGGAGTGACAGAAAGCAGTAATTTAGAAAGTATATTAAAGCTGTGTGCAGTGTAATGTAGACCACTGGGTAGCAATTAATTTTTGTTAATGAATTTAAAACTAGATGTATGGAAGTGGTTATATGAAATGTATATGCTGCTAAACAGCTAACTAGTCCTTGGGGTCTGCATTGTCATTATCTGTATGTAAATCATTTCAGCCAGCACCATCTAATGAGTCAAACACTGCTCTGAAACTGGAACTGAGATTTGCAAGACACTTTTTGAAAAACCTTATGCCCTGCTTCAACGTGTGACCCTTGCAATGAAACCTTGTCTATCCTCTGATTAATCATGTCTTATGTGGAGACACTTTATGGGTTTCATTGTGCTTCAGAGGGATTATTTCTAAACTCTAGGAATATCCCATGTTGATGGAGATGAGAAATTAAGGAACATTCAAAACCATTCAAGAGAAAGGAGCACAGCTGAAAGGACCCCTCCTAAATCTTACAGTTCTTATGTGGTAGGAAATAGATTTAAAAATAGTTAACTGCAAAAGACTAAACCATGCAAACTGCTTTTTCCTGAGCATCAGAAATTTCAATTATTGAATTAGAAGCTGTCTCTTTCCCTCATATGCTTGTTAAATCATTGTGCTTCCATAGCTCCCCTAAGGTATATGCTACGATTCCCTCTTAACCAGCGATGAAGATAAATAGCTCCTGTATCTTTGCTATTTACAGTTATCTTAAGCAAAACCAAATTTAAAGCAGAATCACTGCAGCATCACAGTCTCTTTACAGAATCTTGAGCATAGGACAAAAAGTTGGAATACCTCAGAAAGGATATATAATACATGAGAATTAAAATATGCGTGTGTATATTCGTGTATATTTACAACTAATCGCTAGGAAGACCTGAAAAAAAGTAATTAAAACAAAATCTGAGCTTGACGTGCTGTAGCCAGAAAAATGAAATGTGCAGAGTGAACTGGAATATTTGGAATACCACGCTCTGTTTCTCACCTCTTTTTTCACAGCGTGGGCATTATATCATGCTTGTGTACATTCCAGTTAGCTGCAAGTGAGAAATCACCGCCGAGGTCGCTGAAATGTCAGTGCCACAGACACTGAGGACAAAAATAGATAGAATTCCCCATTAAAACTCTAATTATCAAAAGTCAAATGATCCAAGAGGAAAATCTGTTGGTTCTGTACTCTCTGTGCTGCGGTCTAACAGAGACACTGCCTGGCTGAAAAACCATACAAACAAACCTGTGCCATAACCTGTTTCAGATTTTGTAACAATGAGTGAATGTAAGTCTCTGGCACACAAATACAGCTTCATGCTGTATATTTGCTGAATACTCTTGAAAGCAGCTGTGTGGTTTTTAAGCTCTTTAGCTGAACCCTGCACGGTCTGAAATACCCAGGTAGTTAGCATTCCTGCCAGTTTGATATGATGGAGACCTTTACTTGAACTGACCTCAGAAGGAATAGAAGACTAATTGAGGCAGCCCTAGTTCTGGCTCTCTAGAGGTACAAAACTGCAAAGGGTAGCTGGTGGATGCATAAAAAGGTTTACATAGTGGAAAGGGGATATGGGAAGGAAAAGACTTCTTTCTCCGTCTCTCAGCAGCCTATTCCCTCTCTCCTCTGAAGCTTTAAGAAAAACAAATTCCCATCTTAATGCCATTGCATGGTAAAATAATAAGCAAAATAAAAGATTTTTTTAAAAAAAGAAAATGGAAGTGCACCCAAACAATCCAGAGGGTGAAATTAGGACAGTACTTGGGTGCCTCAGGGCTGTAATTAAAACTATCGAGATAAAGAGATATTCTGCCTTGGATTTATGCTCTGAGAATAAGAAGAAAAAGGCTGAAAGTGAAACACAGCAAAAGAAATCTGTAATTCCAATGTATTCAACTCACCCATCAGAAGAAATGGCATTAATACAGGTACCCAATTACTGTAATGTGGTTCAGAGCACCTCAATAGGTGTTTCAATCTCAAGCCAGGACTAACATTTGTAATCCTTTAAATGCACTTAAGAAATTGATGTTACAGCCCCACAATCTGTTAGGGGCCTTGCTTCCTGGCTGATTGCAAAGTATCCCACCATTAATTGGATCATCAGAATGTGATCCGCGTTCTGGTCCCCGGATTATGTAAGACTGACTTTGCTCTGACGCGCTGAACCAGAGGCTTCTTTTGCTGGATATTTTGACCCTTAATGTAGATAAGTGGTATTTTTCATCAATCTTAGCTTGCATTAAAAAAGGGAAATGTCAGTTCAATGTGGGGCGTTTAACTTAATTCAACATCTTTTAATTTAATACCTTGGAAAAGTTAGTCCGTCTCCGACCTGCCGGAGACTTCTGCTGATGGAATGGTTTGTGGAGCAGGGCTGGAGGCACGTTGTTCCTGTTCCATAGCACAGTCAGGTCCCAAAACTCTGTGAGTGCTTCCCTGTATGAAGGGGAAAAGTAGGAAAAAACCCAAAAAACCCCAAACCAAAACAAGGACAACAAAAAAAACCCTGAAGTGGTAACCTGGCTATGCTTTATTGGTAATGAGTTTCCTTAGCTCCTTTGCACTGTTCCCTAATGACTGCTCTACATGCCTGAGGGAAGAGGTAAAAATTAATTCGGTGTCTACTACCCTGTTTTTTTGTTGGGCTTCAAGTTTTCTTGATTTCTTTTTTAAAAAACTTTTTTATTTTTTGAATCAGAGTGCTTTGATTAATTGGCTCAATATTCTTAACGTGTTTTAGTGCTGCAATAAAGTCTGGTCTGAAAACATAGAGATACATAGTTAGAGAGTGGTCCTCTACACAGACTAAACCTGAAATCCTGTTGAAAATATGAGACTTTTTTTCTGACAAAAGAAGGCTTTATCTAAAGAAAAAAAAAAAATTAGCCAAATAGGAACAGGACGTGTTGCAACACTTTTTTCCCCCTCTCTTTTATTTTCATGTACTGCATTAAAAAAGCCCTCCTAGTGCTTTTTTTTCCTGATATTGACTGCATTTATCCCAGTGGTACAGACAGAAGTTCAAAGGCGACTGCAAGGTTGCCTTTTTTTATTCCCCCCACCACTGAAAATAGTAAATTTCCCAGTTTTCTCAGCATTGCAACAGGCATCAGATTGTTCTGAGTCTTACTGTGACTTTGGGAAAACCATTATAGGGTATGGTGTCTCTTGGGCTTGTGATTGTTAGGAGTGAAGAAAGAAGCTGAGGTGAGGAGAGTGACATCAGGTGTCATGACCAAGGCTTGGTGTATCTTGTGGAACTGATGCTTAATAATCTTGGGTATGGCAATGATTTCAGTAAAATTAATACTCACTACCTACATAATTTTATATATATGTGTGTGTTAAAAATCATGGTGGTATCTGACATTTTTGGTGTCTCAGAGAAAAAGCAACCTCTTTGTGTCCCACAGAGGCAGAAGCTCATGGAGACCATTTGCAGCTGAGGGTGCTGACTTAGGTCTCCATTCTTTTGTTTTCTGTCAAGAGCTTAGTCTCATTTTTCTGACTCTCTTTTGCAAGACATTCAAATTTAGTGCCATACAGTGCGCATACACATAGTGCTGAGGCACAGCAATGGTGAGAAGGTGGTTGGACTTCATGTTTCAATGTTGTCTTCTAGGCTGTGGAGACTTTTTTTTACAGGTCTTTAGAACTTTTTAGGTTGAGAGGGGAAAAAGGCTTTTGAGGCAGCACATTTGTTTTGTGAGAAGTGTTTGATCCCAAGGAGAAGCAGATGGAAGACTGTGGCTCTTGAATTTCCTCCACTGTCCTGCTGGCCAGGACTGGTTCCAAGCCTGCCAAGTAGGGGGAGAAAAAAGGGTCAAAATTTTGAGGCATAGAGTTTAAATGTGAGGTTTGGGACAGTCTTCTTGGACATCTCATCCACATGGTTTTTGCAGTCACTTAGGATGACACCCTATGAGTTTCCTTAGCATGACAGCGAACATAGCTCTCCTTCCACACTACTTAGGTTTTGTAGATTGGCAGAATACCTAGATCAGCCTTCTTGCTGGCTTCAGAGGCAATAAATACAGATATGTAAAAAGCCTTTTGGTGGGAGATATTTTTGTGAACTTAAACACAGACAGGAAGAGTAGTGGTCTGGCATTTGGAGTGTGATTAGTTGGTAACAATTAATTGAGCAGGAAGAGGCAGTTTTTGGTGCTGCTTTGGGGATTTGGGTTCCTGTTGCTATTACTCATACAAGGTATGTGGCTCACATGTAAGTGCCTGACCTTGCTTGCTTTTCCCTCCTCTCCTTTTTTTTGTTTTCCCTCTCTCTCCTTTTTTCCTGATATGAACTGAATAGGTAGGCAGATATATCCACTTCTGGTCAGCCTAGTTGACGCTAGAGGTGATATGGTGCTACACCAGGACAGGGTCACCTTTAGGTTTAGGCTTCTGGCTGGGGTGCAAGAAATGTGTGTGCTCCCTCCCAGCAGCTCTCTGGCTGGTCCCTTTGAACTGCAGTGTGTGTTGGCCATGATGGTCTTCTCTCATTGCACTTGTACAGTTCCAGGTGCAGGAGGATCTCACCTGGAACAATAGATAGCTCTGAACTGTGAATAAGAGCCCTGGATAGATATTCCTATAAGCAGGTGACCAACTTTCAAAAATATAATATTCTTCTATCAAACTTGTTTCATGTTACAGTGTTTGAATCCATGTTCTCCTTAGAACTGCCCCATGGAAGAAAAATATTAGTTCCTCCTGCAATATTACATGTGGCTACATTAACACCTGAAGAGAAGTCTGACGACTTTATACTTTCATACTTAAACACCTGTTTAAGCTCAAATATTTTAATGGGCAGTGTTGAGTATTTGGCCATGCTCAGCCCTGGCATACATAGAATCACCTTTCCTGAAGTGAGTGAAGCTCTTTCTACTTCTGCCAGACCTAAGTTTAGGTTGGAGACTTCCAGTCTCGTAACTCAGCTTGTTCAACACCAATACAAAGCTCCTTTATGAAAAGAGAAATATAAAGCAATATAAGCAAGTGTATAATTACCTTGGCCACAGAACAAACATATTGTTTCTTCCTGCTTGGAAGGGCCTAACCTTCTGCAGGGAGAGTGGGATCTGTGATACCTCTGGTACTGATAGCGTTCCTACAGCAACTGTTTTCCAGCAAGCTTTGTAGTAGCATAAGATGCTTTTGGTTTATTCCATTGTGTGGAAGGGAAAGGAAACTGTTTGTAGCTCGTGGCAATGCCTTCCTGGGCGATTGATTTTAAACAGTGCATTTCAGGGTGCTTTGCTATATGGAGTTGCATTGAAAGTGCATCACTTCCAATCTGTTTAATTGGAATCTTGGGTGACACTTCTCTGCTGCCTTATCCACAGATAGAACGATGATATACATTTTAGCTTTAAGTACACTACAAGGTTGGAAAGTAAAGTTGAGTTTGCTCTGAAGCAGATATATTGGCTTCCCATGCTTTGAAGACAAATGGAGGCTCATCCATCGCTGCTACACCAGTATGCTGGTGCTGTTTCAGGCTGCTTTGGGTTAGGATTTCAGTTTGCCCTTCCTTCCTAATGGGGTCCCTTGGTGGAGAATGCCATCCAAGTGCAGGATGGATGAGGTGCCCTAAGGACCTGTCTCAGGCTTGCCTTTTAAGCAGCTCCTTGCTGAACTGCAAACTGGACTTTTCTTGGAGTGCTGTGTGAGGATATGAATTCAGCTTTGAGATGAAAAAACAAAACAAACACCACACACACTAGCATATGTCAGCCTGAAAGTACACAGTATTTGGTGGCAGTATTCATATGCATCCAAAATTATTTTCTTGTAATGCCTTCAGTATTTCCCCAGGGCTCCTTTCTTTGTTCCAAGTCCCTGTGGAAGAGGCTGAGAAAAATGGCTGGTGTGTTTGCTTCGGCCACTGTCAGCGCCAGGCTCACAGCAGAATTAATTCTGTCCTCCCTAATGACCATCAGTTGCCTCATTGCCAGGGAAGGGGCCCCTCTGTCTGCAGGATCACAGTAGTGAAGTTTGGTTATGCAGGAAAACACACTGGAGTGTTTCTGCTTGCCTGTGTGGCTGGGTGACACAGGTTTCTCTGTTGGGTGACGCTCACCTGTCCCCAGGGTGGGCTATTAGGAACATCTGGCATGCCTGATGCTTGGCATGTTACTGGTTTTGGTTTTTCTTTGAAAACTTAGCCATGTGTTTCCTTCATGCTATGGGGGAAAAAAGATGTAAAAGAAGAGGGCAGGATGAAACAAACCCATGTGCTGTATCCCTTGTGATCGTGTCCTCCCCTGGGGTTCTCAGTTCCCTGTTTGCCAGACCGAGTGGGTTTCTATACTTAGGGAATGTTTCTTTGCATGCTTTTTTGAGGTTGGACTGCTCTTTAAATCCATGAGTCCACCATTCACATGGGTCCACCTGTACACAATGCCAATATTTTTTAAGGCAATGTTGCTTAATTTCAGCTAATTCAGACCATATTACACAGTGGTGCAAAACTCATTCCCTGTTTCTTGCTTCCCAGACTGACACACACTAGGAACTTTACCTTTGCAGTTAGTTGGAAACTGTTGGCAAAAATAAAGGAGAAAAGTGTCCTAGCAGGGAGCACTAATCAGCAGATTCTGCTATGTTGTGAGCAATAGCTCACATGTACTAGGGTGTGAAGCTGAGCACATCCCTTTTAAATGGTTGGTTTTGGTTTTAGTGTTGAGCCCAGCTGTTCCTTGAAACACTCTGTACAGTACAGTAATTTAGAGTGTAATGATCTCGTATAAGGAGGCAGATGTGAATCACAGGTGAACTACTGAATGATGACAAGGGTGTGAGCACTCCCCCTGCCCTTGTCTTTCCCCTCCCATTCTCTCAGTCTCCTAGATTTATTTTCTCGTCTCCCAGATTTATTTTCTCGTGTCCCAGTGCTTTTTTGCAGTGCAGGTGGGCATGTTCCAGTATGAGTCTGATAAGCCTGCTAAGTGCTGGTTCTATGGTTGATTTTAGTGTCTTTTTTCACTTTGCCTACCCGAAGAAACCCACACTTGCTCAAGTAGCCTTGAATATACAAATAGGTGTATGTCATTGTGAGAAGCAAAACAGAGACCATGTCTGCACCCATGATTTGGAAGTGGTAGGAAATGACCTCTTATGCTTCTTTTGCTTTTTAGATCTTTAAGCCCTAAGCCACCCTAAATCTACTGTCCCTATAAAAAGCTGCATTTTAAAAGGCTTTAGGAGGCTTGCTGACCTTGCAACCTACTTTGTAAGGAGTCTGCACCCACAGCTATTAAACAAAATTAATTTCAGCACTTTTAAATTGTTAATCTTGCAAAAGACAACTTGCTTGCTCTCCAGTGATCCCACAGGTCATCATTCTGTGAGCTGCAAGCCATCACCAGGGTTCATGGCTCTCAACATCATGAGAATGCTTGTGGTCTCCCAATTGCCTTGAAAAATTAATTCCTCTGCCCTCCACATTTCCTCCCCAGCAGCTCTTTGAGATCTGGGCTCTTTGTGAGCTCATTGTGTGTAGCAGCTATTCACCAGTAGCCATGCCACAGATTATTCCCATTTTGAAGTTATTCTGTCCTAACTCGGTTGCTTCTCAACTCATGGGAATGAACTTGGGGCAGCAGGACATGAATTCAGGTAGGAAATGAAAGGTTTTGTCTTCACAGTGTTAGGGTTCCTATTGAAAGGGTGATGTCTCTTAAGTTACATTTCGCCATATCCATGTGGCCTATGCTTTACCAGGTATTAATTTCTTTTGAATCTTATTAAGTATATTTTTTTCTGCCTGGCCATGAAACTCGGAAATGTTGCCTTTTTTCCTCCAGGTGGGATACGTGTGATTGCCCTGGGGGTGGGGGAGAAAGTGCATGCAGTATCTGCTATTATCATGCCTGGTTGTCCCTGCTCCTTCCACCTCTTTTGTCTCTGCCACTCAAGCCAATTTCAGCCATCCGCCGACTCTCATTTGGGATAATAGCCTCTCTTTTTACTGTTGTCTTGTCATGTTTGATTCGGCAGCACAAGGGTTTTAAATTAGCCAAAACGTTTGCATGCTGGGCTTACTCCGCTGCCACTACCAGTTGTAGAGCCACTAAACCACTTGATGCTGAAATTGATGATTGCTCGGAAGGAATAAGAAATTGTTGGTGGCTACCGGGAAGATTCATTCACGCCGAGCCCCTTTTAAGAAACCTGGGGGGGAGGGAGAGAGAGATTTCCTTTGGTTTCCTGCTGCCTGGCTGGTGGTTGCATTGTGCTTGTGCCAGGTCCCCGCTGAGTGATTACAGCCTTGCTAGGCTGCGTAGTTCCTGTGATTTCAACATAAAAACACAAGAGGAAAAATATAGAGGGAAAGGAAAGGGGGGCGGGGGGAATGAGGCTCCAAAGACTTGTAGTTCAATTCAGTAACACAGAATTGTGATGTTTTAACTCACTGCCCGCCTTTTTGTTGTTGTTGTCTAATTTATTCCCCCTGGCTGAAAGTTTACTCTGTAGAACTTTTACTCTCTAGAAAAACTACTGTATTGGCCTGCCTTTGTTGGTGATACTAAACTACAGGTGGGCTGTAAGCAGTTTTTAATATTCTCTGGATTAAAAATGATCCATCAACAATGGAATCAGGGATCACCAAGAAACTGTACAAGCCACCCAATAATGCCCCCACATGCCCCACTAAATGGCTTTTACTTGTTT
The DNA here is from genome assembly GCF_009819885.2 of Catharus ustulatus. Classification (NCBI taxonomy): domain Eukaryota; kingdom Metazoa; phylum Chordata; class Aves; order Passeriformes; family Turdidae; genus Catharus; species Catharus ustulatus. The sequence goes on from NC_046223.1 coordinate 21,945,602, forward strand.
ACATTAGTGTTTAAATATATGAGGGGACAGAAGTTATAAGGGAAAAGAAGATGACAGTGCTTGAGAAGCCATAAAAACAGAAAATAAAGGTCGGATTAAATATGAACAGCTAGGGTTGTATGAGGGATATAATTATATTTCAGAACTACCTACAATCACATATGCAAAGTGAATGAATATTTTATTTCTATTGAGTGGATTTCTGTTTGAAGAGGGAGTATTTTGTCATTTTAGTTTATTTTTCATATTTCCCATCCTGGATTCCAGTGATGACAGGTAGTTAAATGGTCAGAAAAGTCAGTAAGAGACATGTGCATAATGGCTCAGGGTTTCCAAGTCCAAAGATAAACAGTCTCAGAAAATAGCAGCAATTGTTAATTAAGACTAAAACAGCCATCCAGACCCTATATTAGCCATATATGCAAGTTTCCAGACAGTTAGAAACATGGCTTCAGATATATGAAGCCATATCTGTGTAATTCATTACACAATGTCACAAGGAAGACCCTAAATAAACACATGGGAATATGATTGCATAGCATCCAAGCCAAGAAAGATCTTCTCATTGTATCTGATATTGCTAGCATTATTGTTACTAATATCCTAGCACTTTTTTCCTGATTACTAAGCCACATGTTCTGTTGCAAAATACAGCCTTTTCCTGCCAAAAGGAAGAAAAAAAAAGTCTTGTAAATTTGAAGGTGTTGGCATCCAACTTTATTTCTCTTCCATGTAATAAATCATGAAGAAAACACGTGAATGACTCAAGCTCTGAAAATACAAATCTAACTAAGAGGCTGAATCTCTGGGGCCCAGCAGTGGTGTGCTCTTGTGCAAGCCCAGCTCTAAGGGCCTCTGTCCATGCCAATTAGTAGTAGATTGGAAAGCCAGGCAACCATGATGGGTTTAGTCCTGTTATCTAGCTGCTGCACTGTTCAGAATTGCTGATTTCCCTGCAAAATCATGACAGATGTATTACAGGAAAATATATTGGTTGAGTAGCTAGTGAGAGAGTTAATGCAAGGGATAATAAGTAGCTAAGGCTACATCCTCCAGCAGACTTTGATGTGGCTTGATAATATATGGGACGGGTCAATCTGCCCTATTAGCAAATGTAGCCAGTTTATGCTCTACATACAAACTAGAGATTTGATAAAGCACTAAATTAGTTTTCACAAGGTATTAGATGTTAGATACTTAATGGGATCATCATGCTTTTGCTACACTTGGTTAGGATGTGTTCTGTAACAGAAGCAGGCGGCAGCATGACATTTCACCAGGAAAGGAAGCATGTCTTGTGACTGAATCACGAGTCTGGGAATTAGAATGTCCAGGCATTGCTTGGCTTCTGAATTACCGTGTCTCTGACTTGCAGAGAGGTTTCTCTTTTCACATCTGCAGAATGGGACTGCGTTCTTCCCTTTCCTCTTTGCCAAACCACTGCTGCTTTTAAAATATACTTTTTTTTCATTCTTGGGAGCAAGCAATCATAAATCTATGATGCTTCAGTCATGTGAGATTAATCCTGTCCCACTCAGTAGGTGCTGGGAAAGTCCCTAGACTTGATGTCAGAGTATTTACAGGTTCAAGCAAATCTGGATAACCAACTTCAGTAGATTGTGAAAGGAGAAGCTGAGGGGTTTGATGTACTGCTGCATTCTGCATTTCCTATGTGCCACTGGTCAACTAGTAATTTAAAATGTAACTAAAACCAATAGTTTAGTGGAACCAATAACATTTTTATAGTCAAAAATCCATCGGCAAGGTGTGTCATGTGGGTACAAATCTGCATACCTGTACCCATTCTAACAGAGGGAAGTCAGCCTTGTGAAGCTGCACAGCAAAGCAGTGTGAAATGGGTCCTTGGTCTGACCACTCCCTTTATCCAAGCTGCTGTTCAGTCCACTAAATGCTGTGGACCAAACGTGTGCTAAATAAAAACCTCTAACTGCTGACAGTAGCGTGTGCCCACAGCTGCCTTCAGAAAACTATGCTTTAAAACCCATTAAGTGCTTTGTGTTTCTCACAATTTTTTGCTAACATTATTTTACCCTGTGTTTACAGACAATGTTCTTAAATACATTTGGAATGCATCATTTTACTTTCTCTAACATCTCCCTGCATATGCAAGTAACTGATCCTGAATGACCGCTGCCAGGCTTTGCACTTTGAGTGCTAGGGAGACATTCTTGCCTTTTTGTGAAATGCAGCAGGAGTGTCATGTATAAAATGATCCTGTTTGAAAGGATAGAAGCTGTATCCCAATATAGAGCACAGTGGAAAATGACTCAAAATTACATGACAGCTTCTTCCCCATTTACCTTCCTCCCCTCCCTTTCCCTTTCTCAGCCTGTTTCCCAGTTGGGCTGTGGTAAGAAGCACATCGTGTATTGTGACATTTTAGTGTACTGTTACTAATAATCCCTTTGCATCTTTCATTAGTGGGGTATTTATAGGACTGCAAAAGGGCATTGGTACCACTTGGCCTCTGAGGTGGTACTGCCACCGTCCCAAGGACTGAGATGATTTTAAAGGGGGCTGGGTTGCACCCTGGCTGTGGCAGTGGGCTTACCTAGTTCTAGCAGAAGCCTTGGGTTGAAATCCTATGCTTTAAAACCTGCTGAGGCCAGTGCGGACTTTAGACGCTTTTATAAACAAGAAGACTTTGCCTTATAACTCCTGCTAAGCCTGCACCTGATGAGCTGCTCGGGGCTGGAGGGCTGTGTTTTCCCTAATAAATTCCTTTTTTTGAACCCACTTGTTAGTCAAGCGTTGTGCACACTAACTACAGCGAGGGCCCTGGGCATAAATTACTCTCACGTGGCACTGTCTCTGAGCAGCCCCCCAGTTATGGATTACTTTGTTCTCGACTTGACAGGAACATAATTAGAACTGTTGATGAAATCTACCAAATTGTTCCTCCGTGGCCTCAATGGTCAGGAAATTTGGCTGAGTCGTATTTGTCACCGACGTAAAGGCTCTAAACACTTCATATTAACTATGTTATTAATGTGCCCTCTAATCTGTCCGTGAATTGGTAGCACTTGGAGGGAGCTTGTGCTCTAATAGCACCTTGTGATGAATTCATTGTAATGCTGTTCAAAAGTTTCTGGAGGGTGGGGAAAAAAAAAAAAGAAACCTTAATAAAAAGTGAATATTTCTAGCTTGTTTCTTTTTTCTGTATGTGCATTTTTATGTTGTACCATTTTGTTTTGCTTAACTGGAGATTCATTTAGGCTTTACATTGACAGACCGTTTTCTGTTCTATAGGATTTGCTGACATTTGGGCTGTTTCATTGCCAGAGGAGGCTTTGTGTGTCCCAAAGGAAGTGAGTGATCTGGCCATAACAAATCCTGCCAAAATATTTTAACACCGTTACGATTTTCTAATGCAATGCGTAGTGAATGTGACTAGAAAAGGATGGTGAGTCCATGAAGGGGGTTCGCTCCCTCTCCTCTGCGATTTTCTGGTGGAACGAGCACGCCGCAGCTGCCGGGGGGTGGGAGATCGCAGCCAGCAGTGGGAGGGTGTTTGCCTCCTGAAGTGTGTCCCTTTGGGTGCAGCAAGGCTTAATCTTTAAACCAACCTTTCAAATTTTGCTCCTTCTCTTGAACTTTGTTAGAGTCCCAGGGTAATCAGGGACAGCGTTTTAGTGGTGTTAAAAAATGTGTTTTGGCTGCTTTAAGTGTTCAGTAAGTTTAAGAGGCAAACAGGTTAGACGCTTATGGATGAGAGAAAGGTTAGCAGCTGAAGGTCCTAGAACTTGACAGACTCCTTCCTTCAAAATTAAGGGTTGTTTTGTACTTCAGACTAGTTTTGAGGAGCATTAAGGTGGCTCTTAAATATATAAGCAACTCTGCTTCAAGTGCTAGAACACAAAATTAAGAGTTCTCACATGTAGCGTTCAGGGGATGAAGACAATTTAGGCGACCTAATGTTTAGCTTAGAGCTGTGGGTATGGGAAAGCTAAAATTTATATTCCCAAGCTATTCTCTAGAGCAGCAGGTAAATTAACTGCTGTTTTTCTTGGTGATTTGTTTCTATTAAATTTAATACCACCCACTCCCCTCTTTCTTCCCCCATTCCCCCAAAAAACCCAACCCAAATATAACTAAAGTTAGTATTTGGTAAGCAATTTAAAACCTAAAACCAGTAAACCAGTAAGTAATTTGAAATGTGCTGACTGCAGGATATCAGCCATCATCTTGTGCCCAACAAATACCACGTTGGATTACTCTGGCAATTGGCTTCTGCACCAGGGTAAACTCATGTTTAGCCAATTTCACATTTACATACTTAAAGTAACTGGCCTTGTGTACCAGCAAATTTTACTGAAGGTAGGAAAGCTGCTGAGAAATAGAAAAGCTGAGCATGCCCATGGCTTTTGCTCAGATTAACATAAATAATGTCATGCCTTCTGCTGTTGATGGTGTTTCCCACTTGGATGTTTCTCTGTTTGTCTTTGAATGCCAGATAGAATTGCAAGTTCTCACACCCATCTCCTGAGCCCTTGTTCAGGTTTTCTGGGCTCACACAGACATGCTATTCCCTGTGGCCTCCATATATGGTATTTCCCAGGGGCAATGATGCTGTCACCAACAGGAGGGAAATGTTAGCCTGGGAGTCAGGACTTGCTTTCAGATTTTATTTTAGGATCTTAATATTTGTAAATGAAATGGGAATCTTAACTCTGCATTTTTCTCATGCAAATCAATCTATTTCTAGTAATGAGCAATTTAAGTATTTTTTTTTTTTTCAAATATTGTAGTTGCCATCTCGGGAAATCAGGATCAGAATTCAGGATGCTCAGATTAGGTGTTAGTGCATACAGATATTCTGTTGATGAATCTATTATTAGAATAAGTAATACTTTCCCTGGGTCTGTTTCTTTTCACTGCTTTTGTCTCTTTTTCTCTCTCAGGTCGTCTTGTCTAAATTTATTCTTCTATTCTTTAATTTCACCTCACCATTTAATTAATTTCTACCAAAGCCATGGGCTCTTTAAGGACTTTCTATTATTAGACCTTGTTACTTATTTACAGTGCATTCAAAAGAATTGCATTTGCTTTTGTCATAGTCTTATTTTATCACTGTTCTAAGATGGGACATTATTTGGGGCATTCTTCTCCAAAAGCATTCTTTATGCTGTCCTGGCTGTACTTGATTTGTTTTTCTAATATGCATTTGCTACTAAAAATTTTCTATAAGTGAATGTGTATTGTATTATCCGTTAATGTCATTAAATTTTTGGGTTTGGGGTTATTTTGTTGTTGTTTTTTTTTTTTTTTACGCTTCTAGTGGAAATGTCACTACATGCATCCTGTACATATAAATCTAATTTGTCACTCAGTAGACCCAAGTGCATGAGGAGCAGAGATTAGTCCTGATTTCACTTGTTTAAGAACAGGAAGTAAAACTGCTTCTGTGAAACCAAGGCACTTACTCAAGGCAGGGAGGTGAGAAATGGGAGTTTAATATCAGAACTGGGTCCTGGAATATTAATTTGGTAAAACTGTATGCTCTCACCGTGTCAGCTGTGGAGAGCATATGCTGCGAGATGCTCGTGTTCAAAATCAGGTTACATAGTTAATCATTCTAAGAAATAGACTTATCACTTCATAAACTCTAGGAAAGACTGTTTTCTTTTCCAAACACTTAAATTACTGAGCCGTTTTATACATTAAAACCCAATTATGACTTGCATGGTATTTCAAAGAGTTTTCAAAGCTATTTCTTTTAGGAACTGTGCACAGTCTGAGGCTTTAGCACTGAGTAGTTCATATTTTCAACTCTATCAGCTCTGGGGTTTTTTTCTACCAAAATAGTATTTCAGGAATGTTCATAACCAGACTAATCAGTACAAATCCCAAGCAGCCAGTTCCAGAACATACTGCATGTCCCCTAAAACTAGCAAACTAAAATCCCAATGTGGCCACTGATCTCCAGAATATAGTTTAAAAATACTTTATTTCCTTTTTCTAAGATGGTGAAGGCCAGGTTAAAGTAAAGGATTTTTCTGCCACATTATGCAGACTGTGTGCAAAACACATTCAGAGAGGAATGAAAATCAAGATATGTTTCAGGATTTTAGGGAATTAGATTTACCTGCTACTGATCAGAAATACTTGTTTTAAACACCACCTTCTTGTTTCTAGGGGCCAACTTAGTCCTTGAGCTAGACATCAGTTTAAAAAATACCTCAAAGTATTCAAAACTCCAGAATCTTTTGTCTCACTCATTTGGGTGCTGGTTTGTCAGCAGAGAAGTGTATGTGAATCAGATCACACTACTTTGGTCAGGAAATGACTGCTCTGGCTGTGTATAATGCAGTAGCTGGGAAGAGGTGTGTTATAAATAAGAAAATACAAAAAGTGCATGTGACACTGGCACCATGATGAGACCACTTACCAAAGGCACCCTAGTCCTGAGTACAGAACATCATTCCCAGACCTTTTGGGAATTAGTAAATGGTAAATGTTATATTCCCAAATCAAGGCTTAGCTACCACGGATGTCAGGGAACACAAAGTTTGTAAGATGAAGTAATCCTACTTTTGGGGACAAATAAGAGAGAGAAAAAGTTTTCAGAATCAAGAAACTGCTTTATAAAGACTATTGTGGACCAAGATCCCTGTATAGGAAGAAGCAAAGCTGTTTGCTTTATTAAAAAGAACTAAAAGGGGACTAGGCTGTTCCTCACCCCACTCATTCTGTATCTTAGAGCAGTGCTGAAGTTCAGATGGGAGCCTGGTGCTTCTCTTCATGAAGAGACTGTGTGAATGAAAGGTTTCAAAGATATTAGAATTTACTAAGTCAAGTCATACTTGTCAATGACTTCTCTTGCTAGATATTTAAAGTTCAAGTGCTTGTTTGCTTTAGTTAAGTGCTCTGAAGTGCTTTTAAAAGTGTTGGCCCATTTATATAAACAAATTGAGAAACTCTATTGACAGTCTTCCCAGTCAGTGTGTGTTACCCAATATTTGAGTATCCTTCCTTGAGTCCCAAAAAGATTTGCACTAGCAACTTCTAGCACACATGAGGCTTTGTTAATGGAGCCTGTTTTTGACTCCTTTAACATTGTGTTATTTTATCACAGACGTTGCCAGAAATGCAGTTTCTTGGTTGCACACAACCATGAGGAGGAAATAGAGGGGAGTCAGTAGCTCAGAAACTTATTTATCCAAAACTTAGGTGTGACTTGAGAGGAAGAACGAGCTGGAGGCCTGATTTCCTCTTGGAACATTTGCAGTGGGGAATTCATACTTGCATCTCTCCCATATTTTTTCCCCTCCTGCTTAGCTATGCTAACTTGGGAATCTCTTTTAGTGCTCGGAGTCAGGAAACCAAATTTAAACACATTCTCAAACCGTGAGAAAATCCTGTTTGCATGCATATGACCACTCACAGAAAAAAAGGAAACTACCAACACTGTTAGAGAGGTGAAGGCTGAGATGGGGTTTACACCCCACAGTGATTCCTACCTGGCAGTGTTGTAGTGCTTCCTTAGTAGCTGTTCTCATCTAAACATTGCTATTCTGGACTGATGTCCTTTAACCTAATGATACTGTTTGATACTAGAAGCCAAAGAATGTCAGAAGATTGTATATTGAAATTTAACCTCTTTCTGGGAATAAAGAAATAAGCTTTATTTGAGGGGATCACTGGGGAGACCTTATCCAGTAAGATCAGGGCAGTTATCTCCAGAAAAAGTAAACTGAATGCCATCAGCAACTATCCCCCAAAATGCGATGTAGGGTAAGCAATAAGGAATGCTATCTTAAAACTAAAACTGCATCCTTCTTAAAAAAACCCCAAACAAACAGCTTGTCCTAATAATTTTAATCTGCATGTGCAGTCTTTTAGCTTACCTTTTGTGCTGTTGGTGAGATTCAGGGGGTGTCATAAGCAGGTGAATTTAGAGCTGTTGCTAATTTAAACTGCATTTAATAAAACACAAGTTTGAGATATCTTACAAATCAGTGAATGTGGCATAGTTTGAAGATTGCTTTTGTCAAGTTTGATTAGCTCAAAGAGAAACCTTTTCTAAATATTGGTTGAGAGATTAATCAGACAATGTAAGACCTTGAATTATTCCTCATCACATGAAAACAACATAATGTATTATCTCATTGGAAGACTGAAAAAATGTAACTTTTGAGGATTTAAAATTTGTGTTTTAAAGATTCTATTCAAGGCAAAACTTTCAGGCTGTTCTTTTTTTTAAACTGACTTGTAATTTTTCTATGTTATGCTTCACTTTCTACAGCGTATTCCCATATTACAAGCTGATAGTACCAACATCATTACATTGAAGGATGTTCTCATTATTGACTCCATTCTCAATTAATTATAAGTTTGTCATGTTTTAATGAGTAGGATTAAACTTTCATATTCCAAATATATGTCTTGCATTGCTTGCTTAGAAGCTTTCTGAAGAATGTGGCTGGTCGACTTCTCTGAGTCTGTACAAGGAAACAAAATATTCTTTGTGCACATTAAAAAGTGTTTACTGAATTTTCAAAGACTTGCAGAAAAGGTTGGATAGCTCTGTGCTTTGGAACAAAGTATAGAATTTGGGAAAAAGCTTTGCTGCTCTTTTCTAGCCTTCCCTGTCACAAACTGTTGTTGTCCTCACTAATATAGAAACTCATAGAGATCTGTTATAGCCTGTAAAATAATGGATGGCAAAGGATAGAATAGCACTCATGTATTTCAGGTATACCCTAATTTTCACTGGGTAATGTGTATTCCTCTTCAATAAACCCCAGCTTCCTTCTGTGGCCTTTTTTACTCTCCCCTCAAAATAAGAAGGTACTTTGTACTTTTACTTAATTGCCCTGCCTTTTTAAAACGTGGTACATTTGCATCAAAGCTGCTGCCACCTGTGCTTTTCAGATTCGGTCCAGTGCAGCTCTGCAGGGCGTCCATCAGGCTTTCTCTCCTAACTTCAGTGTGCATTATCAGACCTGTTTGCTAACGTAGATCTAGTCATATTTTCTAGCAGAAGTTTTATGTTCATTTGTCTTTTATTTCCTTGTGCAACTTCACACTTTTCTCATCAGTACAGATCGAATAATTTCTAAGAGAGCTGCTTCTTTTGCTTGTTTGCCTGCAGAACATACACACAGGATGTATGAATTCTAGCCCTGCTGTGGGTTCACTTCTGCTGATTTCAGTATGCTCAGGGGTTTTCTTCCCCCAGTCTATCAGTAATAATTAGATACCTGTAAACAATAAACACTAGTAAATTTGGAGTATCAATGTAGATAGGTGTCACAGTAAGGGCATGTAAGTAGATTCCTCTGCAGAAAGAAAGTATTTCATTAGATATGTTTTTACATTGCTTGTTTAGCCTGTGTTGAATTGGAAGTAACCTTGCAATGTGAATAGCAATGTCAACTGATATCACAATCTGGCTAATAACACACGAGCACGATTTTGAGAGGGTCAGACCAGCATGGCCCCCACCAGGTAGGAACCCAAAGTCCTGGTAAATGCTGGGCAGGGATCTACACCCCAGGCCATTTCTCATGAGACCTGTTACTACAAATAGCCCGTGGCTACATTTGGGTATTCAGGTTTCGACAGGATGTGGCTGCTCTTTCTCACTTACCAGATGGCTTTTCGTGTACCATCACCTGTCCTATCGCCCCTCCGCCTCACTAACAGAGTTGTGACGAGCTGTCCTGATGGCTGTGAAAACTGCTTTCTGCATGTGGCCATCATAATTATCACATGTGGGCACCTTTATTTAGCAAGTCCACACATACATTGCTGCTGCAAATGTCTTATGTTTGGTATAGTTCATTTTACATCTTCATTATATATCACTCATGAGTCTGGGGTGTTGATATTTCACAGCCTAATCAGAGAGTTAAACCTGCTTGATCTAAGGATCAGGCTTTACATGTCTCCTGTTTGGAGGAATATCTATAGCTCAGTTGTGTCTTTGCACTGGTTGAGAGTAATTTGATAATCTCAAGCATGGCAATGGAAGTTTCATTGTCCATCTCCCCAACTCCCATCCTCAAGCACATTGTGTGCATGGACCATCCTTATCAGCATCTGTCTTGAGTGGTGATTTACTTGTCTCTAGGTCTCTGTCCCTTTATACAGTACCAGATGTAAAATTACATCTGTCTGGAAGGAAAGGCAGGATCTCAAAGAATTAATACTAATTTCAAAATCTTATTGCCAGGAATTACATGTGATATTGCTTTAAATTAACCAGTAATTATTCAGAATCATGTAGGAAAGAGTTAAAAATACTAAACAAAAAAAAATCCCTTTTCCAGGCAACTGGACCCCTTCCTTTCAGCACAGCTGTTGCAGGAGGTTTCAATGGTATGAATAAATGTATTTCTTTTAACACTTTTGTTGTTTAAAATGCTATTGTTTCATCTGAGGTGTGAGGAGATGTGCTAACCTTGTCAATGTGGGTGCAGTAGAGCAGAAATGATAACTGTATATACTTTTTTTTTATATAAAAATACAGAGAGTGTGTGTGTGTGTGTGTGAGAGAGAGAGACAACTTATTTAAATCCTGAATACAGTCAGACCTCATATGCATTGTTAAAAAAAAGCCCTAAAGAATTGCATATGGATTAGGGGGATGAATATTCTATTATTTCAGTCTGTTCTGCTGATCTTCTTATTGTGACTTTGCGCTTCAGAAATCTGCCAGGAATTTGGCTTTGCTGTACTAGACAGTAATTTTAAATGTGTATCAAGCACTTGATAGTGTATGATTTGCGTGCTGTTGCATTCCCATTCCCTAAATTTTCCACCAATTTATTACTTTTTTCATACTGTTTTAATATTTCAGGATGATGAATATATACAGCATCATTAAAAGTAAATAAAAAATGCATGAAATTAAAAAATGGAATATTAGATGTTTCTTTGCTGTAATCCCTAGGTCCAATAGGAATGAAATGTCTCTGTTCTGTCAAGTAATCCCTAAACATGATTAGGGACCTTGTAGTTTCCACATAGCCCACATAATATTTGTATCATATAAGCCTATTTATGTAAGGTTTGAGTAAAAGTTGTTATTAGAAGACCTATAAACCTATTCTACAATTCAAAAATATATGCTTGCCTCTTAATCTCTCTACATTTATTATTTTGCTGGAGATGGCAATATGTCCTTAATTCATATTTCAGAATTCTGTTGCATCTTTTGGGTACTTATATTGTGCATTAACAATCCCAGTGAAATGTATTTTTAAGACAGAGGACTGAGTTCAACAGTTCATCTACTCATGCAGCTTCTCCTTAAATCCTCATTGGAAGGGATGTGCACCTCTTTCTAGGTCTCTCCTTCGACATCTGGGTTTAATCTGACCTGGGGGTCTGGAGATGGAGAGATCGTTTTTCTCATGTTGGGGATGGGAAGGTGGAAAGAGGGAAGGAATTAATTTTTTCTGTTTAAATCCTGTGATAATATATTTTCAGTGATGGAGGTGCTTCTGGCAGCTCCACAGATTTGATGAGCCTGTAGCAGAGTTTTAGGGAGAAATAGCTAGGAAGAAGAAAAATGGGGAAAAGCCTTGAATGACAAAAGAATAAGACAGGAGGGACATTGGGCATTTCCAGCTGTTTCTTGTAACACAGTTGTGTTTCAGGTACAACAACTCAACACTTCCTATTCCCTGTCTCATCTTCTTGCCTGGGCAGCAGAAATGCTCATACTCCCATTTTATGTGTTGTTAGGCTGAATTCATTAATGTGCAGAGGTATTCCAGTTCCATGGTAGCACAAGGAAGATCAATAAATAAATAAGAACACTAACTTATATACTTCTATGGTTTGAGTAGGCTTTCATGAAGAAAATATTTTCAAATGATAGCAGGGGTCAGCTGTGGCAATTCCACATTTCCCATAAGAAAGTTTGAGATTATATTAACCTTGGGCTAGCTACTTAAAAAAAAAAACCCTATAGAGATACAACTGTATTACTTTCCACACTGCATTGAAATTTATTTTTATTTCATTTTCAGCAGTTAGGGTGGCATTTGAGCAATAGCCCTATTCTTGTATTTATGAAGTAAGAGAAACAAAACTGCTCACTGCTGAGCCCAGGGATCCTCTTCCAGGAAAACTGAGATCAATAACTGTTATCAAGCCTTCATTTATAGGGAGTGTTAAATGACCACAAAGTCCTGACATTCTTCAATTAATAGGTTATGCTTAAAACCAGGCTATCTACCCCCTGCCCCCCACCCCAAGCTACCTTAGTCAGAAATTTTGATCTTTGATGTAATTTTAAACAGTCACTTTCAGTTGTTACAATTCCTTTTTAGCTGGAGAGACAGACTGTATTACAGCAGTACCAGCAAGTTAAACTATGGTTTCACTTGCCAATCCTCTCCTTCCTGCAAGCAGTACAAGGTGGGAATGAGATGATGATACTTGAGGCTCATTTTATCATCCAAAGCAGGGATTTACAATTATAATGGCAAGATACTTTTGGGGTTTGGTAATCAGCAAAAAGGGAAGTGCACACCCCAACCAGAACAGAACAAACCCTGAAAACTGAAAAGCCTTGCATGCAGATGTATTTTCAGTTGCCTTTATTCCCTCAGTTTAAGTGGAAAAGAGGGATTTGGGAAAGCGAGAGCTTAATTTAACAAAATAATATTATGCTTTCGATCCTTAAAATGAATGAATTATTTGGATACTTAGCAGTATAATGTCTTTGAATAATGCTGGTACTTAAGTTAGAAAAAATTATATTGTCAGTGTGCTGTGTTTTCCTCTTATGATGTTTTTACCAATTTGGCATTTATGGGAAGCAATATCATTGTTGAGAAGTTTCCAAATTGCTTTTTATAGAAATCCGCAGAAATTAAATCTCCTCCTTGTTATGAAAATGAAGTGATGTCTTGAGACACTGGTATATTAGCACAAATCTGTGGAGAAAATAAGCCAAATTCTGCTTGCAGTTATTGTGTGTCCACTTTTAATAGCTTCAGGAAGCTGTGTTAGGGACAGGCTGTTGTAGGGCATTGTAAATGAGCCTATGCTTGGCTCCAGCCTGTGAGCAGTAGTAGGAGGCAGTGTAACATCCCAGCCCTTTTCCCTGTGCCCCCAGACACAGAAGGAAAACACAAAATGGGTTGGAAGTGAGACCAGTTCATGGGCAGTCCAGGCAAGCTGCTGTTTAGAACCATAATGGGTCTTCATAGCTGAATTTAAACCACATAAAAGTGCTGTACGTGATGTGTTTAAATTCATTGACAGAATTAAGGCAGGACTAAGGCAAGTGCATGATTGATTTTCACAAATGCAATCAAATCTAAGAGATGGAGATGCAAGATGGATCAAATTTTAAGACCTGATTTACCTACATCAGATATTTAATGGGATGCTTAATTTGATTGCTTCACCAAAAACTACTCACAGGAGTAAAGCCACTGACTAAATGTCTGTGTAATCAAGGGATCTGCGTGCATCTACATCTTGATTTCCATGTACAAATAACCAGCAATTAATGGTTCAGAATGACTGCAGGGAATGGTTTAAGGTTCAAAATGGCAACTCTAGGGTTTGGGGGGCATTATTTCACTGTGTTTTTTAGGAGTATAGACAGACTTGTGCAAGTCCATGTAAGCAGAAGATTTTTAACTTGGGTTGCAGAAGGCTCTTCGTGGCCACAGCTAGAAGTCCTCTCCCTTCAGCAAGGTTGGATGCTTTTAATAATGAGATTTAGGCTCTTAATCTTAAACCAAACATATTGACCTACTCCTGTGTAGCCTAAGTGTCCCATTACATGGGTTTGTTAAAAAAAATCAGGAAAGATCTTTGAGTAGAGGGATGATGGCTGTTGTATGTATTTTGTAGCAATCACAAGGCACTGTATACTTTCTTTTTGAGAATTAACACATTTTTGAGTGAGAAGTCAGCAGTCATTCTTGGCATCCTTTTTATTTTTTCTTTTTTGTCTCATTGTAATGTGTATGAAGTACATTAGAATATCAGACCAAGAGTTTTGAAGATACTGATACATCCTCATTATTTTTACTGTAGTATTTCTATAATAGTGAATCATCAATTACATTTAGTCTTTTATTTCCCACGGCACAGCTACAACAATTGAAATTAAGAGTGTTATTCTCACAGTGCCTTTCAGGACTCATTCGAGTTCGGGCAAACTTTGGCTATTTTCTCACAGTAACCTTTACAGTGCAACCGATAAACATTATTTTTGTTTTAATGACTCCCAAATAATGTCATATTTAAATGAAATGCAGTTTGCCTCAGCAGGGTTCTTTGAATTTATGAGCATTTTTGTCCCATATCCTACAATAATGTGACAAATATTTGCATTTTTACTGTTTTCTTGAATACTTTTAAACACCCATTTTTAGGAGACTTCAGATTGCTTTTGAACATATTTGAATGCATTTTTAGCTATCACCAAGCTTAAAATAGGAACCCTTTTTTCAGCTTATCTTTATTAAACACCTGTAAAAATCAGTGGTATTTCTTTTTTCTTATAAAGCTTTCTTCCTTTAACAAATGCCAGAAATGCTGCACTGTTTGCTCTAGTATGGGTTCCTTTTCTTGGCAGTAATGGGCACTAAATGGTCTGGTAACGTCATACAGGCATTTACTTGCCTGAGTATCATAAACAGAAACTTAAAATTGCAATTAAATGCATCTGATCTTTAACTATAATCAATTAATATTAGAAATGCTGGGCAGCTTTTAGAAAATAGCCAGAATGAAGTCTTAGAAATTAATCATTTTGTACAAGTGATCTAAACTGCTGATCTAAAGAGTAGGTGGTGAGGTATGGCAGTGGCCAATTATTTATATTATTGAATATTCACTTTCCTTTGTTAAAACCATGAGTTTATTTGTTGGGGGAAGGACTTTTGTGGTGTTTGGGGTGTGTCTGTTTTTTGGGGTTTGCTCAGACAGGTACTTTAGAAGAAAGTCAGCATCTTTATAAGGTAAGTGTGGAGTTAGCAGGTTAATCTTGCTGTGATTGGAGGCAGTTTCACAGAGTTCTTCATGTCTTGGCTGGGTTAAGTGTTCTGTTTTCATGTATTTTTTTAAAATATGTATATTGGCTGCTTATTTTTAAAGTAGTGTTTTCACGTGTTGGATCGAATTTAAAAAAATCAATCACATTAATTAATGTATCTCCATATAATCATACTAAGAGCTCTCTAACATTCACAGAAGTCAGTGGAAAGATTTCTAT
This sequence comes from Catharus ustulatus, assembly GCF_009819885.2. Taxonomy (NCBI): domain Eukaryota; kingdom Metazoa; phylum Chordata; class Aves; order Passeriformes; family Turdidae; genus Catharus; species Catharus ustulatus. The sequence continues at coordinate 21,960,816 of NC_046223.1, forward strand.
ATTGTTGTTCTCCTGCAAAAATAACTTGTGTGTATGGTTTTAGCAAAAAAAACCCAACCAAATACCCCACACAGAATTTTGTAGGTGAAAGCAAGTAATTTAAAGTAAGATTGTGGTTACTCACCAGTCTGTGTTTGAGCACTGTGCTTGGATGTTGGTTAAAATCATACTTCCTTAATGGGCTAGCGAGGGAAGATGGGAGGGAAAACAAGAAAAAGATGACAGAAGTAAATATGCTCATAAATACAGGAACGACGTGTTTGCTTTTGTGGCCTTTGATCAAGCCCAGGAGTTTACTTTCAAAGGACATTGCGGGATGCTTGGGAAAGGAACAGCCACCCGGCGTAATTGGAAAGGGGGAAGGTCTGCAGCACGGCGGCTGCTGCTGCTCCTGCCTCTCTGATAAGATTGTAAGAGTTGCCAATATCAGTATTCAGCCTTGTAGCGTGTCAGGGCGCTTTCATGTGAACTGAAGTGAACTGTCTGTACGCGCTCCTTCCCAGCGCTCCACGCCGCATTGAAGTCAGGGGAGAGGAAAAAAAGATTTGAGGATTGCCCAATTTGTTCTGACATAAAGAGATGTTTAGCTCTGTGAAAGGTGGTGGAGGCAGAGTGCCTGACTGACATTTCAACAGGCTGTCTGCTGGGATTGCTCACTTCATGTCCCTTCATATTCCTGCTGTGTCCTGCGCGAGTGCTCTTGTCTAATCTTCACAGCAAGAGCACCAAGAGTCCCCTGGGCTTCGGTGCTCAATACCTTGTTAGACGGGGCGTACGATGCCACAGCTCCTTCTTTTGCACTCGCTTTTCTCTCATGTTCCAGGCTTCTTTCAAGTCCAATTATTTTAATTTTTTTTTTAAGGGATTTACTAAAGTGACTGTGTGTATCTCCTAACTGTCTCGGTCTTCTCTTGGCAATGCTAGATTTGGTTGATACCAGGTAAAAATACATGGAGGGGAAGAGAATAAAAAATCCCAGTAAGTCAAAGCTTTAAACATCATTCTGTGCTTTTGATTTTAAATTAAGGTGCATTGACCTCCTATGGCTGGTTTAGAAAACAGATGAGAGAAAATACTCATTGAACAAAGCTGAGACAGTGCCTGAACTCCATACAAGGGGCTGCTGGGAAGTTTAGTTGTTGAGGGTCTGTGTGCTTTTACAATTCTAAACATGTTGTGATGTGTTCTGGCATGCCACATCCTGTTAGATCACATTGGGGCAGCCCATGGAGCCAAATAACATTAAGAATATGAATTAATGAGAGCTAACACTCACCTCTTATTCCAGAAGCATTATCAGGTACCTCGTTAGCCACAGTTCCTATCTGGATTCAATCCTCCTAAAGCAGAGATGATATTAAAGATATATGTATTATGTTTTGGGCAGATAGATATGTTATTTTTCATTAGCTTTCTTGAAGTGCATTAATTAATGGATGTAGTTTAATCTTGTTAAGCCACTGAAATTATTCACATACTGCACTCATGTTCTTTCTTTACATCTTTTTAAAGGCACTTCATTTCCTCAAGTGTATTGTTGCTGGTGACAAAAAGCAGAATGGTGGCATAGCCTTTGCTTCCTGCAGATCTGAGATCCCCATACTGTGATCCCAGAAATACATTTCATGGGTTCCATGGTTCACATGGTTGCCGCTGCTCAATTTTCCCCTCAGTTTCAAGTTCTGATAGAAGTCTCTTAATCCCTCTCTCATCTGGAGGTGCAGTCGTGTGTCTCACCAGGCGAGAGATTATTTCTAATGCAAACCCCTATTCTCAGACATACATTCCAAACTTTTGTTCCTTCCACAACGAAAGGGCAACTTCCTTCCAACTTCCTTGTTCCTTCCACAATGCAAGGACAGCTACAAAAGCCAGTGACTGTGAGTAGCTGCATGGTTTTCCCCAGCCAGTGTTGTATCTACTCTCATGTTCTGTTTGCTAGGAATCAAATGTTCTGTTTGCTTGACTTCTTTTCCTGTAATAGACTAAACAGGTGGATGTTAAAACTAATTTCTGATCCTTTCTGTAGCACCTACAGCCCAGAAGAGCTGAACCTATAGCAGTACACTGTCACAATTTGAGGGTGTTGTATAGGTGCTGTAGAGATCTCAGCAGGGTCCTGGCTATTCAGAAGACAAAATTCCAGATGTCTGAAATTAAAACAGCAGGTAATTAGCCGGTGAGCTTTCTACTGTAGGCTTGGTCCAGGTGATATTAGGAGGTTTTAGAAAGGGGTTTGATGGAGCTCAGACACACCAGAAAAGGCTCTCATATACATTTAGAAAAGGGGATACCAAGGAGATAGTGCCCATCTTAGTTGGTGTGTATCCCCAACTCCTGTGGATATTTCAGTGTGGAGAAGCATAGTGGCAAAACATCTTCAACCTTCAGGTTGTGGTCCAACAGTTTGTGACATATGTCTCATTTAAGTATGTGAGCAATCCAGGAGATGTGTGGGGACAAATCGTGTGTTGTGTTACACACATTTAGTGGTTTACTGTGTTGAACTGCAAGCAAGAGCTGTGTGCTCCCACTAGGAAGGAAACCAAGGATGCAGGATGTTCAGAGGTACAGACAGACAAATGCCTCTTGGTTTGTGTGTGCTTACAGGCTTGCATCCTCCCTATTTGTTTTTGTGTGCATGCACGTAACATTAGGTGATATTTCACCTGTATCATTAATTTGTTTTATGAAATTTGTACTTGCCTGTACAAGCATAGCAGTAGAGCCCATGCTGTTAACTGAGGCTGATTGTTTCCAAACAACTGATTACAGAACTTACCATCAATTTAACAGAAGTTGTGTTTATTTAAAAATTGACTTAAAAGACAGTAAATGACTTGATGACTCATTAAATCAATTTTAAAATTGACTTAAAGTGCAGTAAGTGACTCATTATGTTAAACTATAGAAAGGCACCCAATAAAAGTAGAAAAAAAGAAACCTGGCAGGAAGTTGTAGCTTGATATCCTGATTTACTTTTGTTCAGAATAAAATTACCAAAAGTAGATGCAAGGACATCTACCTGACTATTATGAAATACCCAGGTACTAAAAGCACTGCTATTAAACAAGGGGCCAAGTGTCACTGAAATACTTCCCTGATTTTTATATCAATAAATGAAGTTTACAATAATGCTTTGGCTGGTAGATATTGAGTTGCATACCAGGATACTCTTAAGTTACTAATATTGAGTAACTGTTCTGTATGTCTCTAGATTTGTTGAACATAATGTCTATATGTTAAACAGTTTTCTATGGTATTTAAAAATTGACATTTCAAAGAGTGTAATAGCATAATGAAATGTAAACTGAAAACAGGAATGAGTTAATTAGACTAATGATCCCTTGACTCCTTTATTAGCCAGCTCTTTAGAAATTGGGATTAGCTTTGTTTTCTCTGCTGAATAAAGACAGGAAGGATGATGTTGATTCTAGTAAATGACAGCACCAGAAGAAATTAGTGTTTTCTTGTTCGTTATAGGTTTCATCATCTGAGAAAATTTAGCCTTCCTGCCCATATACTTTATTTCATTACACTTCAAGTTTCACTTGGATTGAAAGAGAAATCAGGAAAATAATTCAGGAATGCCTACTGATTTCATATCATGATTTTGAGGGTGATCCACTCCATGTGATTTCTGCACTTGAAACTTTACAAGTCTTTGTGCAAACCTGGGGTAGACTGAGTTTGAATTTAAATTAAGTCTTCAGAAAAGGCCAGCTTGACAATTTTTTGATCTAGGTTTTGAACACTTAATTTCTCCTCTCTTATAGAGAGTGATTTGCATGTCTCTCTTGCTTTTAAGGGCTATCAAGAAGCATGAGAATTATCTCTATAGTGGTTCAAACCAAGCATGCACAGAGAAACAAAATCGTTTTTACGACAAATAGGAGGATTCGTAAGTCAGCAGCTGTTAGCGAAACAACATCATTAAAACTTCCAGCAATTTCAGACCTTGCTCTCGGGACTCGCTCAGGCCAAGCAAAACCTTAAATAAAGTGCTGAATTAAAGGCAGGAAAAAGAAAACCGGAATTTAAATTGGTAGGAATTAGCGATGATTCACTAAGCTAAATTCTGCCCTCCGTTTCCCTTGTGTGATGGCACACGGAGCAGCGCTGAGATGAGGGAGGGCAGAGTGGGAGCTGCTGACAGCCAGCTTTTAAGTTTGGATTCTTTCTGGTAGGTCTTTATCCTGCAAAGTAATGAACTCCTCAGTCTCCCCTGAAACCTATAGGTATAGAGGGCACCCAGCGCCGTGCAGGATCGGATCTTTAACAAATGCCTGAGGAATACAAAATTTATCACACAAATGAGGCGACAGAGAGGAGGTGGCAGCAGCTGAGTTACGAAGCTTTTTACTTAAAGGCAGGGTTTGTTTGCCATCCTGCACGCCCTTGTTAAGCGTTCTGTGAGCACTGTGCTGAAGCAGAAGTAACAATGCCACTTGTTTATAGTTCAGTGTTCCCAGCTGTCTGGGGGGTGCTTTTGGAGACGTGTGGCGGGATGGCAGTCAACACGCTTGGGTGTCACTGCTCCTCTCCTCCTTTATGGAAAGGAGCATCTGGAACCCATCACATGCCCATCAGTTGTTCCCTAGGTGCTGCTCAGTGGCTCTTTGGTGTGAGGCTCACTGGGTGGTTGATTGTGGCCTGTCCTGGGCGGGGGGTGCAGCCCGTGCGTCGCACGCGGCAGAGCTGAGCGCTGCTCGCGTCCATCGCTGCGCCTGACCTTGCAGCTCGCTATTAATTTGAAGTAGTGGAATTAAAATTTTCCATTCTTTTGCATTGTCATGCCTCACGTTGATAAGCACAAAGAAATGTAAATAAAAAAGACCTATTTCACAACCCTAGCTACAACCTTTTTGTTTTATGACAAAAGACAGTTAATTAGCATACTAGCAGTAAGCAGCCTTCCCAAACTCGTGCTAATTATGTATTCTGTTGACCGTGACTCCAGTCATAAGGTAATTGGCTTGCAGCAACATGACATTTCAAATCATCTCTTGAAATTACATCAAAAAGCCAGCCTGTTTTGTTTTGATAGGGGAACAATCAATTTGATAAGTGGTAACACAGCTCATTGTTTCACATTAATTAGACTAATTGCAGCATGTTAGCCTCTGAAATAGACAGAACTTGGAGAAGACAAAGGCTGTGGCCTTTAGCATGCAGTGCATGTGGTGGTTCCACTTGCTTGCACATACTGTAGGCAGAAAACAGAGTTGTTAGGATTCAGCCTTGCGGGAGACTGGGTGTTAACAGTGGTTTGATGTGTTATGCTTAATCCACTGCCTTTCAATTATAAGATCCACATTCAAAAAATCCCAGAGAGATGAACGGGGGAAGCAAAAAAAAAAGCCATTTCAATACTAATGATGACAAAGTTTTTGGTGGTCTTCTGTTTAGTGTCTTCTGAAAGACAGAGCACAGTTCTGGCCACAAGATCTCTTCTATGTTGGGGCACTGAGGGACATGACTTAGTGGTGGACTTGGTACTGCTGGGATTATGATTGGACTCAAACTTCCAGTCTAAATGATGCTATGATTTTATGTTTGTGGACTGTAAGACCTGTCTTTGAGGTGCCTTTACTTTTGTTCTTGCTTTTCCTGCCTATTCCCACTCATCTTTTATTTCTTAGGATACCTCATTTGGGCTGTTTCTATTTGCAATTTTATATTTACTTAAGAATAATGTATGGGGGGGAAAAAATAATGCATAGTGGATGGATTACTGAAAACGGATAGTCGGGATGCATAACCCACCCACGCGTTTCTATTTTAGAGCATCTTTGCCTGCTGTTGAGATTACCAATTGTGCTTAGCTCTGTGATGATTTTTATGATCAAGCTATGTCATCTGTAGATTGACATGACCAAATGAATTTTGCTTGTGACCTAATTGAAATGTAAACCAAAGTTTTAAGAGATGAAAAGTTTAAGGGGTTATCTCAGTCCACAGGCCAAGTTCATTGCTGTTCATAACTTTTGGTACAGTGATTCTTGCATGTCAAACGCAACGTCAGGCCACTGGATGTGTAAAAATATGTTCTCTGACCAGTGCATTGCTAGTATGTTTGGTAAAGAGGATAATAGTCAGCAAATTTTCAAAGACTAAAAAGCATCAGAGACTGGATTCCAAAACTGTTTGCATACTGATGAAATCATATGCATGAGACCAACTCTGCCTTTTCTTCAGAGAAAGTTTTCTTCAGACCAAAGTTTTACCTTTTGTAATTACCTCCATTCAACAAGATCTTTCATCATTTGAAAAATGAAAAAGTAGATTAAAAACAAATAAAAACAGAAAAGAGAGAGAGATTGGGGGACAATTCTTAATCATTGAATTGCTTACATGAAAACTGTAATTCTTCAGTTGCTCTCTATGAAAGACAAGATTTTTTTTTTTTTGAGGTGAGGAAATTTAGGCAAGTCGAGGTACAGACTTCACTTGCACATCTTAGCTGTTACTCCTCACACACATGCCCCAATCACTGACTGGTTAGACAGTAAAACCTCTGGGGCAGAGATTTTGATAAATTCACCTGTAGTCTGTGTTTGGAAAAGTGTAATTTAATTTAAATCAAAGACTTTGTTCTAACAGCTGCACATTATATTTGCTCATGGAAGCTCTACTTTTATTAGTTTTGCTTATGCTTTATGTTGACCCCTTAGCAAATGGTCATAAACTCTGTTTTAGATCCAGCTACCAGTGACTTCATACTACTGATTTATTTCTATCATTTACTGGCAAGAATATATTTTTTAAAATGTGTTCTAAGCGAATCATGCCTCTGTCTCCTCTCTCCTGTGCCTCCCTTTGCTTTGCTCCTCCTTCGACATTTAAACCACCTTTCATTGAGGTTAAAATTATGCCTGGATTAGCGATGTAACTACACTAATGTGCCGCTCTTACTAAAAAGTCCTGAGCTTATACAGGAGGTGAATTGGAAAGAAGCAGAAGATTGGAGCCTTTTAGCATTCAGCTTAAGTGCTGGTTCCACTTGCCTGAGCACAAGCTGGAGCCAGTGCTGTTAGGATGCAAGCCTGCACCCTCGCTGTCACTGCTGGTCCTTCTGTAGTCAGGTTCCTGCTTGGAGCAGAGCAAATCTTTGCTCAGTTAAGCGAGCGTCAGTCATTGGCAAGCTTGGCTGCCAGCCCAGGTTTGTTAGACTTTTCTGTGCTGCACCTGAATGAGATATTGGGAAGACATGGCTACCTAAACAGAGCCTAGAAGCAATAGATGTATTAAAAAAAAATAAAATAATTAAATTGTCAAGGGGATGACAGAATAATTTTGAGACTATAACTTACACTTCCAGCGCTCGCCTGGGAGGTTTGCAATAAGGAACCTGCACTGCCTGCTTGGTGACACGTCCTGTGTGATCTTGTTTAAATACCTTTCTCTGTTTTCTTGAAATCCAAGACTAGAAAGTATTGCTGACTTCTGACTGAGAAACAGGGGCATGGGCAAAATGTAGCTCAGCAAGCTGAAACACATTGATACCATCCTGCAAAGGTGCTGAGCTCATTCAAAGGTGCCAAATGACTGCTTCTGGCTTACATCAACAGTGGGCACTTAGCTGCATGTAGGGTTGTGCTTTTAAATTGCTTGGCTACTATCCAGTCAAAGTCAACAGGACCATCTTCAAATGGAAAATAAACGGTGAGAAATAAAGTTGCAAAGTTTTTTGGTTGTGTGAAGGCACAGGCAGTGTGTATTCTGCACAGCCAGTTGAGGAAAATCGGCGGCAGAGTAAAAAGAGATAAAATAGGAATAGTTTTTAAATAGGAATTACTGGCAGAGCTATTAATCACACCAGTCTTTGAGCTGTGAGGATCGCATGAGTGGAGCTAATACGAAAGTAGAGAGATACTTTGCCGATATCCTGAAATAGACTATTAAAAGCAACAACGAAAATTAAAGGGAGATAATGTCTGAACACATTAATGACATGTAATGATAGTTTTAAAAACCCCAAATCTGCAGACAAACCCCAAATCTCTTCAAATGACCAAATCCCAACATGTGACTCTGGCTTTTTTTTTTGTATGGGACAGCCTTGTAATAATCAATTTCTCAAGTTGCTGGTCTTGTTATATAGTCTCAACTCTGAGCTTTGACTCTGATCTCATTTACATTGGTCAAATAAATCAAACTTTCTGCTGTTTCTCTGACTGTACACTGCAACAGTGACCAGAACGTGGACTCTGCTAGAATCTGTGTGGTTTTTAGCAGATTTCACAGCACTTCTGAAGCAGGTTAGAAAAGAAAGAGAAAAAAGCATTTGTCATTCCTGTCTAAGGTAGGCCACCACCTGCTCTTTGCAGACTGCCAAACTAAATGGGGACTTGATGCAGGTAGGGGCCTTTTGTCTGAAAAGAGGAATCAAGAATTTGTGAATATAAGACAGAGACCTGAGACATAACTTGTATTATTGTAATTCTTGTCAAAATCTACATCATCATCATCATCTTTGAAACAATAGCATCACTGCAGTAGATTTGAGACAAACTGAACACAGGTTGAAGACTTTGCATGGGGGATTAATCTTTTCCTTACATAGGATGATTTTTTTTAAAAGTCCTCTTCTTGCTGTTTCTATGACCTTCCACTCCTAATGTGCAATCGTAGCTGTTTAATGAAAGAAAACAAACTTAAATTCTGCTCTGACCTGGACTTGCGAAACAAGCAGGGTTTCAGTGAAGCTTTCATAAGCTATAAATCAGTGTAAAATTTAGCTCATATTACATTCTCATTGAAAATGGGTTATATGATAATTTATGTTGAGCTGATCATAACTAAGCACCTCATAGTAGTGTCCTTCAAAAAATTTTAATCAAGATTGTCTTTCTCTCTCCACCTCTCTTGGTGCAATTTCAAGAGGTTTATTTGCATGTCAGTCCGCACGTGTCACTGGAGTTATTCCACTGAAGCAAGCACAACATCCCGGCTGCGTACGTGTTTTACAGCAGCATAATGTCAGGTGGCTCTCTGCATTTATTTCTGATTTGTGCTAGTGGAAGAGTCAGGCCCTTAATTCTCTTAAGCCCTGAAAACAGGGATATTTCCAAGTGCCTGTCAGATCTGTTTTCCAAGTCTTTTTGTGCTTTGCAGTGACTGTGCAATGAAAAGTGTAGGGGGAGAAACTGTGGATTCTATGAAAATGACTGAACTGGTCCAACATTTTATTTTAGAATCGGTGTCAAAAGGTGTTTCTAAGTATGTTTGACATTTACTTTTAGAGGCCTGTTTTCTCTTGAGGTTTTTCCCCTGTTTGTTATATGGTGAACAGGAAAGGAATTCCAGAGAGGTGTCTTGGGCAGCAAACACCTGGAGAGTCCTCTCCAGAACCAAATTGCCAAAAGCTCTTTGCATCAAGGACCATCTTATTTTACAGTATTTATGCAATCTTTAATATGGTGGGGTTGTACAGCAAGGACAATTGCTCCATAATTGGTGATAATTAACAGTTTCCCACCTAAGTATGTATAATCAAGACAAACAGGGTGGGGAGAGGTGTGTTGGTAAGAGTAGGTGTGTTGATTTCTCATGCAGGCTTTTTTCTTTTTCATAATTAAAGGCTTATGGTATGAAGTTACAAATGGGTGGACTCCTAGTAGAATCCTAGAAAGGATAAACAAGTTTTAAACAGATTTTGAATGGGTACTGAAGACAAAGATTATGAGCTATGACCAGAGACGTTTGCTCGAGAAGCGCAGCACAACAGAGTTTTAGTTAGATAAAACATTAAGCTCACTACGTGTCAAGTCTGACAGCCAAGATCTAAGTAGTTTTCATGCCATGATGAAGCTTTGGATTTGAAGGTAGGAGACTTGGGATTTGTTGAGCAGTGAGTGAAATGGAGGAGCAGGAAAACTGAACTATAGAAAACATGGTTGGACAATGGTAGTTGTAGCCACAGCTGGTGGAATGAACTGGGGGTGACTGGGAAAGTGGAAGTAGAGACATTGGTTCTTTGTCAGCTACTTTGCAACTTGCTCTGTATGGAAAAGTGGGGAGATGCTCAGTGTATTTGTCCCTAGAGCCTACAAAATCACTACCCAGCTTCAGATTTTGTAAGTCTCATAAAATTAATGGAGATATTGCTGCAAACCACTCCTCTCTCCCACCCCTTTGCTGCATATTGTAGGATTTTTTTGTTTTGGTTTGGTTTTTTTTAGGGGTTTTTTTTGTTTGTTTGGGTTTTTTTTTAGTTTTTCCTTCCTACCAGTAAACATTGAAAGTTCAGGCTGAGGTATTTCAAATTTCTTTTACTTCCCACCAGTTGTTTCTGGCTGTATTCCAGAGAGGGAGAGAAGATGACAGGTTTTCATTGGTCACTTAATTGTGTGTGTCCATTGGTTTTTATGACTTTCAAATTTATATTTTTGTGTGCTTAGGGGCTTTTGTGACAAGGTGCTAATGGGTTCCTGGCTGGGCAAGCACCTGTGTCAGAAAGTGTTTCATTGTGTCCCTTGTTTTTCCACCTCTGACTGCTTTTATTAGCTTGCATATATACCTTTATTGCAACCCCCAATGTGGGTTTTTTTTTTTGGGGGGGTTGGGGGGATAGGGTGATGGTGAGCATATAATCTGCATGTACACAAAGGAAACTTTTAGTCTTATGTGGAAAAGAATCTTTTAATAGACAGAGAAAATGGGAGTTGGAAATGAGTTTGTAGATGTGTCTGAGAGATGAGAAACTAGAAGATAAAGAAACAACTTGGACCACTGACTCGTCCAGGGGTTTTTCTCATATGATCTGAGAAGTTCTGCAGGGTGGGTTGTGGGTAGCTGGTAGGTATCCTGCTGCTGGAAGATCTCATTTCCCACTGTTAGGCTGCATGAAATGGTAGATAACAGTACCCTATGTGGTTTCCTAATAAAGTGCTTCCAAATGAGCACTTGCTGTAGCTGCTCCAGCCTAATGATTGTGAAAGCAGGGAGAAATGGCATCTGTGGCTTTAAAAGAGATGCAAAGCACCCACAAGGTGTTCTCTGCATTAGACTGTAATCTACATTAGGAAGAAGACCTTAAGTCCCCTCAGGATATTGTATTTAAACCTGTGCTCCTATTGCAGCAATGCAAATTTTGCTTCTGTAAAGAAGATATAGGCAAGATTTTTTTTTTTTTGCTTATTTTGCTGATGTTTTCTCTAAGATAAGTTATATATTAATGAACTAATGTTTTTAGGGAAGATAAGGTTTGTTCCCCATCTTATTTCTATGCAATAATTTAGCATTTTATTCCAGTCCAAATGTGGAAAAAATTTGTTGCAGAATTTAGCCATTTTAGCACTACAGCTAAATAAATTACTATTACAGAGTATTCTGGCCCTTGTTCTAAGGAGCTGTCATCACCTCTTTTAATGGAAAATTATTATCCTCTTTTATGCTTCCTAGTTTGTTCTTGCACATGGTTTTTGCCCTCTGCACTTCTCCAAAGGTAAAGACCTGCTGATCAACTTCTAGGTGGGAGAAAAAAACAAGGTTTAGCAAGCTTGGGGTTCCCTTAAAATAGAAGTAGAGTAGCTTTAGAAATGTGTTTAGACAACAGACCTTCTGAATAGAACAAAGCCTTAACTTCCAAATCTATAGGACATGAACATAATCTATATAAGCCATGAACAATAAAGGATCTCTTGAGAACCATAGAATGTGTCCTGGCATAGGTCTTACAAATGGGTTTTGTATATTAGTTTATACAGTCATGTTATCATGGAGAGATGGCCAAGAATAGGGGAACAGGATATATAAATGAGATTTTTATGGCCCAAATGTGCATATGAAATGTAGGACAGACTGATTTCAAAATCAGTTCTGTATTGTGGGACCTGCCTTTAACACTGGAATTGCAGGTTTTTTCCATTGTGTTCCAAAGACAAAAGATTATATGATGCTACCAAAAAATGATTATATCTAAGCCTCTACAAATTTAAATACATCTATTGTTTTTCACTCCCTTCCCAGACAGATTAGCAGAAACTATAAAGCATGTGTTTGTCCTTTCCAACTGACAGACATCTTTCATAATTTTAACTGATCTGTAAATATCTTTCTTAAAAGAAAAATGGCCATTAAAAACCAAATGTGTCTGATTACTGCTAGTCTGGTGATGATGTATGGATGGTTTTGTTTTCTCTATACAAGGAGGAAGAGGGATGATTTTTCTTGAAATTTTGTCTCTATGGTTTTTTGCAGACACTACTTTATTGGTGGTTGGTTTTTAATTCAGCAGTCTATTATAAAAACTTGTGCCCTTAGAAGCCTTCCATCTACCCCTGGCTAATAACAATGACAGTGCACTGGGAGATGGTTTAACACGTGGACTGGACTGCAAGCTGTGCCCAGCTCCTTTTGCTGGGAAAGCAGCTGCTGAGATGCCTTCTGAGACTCTTTGGGCTGACTTCTCCTCCATCCCAGCACTGCTGTACTCTGCAGCAACTTCAGGGCTACTCTCTGTCTGTAGATGGATATTTATACCTGATACTTGCAAAGCCAACGAATTACAGAAAGAAATCTGTTGTGGTGGTCTCTGTCCAAACCCCAGCACAGTGCTGAGGAAGTCAGGCAGCACTTCTAAGTGAGATGGATATTTGGGGCTTGGGGCTTGCAGCTTGCAACTTGAGTCCTCATAATCTGTTGTCCCCACCACCAAATTCACCTTGCAGATATGCTGCTTTGAGAATTTGAGTAATTCAATGTCATTAATTAAGTTATTCTAGAATTACTCCAGTGTAACTGTGAACAAAATTAAGCCTCTAGTCTGTTCTGGGAAATTAGACAGATCTGTTTTTTTTCTAAGTGGTTTCTAATACATTTCATTAGGAAATTTTTTGATGAATGTCATCTAGTCTTTGGGGATTGTTTCAGTGTTTGGGGTTTGAACACCCTGACAGTTTGTTGCTGGCCAAAAGGAATGAAAGGCTGATTTATGCACAGAACATTTCAATATTGTTAATATTTTTTCCCTGAAGTGTAGAATGATTTGAAGGTGTCATAAATACATGGATGGAATAGGAGATTAATTCCTAAGGACCTCAGAGTTAAGGACCTCCAACTTATTTACCTAAATGAGCTTGGCTTGTTTAGCTCAGTGGTTTGGAGCATGGTGCTAATAACGCCCAGGTTGTGGGTTCCCCCATATGGGCCAGATTCTTTAGAGCTGGGCTAGTTGGATCCTTTTGGGTGCCTTCTAACTCAGAATATTCTGTGACCTGTGATCTTAAAGCTTAGCCTTGTCAGGCGTTTGTGTCTGTTGTTGTAATTTTCACCAGTAAAAACAGCAGTGCAAGCGAGAGGCAGAGAGATTCAATTATACTTTTCTTAAACTGCATTAAAAAAAAATCACCTAGGTGTTGTTCTGCAATGACTTCACAGTTTCTAAGGTCCCAGAAAAACTTTATGCTAAGGCTGATGCAATATTCTTGGCCAAAGAACAACTTATCTGAGTTCACTGGAAACCTGAAGGGAGGTGAATCCACCAAGGTCAGTGGCACAATTATATAATTTTTGCCTTGTGAATAAACAGATGTTCTATTTCATGAGTATTCACACCTATAGTATTGGATATTAAGTGAAGTATCCCAGTCTGCTGATGCATCTAAAAAAGTTTTGTTGCTGCCAAAGCCAGGGAAAACTTCTAACTTCTGTTGGGTGCAGTAATAAATGGGGAATATATGTGGCTTTTGTTGATTTTCAATCCTATTTCCCTGTGTTGGCAATAGAATAGAACAGGATCTTGGTTAAAATTGCAAACTTCTCAGTTTTATTTTGGGAATTTTTAAAGGTTTGGGGTGTTTTGGTTTTGGTTTTTTGTTGTTTTTTGGGGTTTTTTTTTCATATTAGTGGGGTGCATTGGATTTTTGTGAACACAAATGAAATCTGACCCACTGGACTTCTGTTGCTTCCTCAAATTAGGACACTAAAGGATGTTAAAAGTTAAAAATTCCTACGATATACAGGAAACAAAACAACTAGTCAGCCAAGCAGTGGGCCTTGAATTGTGCTTGGAGCCATTTTTACAGATGCTATTTCTGCATATTAATTCCTTTTTTCTGCATCAAATTGATATGTCAGATTTTTCTGGTTTCTCCAGTTATTCTACATTATTCTGATGATACAGAAAAAAACCTGTCCCTGTTTTGACTGGTTATGTGCCTGTGTTTGTTTCTCTTACACTGTCAGAACAATGCTGAGCTATTGAAGTTTACCTGTAACTTCAGCATAATGAATTCTTATTGCTTGGAACACATGAGCTCTTTCCTTGTCTTGCCTATTTCCCTTATTGCCTTTAAATCCTCTCTTCTGCCACTCTCTTCTCAGGTCTGTTTCTCTTTTCTTACATGCCTGTCAGATAAATAGCTCTTCTTCCTTCACAAATACATAACTGATAATAAGTGTGTTAATATTTGCCTGCCAGAGAAATGAGTGGAGGGGTGGAAGAGGATCAGGATAGGCAAGAAAGTTTGTGAATGAGCACATTTCTCAGTGTGTCTGCCCAGTCTTTGTCTTCTAGACTAAACTGTGTTGACTGTAATGTTGATCGTAACTTGTTGGCAGCACAAAGCATAATTTCAGCTGCACACAGAAATGCACCTGCCTGGCCTCTTTGGCCGCTGTCTTCCAGTGACAGGGACAGAGTAACAGTGAGAGAATAACAAGAGGTAAGGAAGTGGAGGGTCCTTTGCCATGTAGGAATGTTTGGGTTTTTTTATTTCTTTCTCAAGATGCAAATGTTAGCCTGACAGTGGTCAAAGAGAAATGTCAAGAAAGGAAATGGAAAAGTTGGGAGTATTTATTGTGCTGGTATGTCAATCTCTTATACACTCTGTATAAAGCCAAAAGAGTTCCAACCTATTACCTGAAACCTTTAAATTGTATTAATAAATGTCAGTGTAATCCAGCTCAGTTAAGAGCCTAACCACACCTGTATGAATATCTTCAGCTATGTTTAAACCAATTCTAACAAGAAAAGCCCCACCCTTTGCATTTTTTATGGATTCACTTGACCTTCTTCTGTGCCTTTGGTCTCCAGTCTCTGGGGTTTTGTCTACAATCACCAATAGCACCTGAACAGTTGTGTGTAAGACTTTCAACTTAATGTTCACAGTGAGCTTCACCAAGCTGAGTGAACACACTGTGGTTAATGTAAAAGTTTTCTTAAAGCTTAATGAGGCTCAACAACAAATGCAAACTGGGGAATGACCATTCTTCTTTGCCTTCCTTTGAAAAAGTAGGATAAGCAAAGATGGTTTGTCCCATTAGAACCTTTTTGGAAGTATGTCAGGGAGTAGCAGATGGACAAAGAAAATTAGAAGAAAAACATTAATATCTGATATTCTAGATTCCTTGGTGCAAGATTTATGATAATTTAAAATACGTGTAATTGTTGAAGTCCCACTGAAGTCTGTTTGCTTTTACAGAGAGACTGCTGGAGAGACAGGCAGATTGAGGGACTCTGAATGGGACTGAGAGTCACTCACTTGTAAAATCAAGAACAAAGAGGAAAATTCCTCAGATTCATCTTCTGTTCTGACCCACTTGCTGTGTTGTTGCAAACAGATAGAGTGAAATAACTCTCAATGTGGTGTTTCAACCAATTTTCCTAAGGAGAAATGAGCCCAACTTAAAGCTGACCATAGCTAAGTGAATTATTTCCTTTTTTTGACTATGACAGTTATCTTGAAATAGCTCTTTGATGAAATCCCTTCCTCTTTCAAGTCCTTGGAAAAACTCCTACGATGAGATTAATTTCATCTAAGTTTAGACATCTCTAGTGTAAACTTCTATATCCGAGCTCCGCATCTTCAACTCTCTTTATAGCTAGTGGAGAGAAACAGGTCCTTCTAGGGTGTGATTCATCTCCTTTGTTTCACAGGGCTACTTTAGAAGGGAGAAATTCAACACTTCCAGTACCTGCCTCTCTCCCTCTTAGCTTAAAAAGAACTAAACTTTGGTGGCATCACACTCATCTAGTCAGAGGAAACTCGCCTGTTGTGACTTGGGAGGGGAATTGGATACTACTCATGTTTTTCACTTGTGAAGACATCACTGGCTGTATGTAGGAAAAGCTGCAGATTGCAGACTGGCAAAATATTTTGGTTATGGTCTCAGCAGCTTTCAGACCTCTACCTGTAATCTCAGCATTCTGCTGTGTGAAAATACATTGGACTGCAGAAAATCTGCTAGAGTTATACGCAGGGTGCTTAAGCTTACTCACAAAGGTGTTGCCCTGGTGTACCTACAGTGTCTTCATTCCTTTTCCTAAAGCCAGAGGTTAATGCTGTGAAACAGTCGACTTAGTCATTCACCCCAAAACATTCTGGGAAATCTTTTAAGAATCTGTTCAGAGGAATGCTCAAAGCTAGCCTGCTATCTCTTCACTTATTGCACAAGTAATCTTTCTATTCCTAACTTAAGGTAAAGATGAACCTAAGGAGAAATAGGTACAGACCATAATGCAAAATGGAAGATTTAGAAAATCATCAATGTACAATTGCTACATGGAGATCAAGTAATGCTGAAAGCATGTGAAACAGTCAGGATGTAGCAGCTCGTCTGCTGAGCTTTATCACAGCATCTTGTGAAATGGATTTGATCACTTAAAGGTAGGAAATAGTAGTTGGACTTCTTGAGGGGTTTTAAGTGAATAAAAGAGATATGCTGGGGTAATACTGAAAGTGTGGTTTTAGTGCTTTCACTCTTGTAATTAAGATCCCCTTTTTTTAGGATATGTTGCTTAGCAAAGGCTGTTTGTGCAGGGATAGAATAAAATCAAGGTAAAAATCTCTTGTGTTTTAAAAGGGTCTGGTATGTTGTGACTTGCCATTACATATGGTGAGGGAATTGGTGACATAATTGCTTAATTCACTGGAATTTCTCCACTGGGGAGTGGGTATGCAGCAACCTTTGTTTCCTTGCTGGCCAAGTGTGTGAGTAGAGTCTGATGTTGGACTCTCTACCACAGTGGCCACCTGGGCACTGAAGAGCTGAGATTAGAGCTGAGAATGGCTGTTTTGGTCAATGGGCCATCTCCTTGCTTTGGTATGCATGACTCAGCATAGCTTGGCATGGCAGTTCTTACGTGATGACTGACACTCTGGCCTGCTGGTTTCTTAGATAGTTTATTTTTCTGGGCATTAAGAAGTGCAGGTGTGGACTTGAAGGAGCAGTTGTATCTGGAATGTGTGTGTGGAACCTTTCATGTCTGTAAGGACTTGATGTGTGGGCGAGAAAGGAAATCAGAGCTTTGAAAAGATCTTAACAAGACTGAGACTGTGGGAGGAAAGCAGGAGAGAAGTTGCAAATAATGAAGGAAGAAAAAGTTTTTAAGTTGTCTATAACTCCTTGGGAACCTTGGGGTGGAGACTTTCTCTGTCCATTTAAATCCAGAATAACATAACCACACCATTGCCACCAGTCTCTTGTCAGCCCCAAAACCAAAATAAATGGAAAAAAACCACCAACAAATGATAAACAGCCAAAAAAGGTTCATGTCTTCCATATGTTTGCAACAGAGTAAAACAATAAACTAGTTTTTTGGTGTTTGTTTTCTTGTTTTGTTTTTGTTTTTGGATTTGTATAGTCAGTTGCCTTTCTGGGGGGATACTTAATTGTAAAATATTTCAGCCTTGTTAAAATCTAAAATTGTACTTAGCTGTTGTATAAGAAGTGCTTTAGGATTTTCTTCAGATTGTGTTAGAGCAGTTGCAAACACTGTGTTGTCAGTACCTTGTGTGATACCTTTGTGTCCCTTCAGTTCTGTCAGTCTTCCTCTTCCTTTGCCCCCTTTTTCTCCTGGTGAAAATTTCTGCTTGAGGTTTTGCTTCAGTGGTGTTACTTGGCAGTTTATTTCCTATAATTAACACATCTGTATGTACCTGATCTAAAGGCAAGTGAAGATGAGGGAATGTTTTCCCTTCAGATCAGTGGATTTCAGATGTGACCCTCAACAGATGATTATCAAACGCTGAAATTCACATCTGAATAAAGGGGGATGTGTGTGTCTGTTTGCAGAAATGCTTTCTTTTGCCTAAGGGATAGCAGTCAATACTGAAGGTGAGATGAAAACTGATTTTTTGCAGAACAGAGATTTCATTTTAACTAAGTATTTTTTCTCTTTATTCTTCGCCTCTCTGTTTGAAAAATATGTTAAATGCATTGAGTCAGGGAGACATTCTGTGCTGCATTAGAATAGCCATCAACGTCAGTCGAGACCATTTGGATCATGTCACTTGTCCTAAAGTGTTGTAGCTGTTTTTAAAGAAAGAACATGTCATGTTCTGTACAGGGATCTTTAATGCATGAAACTTGTTTGAAGCAATAATAAATCAAGTCCTTGCTGCTAAAACCAGTGTCTGATTTTTCCCTCGTGACAATCTCTATCCTTCCGTGTGTAAAAACTGAGACATAGAAAGAACAATTCTGCGCCCACAGGTATTGCAAATAACTATGATCACAACTAACTAAATACATAAATCTAGCAAAATAAGGAACGGAGATATAATTGTCCTATGCATTTGCCACAATGTTTAATAATGTACTCTTTTCCTACAGCCATCGTTATAGGAGGTTGCAAGCTGTGTAGAGATATTTTCATTATTCATGCTCTATTGAGTAGGCAGTTCTGCAGACATTTTTCTCACCTCTCCTAAAAAAGTGGAATAATTAAGAGCAAGCAGAGTGTTTGAGATGTATTTGCCTATCATTTTCCACTCTTTTACGCAAGTATTAGTTCTATTAGATTCAAGCCAGTTACCGGTGATGTAAAGAAAAAGTGGTCTTCTGCATTTTTTTCTCTTTATTAATTACTGTTTTTGACTGTGCATAGCCATAACTAATACAAGTAAAGGAAATGTAAATGCAAATCCATTTAAATTAATCTGGAGTAGTTAAGAATTGCAGGCTATTTTAGCAGCATGACTTAGTTTCAAAAGCCCTGTGAGAAGATGACAGAAATCTTAGGCCTGGCAAATGTTATTACTGTCTACAATGAATAGTAGTGTAATCATAATTACAAATGGGTGATGTGAGATCCCCACTTGGGCTTCAGCCGGGGTTCAAGTTTAATCAGACAAAGGATTCAAGGATTTGATTCTTTTTCACCTTGTAAAATTACTTGCTCTTTCCTCCTCTGCAGATTCACTGCCTTTGTATTTGGGCATTAAATTATGAGTTTGGAAATGTATATTTTTTTCCTTGTATGGAGATACAACAAAATCCCCAAAATTCAAAGCAAAGCAATGGGGAATATCCAAGTGGCAGCACTCAGGGCTGGAGCCCCTGTACTGCAATAAGAGTGGACTGAGTCTAGAAGCAGATCTTGACCAGGCACCTGCAAAACTGAATGATCTGTACTGGGATGCTTAGGAAGCCCCATATCAGTGCCCAATCACTCCTCCATGAGGATATCAACAAAGATGCCAAGCAGTGCCAGCTGAAATTGTTTGGTTTTTAAATATTCCTGGGCTCCAGTCCACTGGGAACTGCAGAGGGACCAGAAGTTCATTTTTCATAGACTAGGGTTTGAACAAGCAGGTTGTAATGACTTTGAATTGCATCAAGAAAAACCTTGACTTTGGCCAGTAACCTTGAGCTGAAAAACATTAGCCCATTATCAGCACCTTGAACCATGATGTTGCTTTGTATGGTTTTGCTTATGTAGATTGGTTTATTTATTTTTTTAATCTGGGTGCAACACAGTAGAGGTAGCCACCAGTTTGTTATAAACCTGAGTGCTCTGTTGACCTTTCTCCTTCCAGTCCGAGTGCAGTAGAAAAGTGAGGTAGCAGTGGCCTGTTTGTTGTTCCACTCACTGGGCTGCTGAGAACTTCCAGCTTCCAACAGCTTGGCTCCCAGAATCAGGCTCGAGCGTGGAGGCACAACATGCGAACTGTTGTGATTTGTTGCCATGATGACAGTGTCAACTTAACTACAGCTGACAAACAGTTTTTAAATAGAACATTTCAATTCATTATAGTATTCTCCATCTGTTTTTTTTCACCGTCTGCATACACGCAAAACATCCGAGAAATGCTACCACAATGGTTTAGTTTACTTATCTAGCCACTAACATTAATTAGTTGTTGAGAGTGGTAGTTTAGGGAGCAAGTAAAATGATGGAATTCTCCCCTCAGTAAAGGAAACTATTTTATTTATTCAACAAAAGATGCCCAGTAGACTTGTTTCCACATTTAGAGTGCAATTTTCCAATTGATTTGTTTTGAGAGTAGGTTCTACATTGTTGGGGATTTCTTTGGCTGCTTTGTTACCTCTTGCTTTTCCCACATTTTGCTTCCTTCCCAAAAGCATCTGCCACCTCTATTTCCAGTGTGGAACTGGTAACAGAAGGCGAACACCATTTCATAATTAAATAAGGCTGCTGGGGTCAAATTTAGAGAGTTTTATTCATGGCTTTGCTACTGGCCCACTCTGTGACCTTGAGCAAGTTGTGCATTGCTGTATCTCAGTTTACCTATAGGTAAACTAATATTGACTTCCCTTGAGGGGATATCATGAGGCTTAATTAAGCATCTGCAAAGATCTGCGAGATAGAGGACTAAAAGCTGCCATAGACATTCAAATGACGACGACAATGATGATGATTTGTGCCCAATTGCGCCACTTCCCACAGAACCATGCAGGAGCTGCTGTGGGGATTAGTTGTCAGGTAAACTATGAATCCATCAATTCATCCATCATTCCCCCCCTTGTAGATTGAGCCCAGCTGGCTGGCTTTGCTTATTAGTAGCTTTTAATAAATCAAATCATATTTGCTCTTTTAATTGTATCTTAAAGGGTGGCATGGCTCTTTGCTTTTAAATTAAAAACAATGTGACAATGTAGGCATTAGAAGCTGTGCTGCTGCTCTTGACACTGCTGCTCTCAAACTGTTGATGTAAAACTAGGTTGGAAATATATGTTGAAGGCACCTCATAAATTGTGGCAGAGGACTTTCTCTGGATGCTGAATGCCTCTTTTGTTAAGTTTGGGCACTCTGGTTTGTAAACCCTCTCAGAGCATTGTCCCAGTGATCACAATATTACAATTATAATGTAGACATCCACAGGAATCCAGAGTGAAAATAGTTGAGGATTGCTGTTTGTTGACAGTAACAACCATGCCTATTTGGGAGTGGGGAAAAAGAAGGGCCCAAATTATGTGAAAACAGATTAATGAATTATTCAAACTATATTTTATTGGGATTTTAATTTTTAAATTACGCTATCCAAAAATACAATGGGAATAAAAAGTTGATAGGTTTTAGTTTTAATCTAGGGCCAAACCTGTATCTTAAAAATATTATTAAAAAGGAGTATATCCACTAAAATATTGATAACACAATTTCCTTTAAATTTCTAAGTCATATGGAAAGCAAAGAGTCTACATGGAAATGGCTACTCTTCAGAAATTCCTGCACATTGAAATCAGTGGATATAGCCCAGCTGCCTTTGGCCCATTGCTAATTTAAAGTAAATTGAGCAATACTTGGCTTTATTAACATAACCTGGATGCCATGTCATATAGGAATTCCTCACTAAATACTGAAAAGGGTGAGGTTTAAAACAAGCAGGAGCTTCCCATTGATTTTTGGCAAGCATTTGCCCAATGTCTTACTGCATTTTAGATCATCAGCCTTGGAGTTTTGGAATTTACCTTTCTATCATGTGCAAAACTTGATTTGAGCATGCCTAATAGATAAAATCAAAAAGGGTCGTTGGCCTCTTTAACTGTCCAGAGAAGCTTCACCCTCAAACTTGACTTTTTCTAGAGGAATTGCATAATGATGATAATTCGTTCAAATGGCAGGCAGGAAAATCAACACAGCATGCACAGTCAATAATTTCTAACTTCTGAGAGCAGATCAAAGAGGAAGGCAGTAGGGAGGAGGAGTAACCTTATATAAAAGTATAAAGGAAAAACTCTCAGTAACTGAGATAGCGCTACAAGGAGATAACAGAATTCAAAAAGATTTATTTAAAAAAGCAAACAAAGTAGTTAACTTGAGAATTCAACTACTGGAACATAAACTGAGCAGACTAAATGGAGCAGTAATCTGAAGCAGTATTTTTTTGGACAGGTTGCTCCCATATTTGACCTGAAGGCCCCCTTTTACACCATGAAAGCATGTGAAAGCACAGACAGATTTGAAATCTTTATCACCAAACACTAGTGATAGGAGAAATATGCACTGAAGCTGGGCTTCCCAGAAGAGCATAGCTGTGCTTATGGATCCCTGTGGTCCCCTGGAAAAAATGGGAAAAACCCAGGGATGAGCAGGTGTCCTCACTGGTGGCTACTGGGCACATGTCCTGATGAGTATTGTGGAGGAAGGGTTATATATTGGTATTAGAGCCCCTGCTCTGCTTGTGGTGGTGTGCATGGCTTAGCAATGCACAGTTTTCAGAAGTAGTAGGGTTTAGTATTTTTCTCACCTAGTTATTTAAATTTAAAAACCCCTACAGCAACAAAGGAAAAAGGGATGTCACAAATAAGCATAGAATCTCATGCAAAATAGCACACAGCCCCATTCAGCATCTTTGAAATCAGTCAGGGTTGGGTTTGAGCACCTGTCAGGAGGGTTCAAGAAACTGAAAATCAGCAAGAAAGTGTCCCCAGGAGTTTAAGGCAGGTATCAGGTGGATTGGCAAAGGAGACAGTGGGTTTTTCAGGAATGGATGAAGCAGATCACTGAAGACCATTTCAGTAATGATATACACAAGCACAGAAAAGCAAATATAGTTACAACAAGGAACCTGCAGTCAAAGAATTTAGGAGGAATTTTGTTATAGTGAAATAAAATACAAAGATTAGGAATCAAAGCAAGAGAACAGTACAGGGAAAATAATTTTGTTTATATATTAATGTCAGTTTTATACTTCCCCCCCCTCCCCCCCCCCCCCCCAAAAAAAAAAAACTAACCTATCATAAAAATATATTGATAGTGTGGCTGGAGATGTGTGGTTTTTCTATCAATAGCCTAAATTAGAGGGGACTGTTTTATGTTGAAGTAGCTTGTCTTTACTACGTGCAGAAAATTTTCCTTTTGCTCGCTCCCCGACCTTTTTCTTTCATTATTTATTTTTTTCTAAACTTCAGCAGTTGTCTGAAGCGACTTTACTCCAGGATCCCACAGTTGGATAAAAAGAACAAAATACAGAAAGATAAGTTCTTAAAATCACTCTGGGCTTTCTTTAATGGTAATCATTAGCCCTGTTCTGAACTCTATTGACAAAATGCTGGAGTAGTCTTGAAAGCCGAGCAAGTGCTCTCTTAAAGGAAGAACTGGTTAATTAGAAGATCTAATGCAAGTGACCTAATTCTGCAGCTCAGCGCTAACTTTTCCAGCACACAATAATGTCAAGATTGGAAATGATACGTATTGATTCGTTTAAGTCAACAAGTTGAAATCTTGAGTGGAAAGTTAATTTCTCTTTAGCTATTTAAAATAATCATCTTTACAGGCCACTACTAGGTATTTTCTGCTTGCAATTTGATCAGTAGCTTGGAACTCACGTATTAATATGTACAGGGAGGCACAGACAGAGAGAGAAGATATTTAATGGTCTAAGAATGAGGGCACCATGCCTTTATTCATGAGAGGCAGAGCTCTGTTACTAAGTCATCTTGTAGCAGATGTAAATGTTCCTGGGTTTTGTTTTTGTTTTTTTTTTTAATAAACAGAAATTTACTTTTAACCACTTAAACAACTGTTGTTGAGGGTTTAAAGTTATTGGTACAGATATGTGAATGGTTTCACCATAAATCAGAGCATACAAAATGTCACTGCATTTTGGGATCCAAGCATAGCTCTTTTAAAGGCAACAGTGTTTTCTATCCCCTCCCCTTAGCTTTAAATAGCAGAAGTGTGTAAAACAATTTTTCTGGATTCAGATTAATATTTTAGCCATGATTTAAGAGGATCCTTATAAATTATTCCTCACTAGGCTTGGTGAGATTTATGCGTAACCTACCAGCATTGTTCTCGGCTTCCTTTTTCTGTAGATGAGATGCTGGTAAATTGTGATTCCTTACAACCTCTTGCTGTAGTATTCCACCGGAATTTCAGGAACAGTTACAGCTGTGTATCTTTAGAAAAGTGAGCTGCAATAAAGGATTTTCACATCCTATAAACACATTTAAATGTTCAGTTGGGATGTGTGAATATCCTTCTGGAGGACCTCTCTTCCATCCACTGACTGTGAATGTCTGCAGGATGTCTGGACCAGAGCTAACCCAGACATCTGTGATACAGCTCCAGAGGGCTTCCCTATCCATAACGTACTGTGGAGTGCAAAGCGTGCGCGCTCCGCTCTGGTGCCTGGAGAGCTCATGCCCTTAACTTCCCTGGATTTCCTGAAAAAGGCTTTTGAGGCACCAGGTCAAAGCAACTTCTTAGTTCCTTGCAATAATTAACAATGAAGATTTTGGGATCTTTTCAAGAGAATTGTTGGGAATTTGGCTGTAGACCAGGCTTCTTGTTCTTTCAGGCTGACTTAACAGTTCTGTAGTGCAAAGATTGAGCTATGAAGATTGTGGATGAGAAATAAACCAGTCGTCCTAGAAAACTCTATTCTTTTTTCTATTTTTTTCCTTTGTCCTTTTTTTAATTTTTTTTTAATTAGAGTCTTTGATGCTGTTAAATAAATTGAGCCTGTTTCAAAGAGATAATTTGTGGGGATCATATATATCAAAGAGAAGAGTTAGCTGAGAAGAGAAGCATTGAAAAAAGTCCTCAAAATGATTGGCAAAAACTGATTGATACAGGTTTTTAGTCATAAGGAGTTACAGTTATATGAACATAATGTAACTAATGCTCAGTATTGCTATTTCACTACTACTGCATAAGTCAGACATGAATATAACAGTTTGAATCTTGTCTGTGGCGTGTGCTGGTGGTGCAATGTGGGTTCAGGTTGTTCTATCTACTTGATCCTTGGATTTCTGTCTGTAGTTTATCCTTCTTCTGTAATGCATGAATTAACAGCCTAGCTTTTTGACTGGAACTGGAATAAGCTGGGGAACAATGCACTGGCTTGTGATGAGAGATGGGACTAAACTCATATACATGGATGTTCCTTCACTGGAAAAGATTCAGACTACTTTTATTTTCAAGAATTTTCAGTCTGCTGAGTTACAATAGCAAAAGGAACTGAAGTACAACTCCAGCATGCTGATTTTAGTAGAGTGTAATCACTTGCACAATACAGAAATATTTACCTCTAATCAGTTCTAATTCAGCTCCAGTTTGTATTAACTGAATATGATTTCAGGTGATGGAGTTTTAGGCAGAGGGTTCCGTTCTCTGTGATAATTCTTTCCTGTGTAATAAATTTTTCCCATCTAGCTAGTAGTTTCACAAGAGAAACTGGCAGGAGCATTCCTACACTTTCTCACCTTTGTAAGGCTTTATTTCCTTCCAGGCATAAGTTAAGCCATGTTGATAACTTAGAGAAGCTGTTGCATGTCTGATTTTTTGGGGTTTTTTGGTTGGTTTTTTTGGTTGTTGTTTTTTTTTCTTAAATCTGTAAGAATGAACCCTGGGAAAATTGCCAGATATAAAATTATTTAGTCAAATCTAGATCAGAGATTGTAGGAATCTTCTAAAGGACTTAATGCATAATGATACATGAAATGCATTGAAGATGAATAGTAATAACAACTGGGTGGAAAAGTTTTGCTGCTTGTTTGCCTAAAAATTTTACCATTTGCCTAACTATACTATATATATATAGTATATACTATAATACTATACTTATCCTATAAAGTAACTGAATGAACTCAGGAAAGAAACCCAGCCATCAATATCAGTGGTTACTTAGAAACATCTACTCAGTGCACAGCTTCAGTCAGAAGGTAGATTTTGGTACATGAGGAGAGAATAAAGAATAATATGGAAAATACAGTAATGCCATTATGTAAATGGTGCTGGTTCATCAAGTGGGTGACACCATCTCAGATAGGGATTACAGATTTACCAGGAGCTCAGAGTGAGGCAAGAAGAATGATCAGGCACATGGGAAAACTGTCATATGAGGGGAGATTGAAAAGACTGGGATTGCTACCTTCGAGAGGAGATGAATAAAAAAGAACATGATAAGACTCTAAAATTCATTATTTTGCATAGAGGAGGCAGTTTGGGAAGAGTTTTTCTCTCTTTCTCATAATACAAGAAAGGGGAACATTATACAAAGATGGCTGATAAATAATTTTTCACCTGATGTGCAATTAGGTAATGGACTTCTTTGCTCTGGGAAGTTGCTAAGGGATTTAATGAGTTTTAGGAAAAGGTCTGGCGATTTATATGAATGAGAATATTCTGTGTTGTTATGATCTATTTTAAAAAAAGGCTACTAAAAGAGATCTGAAATGATATGCTTTAAGTTTGCACTCTGATTGCTAGGAGACATTGCAAGGATGCTTGCTTTCCTGGGGGATGAGTTATCCCAGATCTCCCTAGTGCAGAGGGTTTTTTTTTTTTTTTCATTTTCTGCTTACACATCACATTCTGCTTAAAGTAGCAGATGAAACTAGATTTGCACCCATGTGGCAATTTCTGTGCTCCTGGTTGTTTCATTGTCAGGCTGTTTCATTGGCTGTTGATGCCAGCTCAAATTTACAGCCATAGTATGTTCTGCAAGCTACCTGTGGCATGAACTGTCCTTTTGTTTGGAACTTCTTCAGCATTTACAAGACAGCAGGTCATGGTCCATGAGCACAGTTATAAGCTCAGTGGTAATACAAACAACGAATAGTAATTGTCCATGTGAACATTTAGAAAGCATTGCCCAACTACAGGAATAAATGACTACTGGTAGAAGCAGTTATGCATCTTCTATGGAATTGTTTATTATTGCAATTGTCAGACTTTCATCTCTGTGCAGGAAAGGGCTTGTGGCAGGAGAGAAATAATTTCTCCTTGAAATCAGTGAGGAAACCATTTCCCCTTGAAAATCAGTATCCAACTCCACTTTGAGGTCTTAACTCAAATGTTTCTTACTTCCGTCTAATCCCAAACTGGCGGAACTTCACACCACAAAACCTACTTTACCGATCTTGACTCGGCATTTGAGTTAGTCAAGGAAAATGGAGTGAGTACCTTTGGCTTTCAGAGACTTTCTGGGCACTATCCTTCCCATGATACTTGTATAGCAGTGAACCACACTACTACAGAGTGCCCCAGAGAGAATACAGTCTGTGCAATAGTTATCCATCCACTGTTCCTCCAGTGATTGCTTGATTGTTGAAAAGCAGCCTGTAGACTGCATGCACATGCAACTCTGTGCAGATGTAAGTTTGTGTGTGTATACCCACAAATATATGGACATGATTATATAGTCAAGTGCATACACATCTTAAAACTTTTTAAAGGAGATGACCACCTCCTGCTGTTGGAAATTCTTCTAGGGAACTCAGCATACCAGTGTGTGGTCCCAAAAGGAAATGCTGAAAAACTTGGCAATCCCACGAGGTTAATAAAGTTCACTGTTGCTTAAATTAGATCAGTGTAATTCACTGCATCTCTAGCAGAAATTAAATTTGTGCTTAAAACTAAAGAGCAAGCTAGCCAGGTTCAGGAGCACATTTGGGATGCAAAATACATTAGGCCTGTTGCAAGTTGGTTATTGCTTCCAGTGCCTTGAACTCTTCAGATGAAAGTACTCTCTGATACAAGAAGTTACTTGTGGTATTATGCATACCATTTGTGATTTGAACTCCCCGCATTTTTATTATTTTTTTTTTTATATTCTTTCCTCTCAACTCTTCTAAGAATAAAGGAGGAGAAAACAGGGGAAATTTGTTCAGTCTGTTCAATCCTTATGGCAGACTAATGAGATACTAACCATCAAGCTGCCTCCTTTGTGCAGTTATTTATCTGCATTGACAAGCCAGTTTGCTGCACTGCTTTGATTCTTACGAGTATACAAGAGAGAATCAAATGGGGTTGTTAACACAGCCTGTAAGAAGCCATCAAACTTTCCATCTCTCTGACATAAACCTGTGTTTTTGTTGTTTTCTGCAAACAGTGTATGAGGTTTCTGCTGCGTTCTGAAATGCATGTGCAACACGGCTGAAGGATTATTGTTTTTCCCCCTCCCTTGGAAATTACTATGTGGAGCTTTCCATAGATACTTAGCATGGAAGAGCAGCTGTGGTTTCTCATCAGATGTCATTATTAAAAATATAAAAACATTATGGGTTCTAAGTATGGGCAGATTTTTTTTGTTAGGGTGCTACTCCCTGGTAGATTGCACTAGGAAGCTGGAGATGAAGCTACTGTATGCAGACAAATCCATATTGTTGCTGTCTGCATGCTCCCTGTGAAACTGCTCTACAGCTATACAGTTTGAAAGCAGAATCTCATGAAAGTAAAATCAGCATAAAAGTCAGGTTTAGACTTCTATATTCATATTTATGAATTTGAAAAACCTCCGCCATGATCTTATCTGGAGCTGTGGTAGCAGTTGACAACAAATGTGCCCTTGAGAAAACTGTGTACGGTAATGCAATGGTATCGTGGATATTCCTCCCTAGTACTAGTTGCTTGCATTGATGTTGTTATTAATAACAACAGTGATAATTACTTTTAGAAGCTTGGGTGCCATAGTAGGTTTCTGCTGGCCTGCAAGGATTGCTCAGCCAACTGGCTTTGTGTTTGTAATAACTACCCTGTGATGGGTTTACCTTTGTACTCTGTTAACAATGCAGGGTGACTGTTCTCCCAAACTGTCGGGTTTATGGGCTAATGAAAATTCAAGGGAATTAAATTTGTTCTTCTGAAGTACTCAGCTTATTTCACTACTCCTGTACAAGCCACATTAGTTCGCATTCATTTCTCAATCACAGAATCCCCAGTTTTCCCCATTAGGTGTTTCTGTAGATTCATGGCCATTCTAAATACAATTCAGTCTTTTTTAACAAACTAGAAGTAAAATTTCATCTTGTTCCTTTTCATTATCAAGATTAAAAAGTTCAGGTTTTTTGCGATTACAAATACTCTGTTCAGGCTTTTGAGGTGGTCAGGTAGAGATGCCTTGGAGCATGCTGTGATGTTTGACAAGATTAGGTAGAAGTATTAGGTTTTTTTATTTTCTCAGATAGCAATCTCTACTGTTACCTGAAAAATGTCTTAATAGAAAACTTGACACAGAAGGCTAACTGAGGACTAGCAGGCTGAACTGAGCATGCCACAAAGAAGATACTCCATAGCAAGTGTAAATATAGCATTGTAAAAATAAGAAAAGATGATAAATGTCATTTTGATTCAACCTATATGTATAAAATTTTAATACCATTTAAAAGACACAGACAGCATTTAGGTTTATGAAGTGAGTTCTCCAGTCTTTGGACAGAAACCCATTAAATTCAGGGCCAGAAGACCGGACAGTTTAAAATATGCCAAGAATAAGCAGAGAAAGTTTTTGGGATATTATAGAGACAAGGTAGCAGTCAGGAAGAAGGAACATTTCTAGAATTGTTATAACAGTATTTCTTATACTAATAACTGGGACTCCTAGTGAATAGATTATGAAACCTTCTTTCCTCTGGGAATTTCATTCATTGAAGGTGTTCAACTGATTAAGTAAACTGCCCAGAGTGCCAATTAAAAGGGTAGACTTATATTTTCCATATTTGCAGTACTTGGAAATCAAAGCCAGCCTGGTCTTTACGGCAACCTCTGTTACAAAGTCCAAGTGTCTACATTGTTTAAAAGGCTTGTATCTCATTGTTTAAATAGGCTTTTGATAAGTAAAAATATAATAGTGTTGATGATTGCTTTCAGATTTGCCTATCAGGATGGGCTTTCAGAGCTGTAGTCCTGAGTATTTCTTTTTGCTTTGTACTCATATTATTAATAAATGAAGCACACAGGTCTTTGAACTTCCAACAGGCACAAATGCCCATGTGTCTGTAAGCCTGAGGTCACATGTTCATGTCTGTGTGTGGCATTTTGGTCTGGGTCTGTGTTTCTTTTTCAATGGAAGTGGTTGCTGAATGGAGCATTTGATCAAGGGTTTTCAAATTAGACTTCAGATGTAATTAAAGTTACTGGTCAGGCAGAGACAAAATTATACAAGTAGAGGGGAAAAAAAGGACAGAGAGGAATGAAATGAGCAAAGTAGGGGATATTAATATGTGGATAAGATAATAAGAAAAATAGCTAAGAGGAGGAAGAGCAGGAACTGAGAAAATAAAGATGAAAGAAACTGGGAGGTGATTATTTACAGAGATTATTTTATTTGAAGAGTTACTAATCCCAGTGCTCTGAGTTGTTACTTGTTTGGCAGCATAGTGACATTTTTGTTGAGAAGGAAGAGCATGGCATAAGTTTTCCAGGATGGATGCAAGGATTTGTTTTGTTATCCAAATACAAATAAATCTGAAGCTTATGGGGATCAAGGAATATTTTATGTTGCTTCTGCTGGGAATTGCCCTTTGGTTCCTTGTTGTAGTTCCCACCTGAACAAGGTCTTCACGGATGTCTTTGCATTGCTGAGAGGGGAGCAACAGCATCAGGTTTTGCTACTAGGTGCAGCAGCAGGTCTGCTGCCCTCCTTTTACACCTGCTGGGGAAGATGGATCAGTCTGTGGTGGGAAAGGGAGCTGCCAGGTGTGTGAGGTTACTCTGCGTGACAGCGTTTGACATCTCAAAAACAAGAGAATAGACCTTGTTTCAGATTGGGCTCTAAATAAGCTCTGACTTTGGGATCAGGCCTGCAGAATCTGCAGGGAGTTGTTGGGTGAGTTTACTCTTACCAGAACATATTTTGTCTGACCTGCATTGGCTCTTGAAAGTGGAAAGTCTGCGCTTGATAATTATTACTTTATTTTCATCGACTGTTTCAATAATTGGGCTTTAAAACTGGGTACAATTTCTTGATTATAAAGTAGGAAATATTAACCTAGTACACTGGTGCATTAGGAGGGGCACCTTCAAACAGTGACCTCTGCCTTTTTTATAATCTGTAAAGTATGGGGCACACCTGTATCATGGTGAACATAAAGTACCACTGCGACAGGACTCACTCCACTTGGCTTGTTCGCTTATGGGGCAGTATAGGACACAGACTGCAGCAGATTTCTGTGAAAATATGGCTTGTAATATTATATGACTCATTTAATCAGGAAATATTGAGCATTATGGAGCATTTAGTATTTGCCTTTGAATTGCTATAGACCTGAATACTTCTGATGCTCAGAAAGAAATCTAATGAAGAGAAGAAGAAAAATGCTGGGATCAATGTTGATTGCTGTTACTAGGAGTAAATAAAAGTACAACCATTCATTCAGCTGTTTCTTATAAACCAGAGATATTCTATCAGCCACTTAGTTATGAACGTGCTTCTTTCTCTTTGAAAAAAGTACTTTATTTTAAAGGGATCCATTAATTAATGGCACCAGTAAAATATATATTAGAGATTAGGCTTTGTAACTCCACTGAATTGCAAACATCTTCGCCCAAAATTTTGGTGTAGAGAACCATTAGCAGTTATTTTTATTTCTTAGCGGTGTTTTAACAATTGTTCTTCAGCAGAATGTTACTTGGGATTCAAGATTATTTTTGAACACAAGAGGGGATGTATACCTGCCAACAATTTTCCTCTTTGAAGAGAGATGTGTAGGAAAGACATAAAGATACCACTTCTGCCTAGCACTGGAGCGCTTTCTGGAAAGGTGACAGGCTGGAAACACAGTAGTTAATTTTTCTCCAAAAAAAAGGGAGGATTTGGAATTGGCTGGCTTGCATGTGATATTGCTTTTTTCTTTCCTTTTTTTTTTCTTTTTAATATCTTTTGTGGCCCTTCCCAGTCCTCACCCCCCTGCCCAACACGAGATGGCTCCTTGGGATAATAAGCCTGGCCAGTTTGGGATCTGAACACAATCTTACTCGCTCTCATGTTGTTTGGCACTTGAACAGGAGTGACAGGCTTTGGTTCCTTTATCAAATAACTCAGTGTATCTATTTTTGTAAGCCGTGTCATTGGCTGAAAAATTCAGGTCCCTCTACAATTATGGGGCATGACCGGGAGCAACAGAGGCAGCCGGGCTTCTCTTGGACTCCTACCAGTTAATTGAAATTCTACTCCAGCCAGTTGAGATGGGAAGTGATATGAAAATGTGGAAAAACCTGAGTTGAATTGATTTTCCTTCTCTCTCTTTCCCCCACCTTTTTATTTTTTCTTTTTTGTTTAATGAGAAAAGAAAAAAAACAATTATTTGTGTTTATCAAGGGAGCTTAACACAAGTCCTGAAGGACAGACCACGAAAGAGTGGGGGCTCACATGTATTGCTGGTTTTGGTTTCTTTTGCATTTTCTAGATGAAGAGAGAGAAAAAAATTGTATACTTCCGCCATGTTGACAAGTATCTGTAGCTTAGTGTGCTAAATATAACCAGGGAATGTCTGTATAAGCATTAGTACTGTGGCATTATAGAAGATGTTTTTAGTATCCCTGCCCACCACTGTTTGCCTGACATGCCTTTTGCTTGCCTCTAATAATTTTTAGAGGTAAGCACCAATTCTACTTAGTTTTAATTCTTTCGTGGTGAACAAATGCTCAGGATTTTTTTGCTGTTGAGGCTTTTGTCCATGGGGTTTAGGACACGATACATTGGTAACAGCAAGGCCAAAATATTGCTTCAGGCTTACCTTGAGCAATAAAACATTTTTTCCATTGCCCCCATCATGTGAGCACTTGCCATAGGAGATGTCTCTCCTCTTACTCAGCCCCAGTCATTTGGATTACCTTTTGATCAAAAGAAACTTTCTTCTTCTTACTTTGCAAGAACGCATGTATGCAAGAACACACGTATGTATTTGTTTCAAATTCAGCCAGACTAAACAGATTTAAGAGAAAAGAGTTAAAATCTATTGTATACAAGTGCATTAGAGATATCAACTCTATATTTTCACAAATACCCTTGTAAACACATTGTAATTTTCCAACATACGCAAGCTGCCAAAATATGCCCACCCTTGTGTATCAGATAAGGGTGTGGTAGCACTAGAAAGCATATGGTACAAATTTCATTTTTTTAAATGGAGGAATATGATACGAGGTGTTTGTCAGAAGCTATTGTGAAATTTTCTTCAGCACTAGGATTGGTTATTGGTGTCTTTTGTTGGGTTCTATTGGCTGCTGCTGCTATAAATTTGAACCCGTGAAGTGATGTCAACCTTTGCTTCTACAAACACTAATGAAAGTTTAAGGTGATTAATAATCCTTTGACTTGAGCCTTTGTATAAAAACCCTCAATTGTTATAAACACATGTGCCATTATAGGCTTAATCCAGAATGAATGATTTGCCAGCACAATTAGGTAAATCTCCAAGTTATCAGTTCACCTGGTTGATTAAACTCATTGAAATACCCTTGTGCACTAACTTGGAAATAGTTTGACTTTGCTAATATTGAAAAATAAGCATGAAATGGTATAAGCAATAAATAAATATGCCTTAGGCTTTGGCCACAATTTAAGGAGAAAAAATCTTTGGGAAAAGGCTGGAAGCATGATATTAACTGGGTTTGGTTTGATATTTGGACAAAGAAATCACTGCTCTGAGCTGAGCAGAGAGATAAGCGCCCTGACTTGCAATAGATTAAGAGCCCTGCATTGGTTAGAACAAACCATGTTTGAGACTCTCCCCAAGTGCCGCCACGTTTAGATTTAAGATTAACTGCAGCAGAATGGTGGAGCGGCTGTTTGTTTTATGAAACAATCACTAATGACATTAAACAGACGGTGCCCCTTCCAACACGATTGTTCATTTGCGATAAACTGAGAGAAGCCCACAAGAGATTGGAAAAGAAAACTCTTAAGTGCTTCATTTTCAGGCTCTTACAATGTCCTATTGGAGGTGACAATTAGTGAAAGAGAAGAAGAATCTAGCTCCTAACGGATTTAGAAATTTTATTTTCTTATTTTTGGGGAGGAGGGGATTGATGACAACACAACAAATAATTTGTAAATATTAGCTTTACTCTATCTTTATACCAAGGAACTGCATGGTAATAATCTAATGACAAGGTTTTCTATGAGGATTTTTTCTAATTCTCTCCCTCCCCTTGCTTCTGTCAGTGTGAAGCCCACACTAAGCATTAACAGTATTAAAAAGAGTGTTATCTATTAGTTCAATTAGACATCAGACATTTACTTTCCAATGTATTTGAAGACTGATTTGATTTGGGTCCAATCATTTAAAAATAAGAGAGCAGAGCTGTGTACAGAGCTGTGTACAGATATCTGTAGCTCTGAAGTCTTAATTGCAAATTCAGATAAGGATTAGAAGGGGCTGTATCTCTGTAGACCAAAGGTATTTGCTAATACCTGAGATATAAAAGTGGTTAAATTCAATATTTACTAATTTAGGATTTCCACTTTGGATTTTGATTAAGCTTTTTGGTTGAAAACCCCACGTTATTAAGCTGTGATGAGGGGAAAAGCAACTCTTTCATAAGCCTCGCTTTAACGCTTAATTTCAAATAATTTATTTTGGACCTTCTAAAAACTGCTGCAGTACTTCATTTAGAGGGAAAAAAACCAAAACACCACAGTAAAACAAACAAAAACATTGTCCAAGCCTTGTTGTAGCATCAAGCTTCTGTTTTGTACACAAAGAAATATATTAATAAAAAGTGGTTTTAAATGCTTATTACCGAGATGGTTTGTTTTGAAACACAGGCTTTTTCACAGCAGTTTTTACACTTCATTGTGTACCATGAAAGACACGCTAAGTAGAGGTTGTCAGGTTCCCATCTGAAGTAGACTACTGCTGGGGAATGGAGCCATTTATGATGCCACTCAAGCAGGACTAATCTAGACTAGATCTCTTATAAATAACCAGCCAACAAAAACACCAAATCATTCTCTCTTTCTGATTGAAGTGGGCAGAATTGCTGTTTTAAAGAGCAGGAGATGCTCCTTATGAAGACATATTGCAAGACTTAGTGAATCCTGAATGTAGTTGCCCAGCAAACCTCAGCCTTCTGGAGGAATCAAGACATCAGTTTCATGTAGACCAGATTTTTGGAAGTTGTGCTTTGTTTTTCAGACTATCATTTGATAGACAGGTGCTCTCTGGTTATGTTTTTGCCTTATTGACTCCGACTGTTGTAAATCTCCTGTTGTAAAGCTTCACTCTGTATGTTCTAACCTGCTGTGAGTGGTCTCCCTACATGGTGTAAATGCTGATTTATGAATGCTGCCTTCCCCAGCCAGGGATCCTGAGATCACATCCTCCTAGCAAGGGATGGGCTAAAACTTCCTTTTGTGTTTCAGATGTGTTTTGTCAACATGGTGCTCAACCTTCCAGTCCTTACTTACATGACTAGTCCTTCTTATGAAAAATTGAACTTCTGTGTATTGCTTATGGAAAAGGGGAAAAAAAACCAAACCACTTCAAAGTGATGTCCATCCATTAGGAAATAGGTTCCTGCTTAAAAGGAAGGATATTCATAGATATTGGCAGTTAGAGTGACTTCTGTGTTTATGCTTAGGCATCAGGAGCACGTAATTAATTTAAAAATAATAATTCTGCATTATTGACATGAAGGACTGGGAAGGTAGGTAGGAGAATACTTCTGGCTCCAAGGATATGCTCAGCAATTTGCTGATTAACTTGCCTCTTGTTTTGAAAACTACTTATTGCTTTAGGGACACATGAAATCTGGATGGCTGTGACTCTCCCTGGTACAGAGTGCAGCCTGCACTGGTGCTGGTGTCACTCACAGGGCACCTTTGCCATGCCAGATCTACACTCTTTGCTCTTTTGGAAGAAAAACCCTTGGTCAGAAGTAATCTCTGAATGAATAACCAGCCCTCATACTGTTGAGGCGTGAGGTACAGTGTTCACCTGGTTTTAAGGATAGAGAAGTTTTGTCAAGTTGACTTTGTTTCCATCATCTTGCATTTAGTTTCTTGCAAATTTCAGATTGATTATTAATGTAGGTCCTTTTATTAAAAAACAAGACAGAGATCAAATAATTAGTTATAGAAAAACTTGAAGGGTGATTGCTAAGAAAATTCAAGGAACAGCATCTGTAGAATTTTCTACAACAACATTTATAGGTAAACTTTTGTTGCATAAAGATGAGTTAAAGGTTCTGTAAAAATCTTTATGTGGGTGCTATATTAATGTTTTCTAGGACTTTGGATGTTTTCTGGAAGTTGCTAGTGTCTAAACAGTTATGCATGTAACTGTAGTTTAGATATTTCCTAATGCATCCTCAAGTCATGTTGATTAGTGTTCCTGGCAGGTCAATAATAAAAGGAAAATAATAAAAATTACCTTTCTGTAATTGTTGTTTGGTTAAGGTATTTTCTTATTCCATCTGTCTCTAGTTTTGCACTGGTATGAGTCCATTCTAACTCTATTGAAGCAAATCCTTTTGAGTCCAAAGTTGGTAATATAACTAGCAATAACATTTAGTCCAGTAGTTACAAGCATCCATCAAATAAAACCTGTGGACTCAGAACCAGCAAATTCTTACACCTGTATTGAGGTACATACACTATTGTCCGATGTGGAGAATGATAGAAAATGATGTTGATACTGTTACTGAGAAGACAGACAGGACAATCAGTATTTTGACAGGGTGGACAATACCATGGGGAAAATATAGGGGTGGGGTCAGGTAGCAGGGAGAAGTTGTACCATGTATCCTTCAAAATATTTGGCATCTAGCAGATTTTTGATAAACTTTCTTTTAAAGAATACTTATGACTCAGGGGAAAGAGGAATGCTAAAGGCAGGATAGTTTCTGATTTAGGTAAAGACTCTGAGCAATGACTGTGAGATAGCCAAGTGAGACATCCAGGATGATGGTGGGGTAGTGCTCATTGCTGAGCTGCTGAAGGCTGGTCAAGGAAAATAGACAAGTGATAGTAACTTGAATCTTTATGCAATTTTTTTTTTTTTTGGTCTGAGTTTAACATTTATATAGAATTTCTCTGGGAAAATGGCAATGAGCTGCTCAAAATGGTTCCTTAACACAGAGTCCATCAAAGGTTCTTATCTTTATCCTACTTTTAAACATTTCTTCTTTTTCAAGGGCTCTACATATGAATTATCTGTCTGTATTTTTATGACTTTTGGCTTACTGCAGTTTTGTTGTATACAAAATGTCTTTGGGTCCACAGCTCTGTCTCTTGTTTACATTTTTAGTACAGAAATAAGCAAGAATTTGTCTGTCTCCAATGCCAGAATATGGTCTCTTTTGTGCTGGGCAGCTCACAGATGCTCTTTGTGTCTGACTGTTGCTTGTTTCTCAAGGCAGTCAGCAAGATACAATTGAGTGTCATCAGTACGATAGTACTTAATATAATATGCTGAATTGGAATGGTAATCCCTCATAGCAAGGCTTGTATTTTACCTGTTAGTTTGCAATGTCTCTTATGACTGCCTGAAATAAATGATGAAATATGCAAAGGCCAGTCTCTTCAGTGGCACAAAAAATAAAGATACAAAAGGCAGAATGTTTGTGTTAAGGTCATATTTAAAAAGAAAAAACGAAGAAAAACAAACAAACCAAACAACACAAGCCCCTTTGAAGTTAGGGAATAATCTTTTGACGTCAGAAAACTCCAAGGAGGGTTGCTTGAATAGTGTGTAGGCTTTTGACCTTTACAGTATAGTCAAATAAAGAACATCTAGTGCTTGCATTGACTATTCAGATTTGTGGCCAAAAAGTCTTTAAACGTTCCAGATTGGAAGGTGGCAACTCATTATATTTCAGGCTGACTTGGGACAGAAATTTGAGTTATTTTCCTTAATTGTGCATGTCTTGCCTTCATGGTAGAAGTAACTTGAGTCCAGCTTTCAGATTGGAGCCTAGCTATTAACATGGTCTCATTTGACTTGGACATGATGCTATATATCATAAGATCTCCTAGAGATCTTGGTAGCTTTGAAAAACCGATCCACCTCTTCTAAAATTGAAGAGTCAGAAATGAAGCCATATAATTCATGAAGACTTTGCTGTCTGCAGTGTGAAGTTGTTTCATTTTCCATTAACAATAAGTGCTGAAATTACTGCATCAGAATATTCGTATTTCTTATGTTTCTCCATGTAAGTTCTCTGAAATAATCACAGTGCATTTATCAATTTTTCACAATATTAGCAACAATCTGTTAGTTGGTGTCTGATATTTAAGTCTCTCTTGTCAAAGTTTCAATCTCCAAGGCTGAGAAATAAATCTGTTTCTTTGAATAGCAATGAGAGACACTGATAAGCATTTTAAAAAAGGTAGGCAATGTTCAGCTACTAGTATTAGTAACAAAGTTTTTATCTTCTTGGGATTTTTTCTGGGGGAAAAAGCTGAATTGTTTTCTAAATGGCTGTTTCTAGTGCTTGTAGAGAAAAGGTAGTTTAAGGTGCAGAACCATTCTAATATACCTGCTCTGCATCTCTTTCTGAAAGTACCACTTTCAGCTGCTGCATCTTTCCACAGCTAAGTGAAACTGCTTAAAATACTTCAATGGTGTAAGATTCCCTGATAAGTCCTTCTAACTTAGAGCTTTCAGGTGGTGCCCCAGGATGTCCCAGTTACTGATGGCACTAGCCAATATTTCTGTATCAGATTGCTGGGAACGCAGGTAGCACACGTTAAGCATCCTTCAGCTTCCGCATTTATCAGTGGGATTGCTTTTCCTTGAACTACTGTACACAACTCTAGGTAAACAGAGAAGAATGTGGTGAGAAAGTACACAGGAGAAGGATTTAAACCAGGAAAAGTTGTGTCTGCTTTGTTCAATGAACAAAAGAAAATAACGCTTTGAAAGGCTGCAAGTATTAGCGCGTTATTATCACATCCTACTTTCTGCAGGCAAAAAAAAAAAAAGAAAAAGAAAAAGGAAAAAAAAGGGGAAGTTTAAAGGACAAAAAGAACTTTCTGAGAGACAGAAATCCTCTCTCTACTATCTACGTATTTAGCATAGATGATGTGGTTTGTGTGCTACAAGTACCACTGCTATTTTGTCTGTCTGGCGCGTGATGCGTTTGCCAGATTAGAAACATTAGTGCCCTCTATTGTTCATCAGAGAACTGCAAATATTTTTACAGATTATGATCCTTATTATCGTTCTTGGTATCTAACAGATTTTAACAAAACCCACGCACAGTATAGATGCATGATGCTAAGGCATGCTTTCTTCAGCTAAACTGATTCATCAAGAAGACTGCATTTGATTTTTTCACTCTATCAACATTCTGCTGCAACTTTTTCTGCTTTATGAAATGCAATAAAATAAATTATAACCCCCACTAGGAGAGAATGTCTTGAAATACCTATAGAAATAGATATTCTTTTTACTCACATATTTGCTTCACATCTTTCTGTATGTGTATTTTTTCAGTAGCAAAGATATTTTTAAACAAGCCATTCTAAAGTGTCTGAAAGGAAAGTGTTCTGAAATAAATATTGCCTATTTTTCCCTTAAAATTATGTTTTATTTCAAGAATTTGGACTTTTATTTTTTATAGGCTAGCAGAAATATGAGAGAGTGCAACTTTTTCGTAAGAACAATAGAAAAATAATGCGGCCAAGCTGTGGTTTGTTGTTGTTTTTTTTCTTTTTTACTACATTAAAGTGAACTGCAAGAATGACAACTTCATTCAAGCAGATCATTTGGAATTACATTAAACAGCTGCTATTAAACAGCTGACAACAAAGGAGACCATTTTGATCTCGACAGCAGAGAGATTCGAGCAGCATGCTCCCTCAGTGATGCTATGAAGAACACATTGTGCTCTTGTATACCAACACGCAGTGTACTCCCCACTGTGCTTGTTGCCAAACACCGTTTTTTCAAATCACTTTGTATTCAGTCAGGGATCCGGGAAGTCCAAATCCAGCCAGACAAATGCAGAACAGCTTAGTTGAAGCAGCTTTAACAGGTGCCATCAGCACAGACTTGTCGAACCAGAGAGACAAGGCAAACAGCTATGGAGTGGTGGTCAATAGGGTGTGGATTTGCCCCACTGCACACGATGGCACGGGGTACTAAATAGCTTCGTTGGCACAGAGACTGGTTTGTGGCACTTGGGTAGAGGGGAGGGAATGTGACAAGAAAAATGCGTGGCCAACTCCTTACAGACAGAGCCTGCTAGACTTTTATGCTCACATTAATTTGTTCTTCTCAGTTGTGCCAGACTCCGAGTGGACCAGAATAAAATGAGCATACCTGTAAAGGGATAAATGGAATGAATGCAGGATTGATTTAAGAGGGTGCTTCCCATGCTTGAGATAGTTGACTGAAGGATGAGGAATAAAATAAGAGTGGAGATAATTGGATGGGTTCTTGTCTTTTGCTGTCCTTGTCTTTCGGGGTATGAGAGGCATCCCTTCGTTATATCATTGTAATCTGCCATTACTCGTAATACGCCACGTGTCTTGCCCACAGAGTTGTGTTACCCTTTCCCAGTGTGGAGCTGTCCTGCACTTTCAGTGCCTTTTCAGACATAACCTTGACCCACTCCTGCTCACCTTCTTCTGGAGGTGTGGATTTTTTTTCAGGTGGTGTAATAATGACAAGTTACAATACTTAAAGCAATTGTTTTTTCTACCATTTTCCTTAAGTAAGGACATTGTGTAGTGGTCTCTGAATAGGGACATAGCTATCAGTGAACTAGGGTTTGTTTTACTGCCTTCTCTCAAAGGAGGGAAACTCCAACAAATGACTTTGCAAATGTTCAGGTTTGAATTTCAATTTGAAATGTAATATTTACAGTATTGGAGAAAGATGAAACTTTAGTCTCCCAAGAAATTTTGCAAGGCATTAAACTAAATTTTTATGTTTTAGTTTTATATCTGTATTTACATCAATAGATCTTATCAGTGTCACAGAAATTATGTGAAAGAAGATGTGAAAAGTTGTCAAATGTAGCTCTGCCAGTCAGAGAACTATTTTGCAGGGTTGTTTTAAAGAATGCATAACGTATCAGTAAGGATGGAAATTATAAGCTTTGCTTTAGAAGATGCTTAGCTGGATCAGAAACTGGACACTTTGTTTTACTTTAACAAAAATTCTACTTTTATTGTTGCTGTCATTCTAATGATGGGTAAGACAAGGAAGGTGGCCTGGACAGACGTGTTTGGAAATAAATTATTATGAGGAGTGTCTGTCCTCTGTTCTTTGTCCCACAGAAAACAGTGAATTGTGCTCATGCTGGATGTGTGCACTTCCACTGCAGGAGAAATAGAGTTTAAATCAGACGTAGTCATGATGAACTGTGTATCTTGAGTTAAAAAAAAATCAATTTATGGAGAATTTTGTACCGTGCTTTATGCAAAATAATTCAAGCTACATCATATTATGAGTTACCCCAATGGTTAATTTCCCCCCTTGTTTCATGATGTCTTTAACCTGCATTTGTCCAAAGAACTGTCTGGCCTGAAAACCATTGTCATAAATGTAATTAGTGAATTCACATCAAATTAACACTCTCTTTGCCAAGTTAGATTCTTGTGATGTTTGTATGCTTGTGAAATTGAGTGTTGTCCTTGAAAGCAGTGGTTCTTGGCTGGTAGCAGGGGCAAAGCTGTGCCTCCTCCCTGCTCAAAGCAGCAGAGGAGATGGGTGGAGTTTTGCTCTCAGTCTTTGCAGAAAGGCAACTAGGTATTTCTCATTTACCTCTGACTTATTTTCTGCTGAACCCCAGATGTCTCTTTTCCTGAGCTGCCTTACATTTAGTGAAACACAAGTCTCTATTGAAGTGAAAAGAAAGCATTTGCCGAAGTCAAGCATTAGGTATTCACATGTACCGAGGTCTGCCTGCATGTTATGCCCAGCACTGTATGATGTCTTGTACATTTATTTTTAGCCAATAAGGGAAAAATCCTGTAGAGATGACATGAAAACTCAAGTAATAGGCAAAAGTCTTAGAGATCAGGCTGAAAAAGTCTAAAGCAGCCTTGTTTCTTCACGTGCTTTTGTATTGGCTTCAAGTAATTTGTCTTTAACTGATACATATTCTTCTCGACATACAGCTCAGTGTTAAGGAGCTGACATTCAATGGCAAGCCACAAGAAGGCTGAAAAGGCAGCATCATGAATAGTGAACTCTCTCTTGGTTTCCTTGACACCTGCATAGTGCATACTGCCAACTATGATAAATGGAGCAGAAATATAGACACTTACTAAAAAGATGGAGCAGAAGTTAAAGGCTGGAGTGAGAGACATAGAAAGATGTATGCTTGATCTCACTTGGAAAGAGAAACAAATGGGTAGGGGAGCAAGTGAAGTTGAATGACATCTTGAAGACAGGAAAGGACTGAGGCTGAAGTGGCAGGAGGCCAGCAAGAAGAGCAGATGGGAGGTGGGACAAGTTTATTACCAAAGAGGCCATTGGATGCTAACAGTGCACATACTGCTAGAGAAACAGATGAGGTGAGCTGATCATTTTTCTGAATTCTATCTGAACGAGTCTCCTATTCAGATTCCTTGTTTCTTGAACTTGGTATACTTTTTGGGAAACTTCCCTGGCAGATGGAAGAAAACTCTGCCATGTGACGCTCAGAAAAGCAATCATCAGAAAGACAGCAGAGCAGGAGGGGGGAGTTGAGCTGTGTTCCAGAATATTTGAACTTGTGATCCAGAGTATTTTTGTAAATGGGAAGTATTGTGTTTGTAATTCTAAACTATTGCTCCTGGAGGAGAAAAGTAACATTAGAGAAGCATATTTTAATAAAGCTGAATTGGCCAGAACTGTTCTTACCTTACTGTAGGGATTGGAGAAAATATGCCATGTTGTTTGGCTTGATAGTGGCCACTATTGTCTTACAAATCTTGTGTAAATTGACAGATGAGTGAGTCTGACCTGATGCTGGGAAAAAAACCCAACAAACCAGCTGACCTTGTAAAAGCCCCAAAGAGCAGAAGAAATGATGTTTTGCCTGCAGGGCTCATTAATTAGTTGAATTTCTCATCTAATCCTTCTGGGTCAGCTGTGTTGCTTAGTCTACTCCAGAAGGGACAGGCTTGTAGAAACCATCCTGACAGGTATCTTCAAGATGCAATACACAGGCATAAACCGTGTATGTATTCAGCAAGGTAAATGCTACAACTTCTGTCCTTGCATGTTAATGAGGGGGTAGAAGTTAGGGCTTATTTTCATTTGGATAGTTACAGCAAGCCTTTTGGATTATCTGATTTGAGTTTAAAATAAACCTTGGACCAATCTGTGGAAAAATTGTTTTACTTGGTTTCTTTTCTTCTTTAGTCAGCTGTCACATCTTGCTCCCATCTGTACTAATTGTTGTTTTAATAAATCAACAAAAACAAGTAATTCCAACAATATAGTAGTGTGTGATACCTCATAGGATCTCTGACACTACAGTCTAGGAAAGTGTTTTAAAACACTGACACATTACTAACAATTATTTAATTGTATCCCATGTTTTATTTTGGTCACAGCAAGTGTAAGGACTAAATTTTGCCCTGCACTGCACCGTATTCCCATGCCTGGTATGAAGTTTGCTCGTATGCCTGCGCAGTTGAAGGCAGAAGTGATCTGTCACCGTGACAGAGTTTGGGGGATCTGCAGTGCTGTAGGAGGTGCGATTCCAGGACAATACTGGTTTCGTGCCTTCTCGGCAATAAAGCCATTCTTGGTGCTAAGGATAATAAAAGTTGCCTGTTCCCTTTCGATCACTTGAAGAGGCAGAATGCACTCCAACCTCTTGTTCCAACTCATGCAAAGGCAAAAACCACAGAAGCTTTTGATACATCAATATTAGTAAAATTTGAAACAATGGGCTGCTTTAAGGAGCTTTGGGTTTCCTTTGAAGCCGAGTAAGTGCTTTGCCTTCCTCACTGCCTCTGTGCTTAACTGCCTTGTTTTTTAGCAATAGTAATATCATTTTGTGTTAACGTGATGAAATTCATGCCTGTAAATCTTCAAAACTGTGTGAGTGAGAAAAAGATAGAAAATCACTACTCATTGCAATCACCTCTAGGGAGAAATTCAGCATTTGTTCAACAGCAAAGAATAAACTTACCTGGAAGTTCAGGACAATTAAAGTATAAGGCAGCAGTTTAAAATTCAGTAAGCTATGTAAAAGGTATATTGTGCTTTAGGATATAATATTTGAGACAAAAAGAGGGGCACTCTCCCACCTCCCTTTCCATGCTTGCTACCCCAGATTACTTCTGTATGTGCAAATAAACACATAGATAACCCCCTCCCCTATGAAGTTTCTTGTACTTGAGATTGGGGCCTATTTTGTTACCCTGGGTGTTAGCAAAAGAGGGCCAAGAAGACAGGTACAATGTGTAAGTGCATATATATATATCTCATGTAAAGCCAGTCTAAAGCCAAAGTATC
Organism: Catharus ustulatus; assembly: GCF_009819885.2. Classification (NCBI taxonomy): domain Eukaryota; kingdom Metazoa; phylum Chordata; class Aves; order Passeriformes; family Turdidae; genus Catharus; species Catharus ustulatus. Next base: position 22,005,144 of record NC_046223.1, read on the forward strand.
TACAGAACCGTGTCACTGTAATTTTTTTCCTTGCTGTTTAAAGCCCTAGCCTGTATTATAGCTGGCTTAAGTCCTGTCATAACACAAATTTGATCTGGAGGTTTCAGCTTGTGCAGGTTTTTTCGTGTCATTTCTAACTTTTAAATCAGACGATATTAATTTTGAAGGAATTAGCCGGAAATTTCCTCGCGGTGCAATGAAATGGCATGAGTTAGCCAGCCTAGCTGCTAAAGGTTTTCTAATGAAAACCAGGGTGATATGAAATTTCCCTGATAAAAGGCTCTGTAGGTTTCATCTGCTGTATTAAATACCAGCCTAAAAGGGACGGCGGGAGTCACAAATGGTTGACTAGATATTATCTACTTTTACATTCCAGGGACACTCCTTTGCGCTCCAAACAAAGCCTGCAAATCTGGAGGGCTGGGACCGCTTTCTTCCTTGAGGCTGGCGAGCTCCTTAAAAGTCGGGATGGCTTTTTCACTGCGATTTGTTGTCGTTGTGTGTCCCGGCTCCTGTCGGGGTGCGGGGCTGTGGCGTGGCCAGGTGTCTGTGACCGCCATCCCCCCAGGGCCGGGGGGACACGCCGGGAGGTGTTGAGTGCTGAATGTTAAGCTCGTTCCTTTGTATGGCTCAGAAATCTCTGTTGTCCGGAATTGTACAGATAAGGCAGGCCCATTTGCTTCATTGTCAGGCAATGTAGCTGAATAGAAATGCAAATGTGACATAAGGGGACTGCGCTGGGGAGGCGTTTGCTGTTACCTCCTCTAACTGTGCTCCTGTAGGTTGGAAAATTCCTGCAGAATCCAAGGGGTGTGGGGGGGGGCTGTGCATTTATTTTTTTTAATTTTATTTTTTTAATAATTACCTATAGGTTCTAGGGAAGAGTCTCCTAAAGAAAATGCATCTCCCTTGCAGATGCTTTTATTTTTATGCAGTGGAACGGCTCGGTTTTAACTCCCTTATCAAGAGCTGCATGCACTGCCCAGACTAAATTGGGAGCATCTCCACACTGTTTGACAAATAGATTTTTTGTAAACTGATTTAGCCTTTTCATTGTTTGCATTTCATTATATAGCAGACTTCATGTCACAAAATCGGTATTCATTCAAAATAGAGAATTTAGAGATAGGACTGTAGCCAGATAAAAAAATATTGCACAGCTCAGGTCTATTAACCATAGAATAATAGCAAGTCAGTGATCCAAGGGGTAGTTCTTCTGCAGGGAAGGGCTAACATAACTGAGGTCAGGAGTCAGACCTCAGGACTTCAAATGTGGCTGTCACCAGATTCACAAGTAAATCTACTGGGAAAACAGGGAGAATGAAGGGACCTTGCAGGATAAGGAGAGAGAAAGGCAGCCCAGCTCTTTCATCTTAAATCTGAGGCTTCTCAGTGGATGAAGAATAAAAGTCTGATTTGCTTAAGTGCTTCACTTTATTCAAAAACTTCAAGTTGCATCTTCCAAAGCATGATTCAAGGTTCTAACTCAATCAGGTTTAGAGAGTTTATTTAGAAAAACAACATTAAAAGAGAGCCGATTCTTGTTTTTCTGCCAAATTCATTATTGAATAAAAGACTGTTAGCATTCTGAAAATATGTGTACTAAATGCAAACAGTGCTAAAGAATGCAGATATGGCCTTTAATAACACTGGAGAAGTTTATGCTAATACCTTGGGAGCAGATAATCTGAAGTTGGAGTAAACGGGTCAGTAGGAAGACTGAGTTGCAACTTTTCCTTTTGATATTTTATGTTTTAAAGCCTTTCCAAATTTTTAAGCCTATTGTTTCCTTGACAATAATAGAGAAATTCTTATCTGTCTCTTAACAGTCACATTGTAATGGTTGTATGCAGAAATTGCTTTAGATTTCCTTGCTGTGACAGCTCCCTGGCATTATCCTCCAGCTTATAAACTGCAGCTGCTTTGGACATAGTCCTGGAAGGGTTCAAGGCAGGTAACAGCAAGGGTGTTCCCCAGGAAATCAGTATTTCATTGGGTAGTGTTCTTTGAACTCAGACTCAGATAAGTTCTAACCATGTTATTCTGGGTAACCTGGTCAGTAAAGATACTGCATTATACCACCAGTGTTAGATCTGTTTCCTAGATGCACAGAAATGGATGTGCTTCCAGGAATAAGGTAATCAGGAATCTGTTATACAATGTTAAAGCATTGTAGGTAGTCAGGAATCTCTTCTGCAGTGCTAAAGTATTGAGAGGGGGTGTGTGCTGCTCAAGCCAACATGCATTTGTTTGAGAAAATAATGCAAAATCTGCTGTTACCTGGAAGCTCTGTAAGCTTGGAGGGACAAAATTAATGAAGTGGCTTCTAACTAGAATGAAAGATGGAAACATTCACTTCTGTATGCATATGTTGGTTCAGCTTACTTTCTTGCCACCTATTTTTTGTGTGTGAAGATATGTAGGTAACCAAGAGCCTATAATACATTTACATGTGGATTGTGTAGGTATAGGCACACACAGAGACACATATCTGCAGTAATTGAACCAAATTGTTTGTGATACAAGTGTCAGAAGTGCAGTAAGTCTAAAGGCTGTATTTTCTGGATCAATTCACACCTTGAGTGACTGCTTTAGCAACGAAATATTGACTGGATCTGCTTAAAAGTCATACTACTATTTTATTGCTTTATTCAGCATAATCAGCATCAAATAATTATCATTCTTACTTTTCCTTTTTTATCTGTGAAAGAAATTTATGTTGTAGGTAAGTTAAACTCAGTTTCTGGAAATGCAACACCTGAAATGGGAGCAGAGCTGGTGGGAGGAAAAAACCAGCCTAATATGAAAACTGAGGTTTGCACATTTCTTAAAATATAAGATAGAAATTCAAATTTACAAGTAAATGAATTAAGCTGAAAGAGTATGGACAATAAAGTGTTCACACATTAACTATTATACGTGGAGCTAAATCTATTGATTTGAGATTGAATAATTGAACAGGGCTAACTGTCTGGTCAATAGAAGTGAAGCTGCTATAGGACAGAAACAGAGTTGATAATAGAAGGCTTCAGTGGCAGAAGGATGTCATTATGATTATATACTGTCATTTGAACATACTAACACAGAAAAGAAAGGTTTTCATTGTAATAATATAATGTAACACAGGTATTTTTATTTAAAGTGTGGTTCTTTATTGTATTAATGACGTTAATGTTCCCTTAAAAGTTAGTGTACAAGTCTACTGGAGATAGCAGGTTTGCTGCACTTGTGTTGGTGTGCACTGGTGTCTTCTTGGTGGGTGTTCTAAACCTCCTGCCCACCTCTAAGGGGAAAGGAATATTGCACTGGTCAACAGCATCTCAGTGTACCCTGACACATTAGGCCTTGGGCTTTCAGGGGGCTGCAGCTGAAGGACCTGGAAAAAAGCAATTGGTGGTGAATTCCACTTTTCTTTCAAACTCCTGGAACCACACAGTTACCATCTGGAACATGTTTATCCATGATAATCTTTCTTTAAATCTCTTCATTTTAATGGTTGGGAGAAGTACAAGGAGTTCTTAATGTCTTCCTGTGCCCACAAGTGTGTTTCCAAGAAATCATGTAACCTGGAGTCCAATTAGATCTCTAAACAAGGTTTACATTTCTGAGTGCTTAGTCAGTCAGCTAATACAGGTTTTTAAAAAGGCATGTATACTTTAAAAAGGCATATGAAACAAAAATCAGAATTCTGTTACTACAGGGGCAGAGTTCAGTGGCTTTCCTGGAAACCTCTACCTATTTCAGATCTGGGTGTCTAGAGATAAGGGCAGCTATTACTTTATGGGGAGGAAGGATTTGTTTACTCTTGAGCATCTGAACTCAGCCTTTGTTACCAGTGGTTTCAGAGCTGTTAATTTCCCATGGTGAAAGCTCTTTTCACCAGCACAATCAGGTTATCCTGAGCTGTGGAGGTTTCACTAGTCTCATTTGTCTTCAGCATTAATTCTGTGCCAAATTCTTGCTTCCTAGGTCAGTGAAATGTTAGAAGAGAGAGAATCTCACCTTGATCTCGGAGAGAACAGTTATAGGCTGCTTTATTGTATTGAATTGTTCCTTAATAGCTATGGATAACAGGACAACCATGTAGAAAGTCCCTACTTGACAAGCAGACTGGGGGTTTGTGATTTTCAGTAGTTAAAATAGATGCTTTCCTGAGGCTGGTGTTAATTGTAGCTAATCTGTGTTTAATTTAGTGTTCCTTGTACCTTTAAAAAGTGCAACCCCTTTAATCCATTGTTTTAAAAAGCATGCATTAGATGTCAGACAACATAAAGACAGCACATAGAGATTACCCTGATGTAGGTGATTGTTCCAGTCATCTAGTGTATGGATAAAAGATTTCCAAGGCTTATGTTACTTGGCAGTTCAACGTGATCTAGCTGTTTGTTAATCAGAGAACATGTGAAGAACAAAGGATGGAGAACAAAAATGTTGAAAAGAAGTGTTGTCTAGCTAGAAGATGTACAGTGGGACAAGTGACGTGGGGGTACGATTGGATAAAGCAGTCATGGAAACAATGAGCCATAAGAGGGCAAAATTTGTTTCACTTTGTTTCTTGTGACTTGAGTTTGTTGGTAAAGGGGATAACATTTTGTATTCAGGCAGAGAGCATGTTCTGTAAATCTCTTCAGTTACCCGTTCCCTGGGTGTCGCAATAGATTAAGTCGCTGTGTGATGATATGACACCGCCATCACTCGTCTTCCTGGGATATTGCTGGAGGCAACAACAAACCTGTGTCTTTGGCACATGTGAAGGAATTTAGTGCTTGAGGGGTTAAATTACACAGGCTCCCCTGTGGATCAGCTTATGCTTGGACAGTAATAATAGCAATAACATTAATAATAAAAATGCCAGAGCGAAGGGAGTAGAGGGGAGAAAAAGGCAGAAGAGTGATGGAAGATGGGCTGGGACTGGCGGGGGTGGGGGCAGGCAGGCTGGAGGATGCGTTTGGTACAGCAGGTGTCCTGTCTCCACGTCAGATGTCGTAGGAGCCTCTGCGACATAGACATGCACAAATAGACGGCACAAAAGCTTTCAGGGTGGTTGGTGGCTCTGTGCGTGTCTGCGCTCTCGCTTCAAGCCATGATATCCTAGGGCAGTGTAACAAGCAATTCATGTCAGCTCACAGTAAAGATTATTGGTGTTTTCACTGGGGAAATATTTACGCTACATCTTCTTCTTCTTCTATTTTTAGCGCTTTGAGCTTGCAGTCAGGTAGAAGGGCAGGTGGGGGAGTGGGGAGAGACCCATTGAGGGACATGTCTCATCCCTCAATTAGATGGAGCTAAACCCCTAATCTTGCTTAGGAATAGCTGCTGATGCTAAGTTTTCTTCTTTCCCTTCTGGTTTAGTGGGATATTACATTTCACTGCAGTATGGGCCTTAAAATGGGATGTCAACTGGAATGTTTTGATTCGCATTTTAAGGAAGGCACTTCTACACAGGTGAGGCCTCCAAAAAAAAAAAAAAAAAAAAAACCAAACCACCAAAAAGTAATGTAAGTGCAGAATAAAATGGTAGGTTTTTAGGTCTTTTTTTTTTTTTTAATTCCTGGATAGAAAAGCCATCACAGTAAAAGACGGCAATTTATTGCATCGCTGGGGGGGGGAAAAAAAAACAAAACAAAAATAGAAAACAAAAAGAGAAATCTGAATTTGTTCTCTTTCAGATTTGTTGTTTATCATAATAATCCTTCTAGTGAAAGGGACTAATTTACTCTTTCTATAGGAATATTTTAAGTGTGATTATCATAATATCACAGCTGCTGAAAAGGTCTAAAATAGGGCATTGACCTTGAACGTGTTCCTGCGTTTAGTATGTGGTGCTTAACATTCAAGAAACAATACAACTGCAACTCATTTATTAATGTACAATCTCAAAATGTTAACTCTTGCTCTGTAAATACATGCCACAAGGATTGTAGAAAGCTTGCAGTATCCCATGAAGTACATGTGGTATTTTATCAGTGTAAATATGTATAAGATTTTCAAGATTTCTGCTGGGAATACTCCATAACTAAAGTAAGTTTTCCCTTTGGTACTGCACTAGTTTATGATTTAATTTTTACTGACATTCCACCAGTCATATTATTAGCTTCACAAAATGAAAGTGAAATAATCCTGTATTAATTAAACAGAGCAACTGAATTCCCTCAGTCATCTTATCCTTGGCTGTCTGAGACAGTAATGCACTTCAGTTTCTCTGAAGAAACTTACACTAAAAAAAGAGCTTGGGGTAATAGTGAGATATCCATATTGAAGTGTGTGCCTGAATTATCTTTAGGGAGGAGACCTTTTTTGGTGGGTGACAGGCAATGTGCGTTCAGCTCCCTTCTTTTTTTTTTTTTCTTTTTTTTCCCCTTTCTTTCATTTTGTCAGAGGCTTTGGAAAAGGTGTTTCGTCAAGAGAATAATATTCATTTATAGCAGTGTGAACAGATTCTATTTTGTACCAGTGAAAGCAGTCATTTAAATACCCATACGCATGCCCTTGAAAATAAAACAAGGAGAAAATATGGAGTATTTATTTGAGACCAGATAAATTGAATGTAGTTCAGTAACATGGTAAGGCAATTGCTGTTATTTCACAGACACATTTTTTATATGCTGAGACTGAAAGTAGCAGGAAAAGCTAAAAGCCTTGCTCCATGTATTTGCGAACACACCGTGGAAAAGTTCTAAGGAGCATCAGAGATTGTGTTGTGTGAGCTTTTTCCCCTAAGATCAAAACAAAGAGTAATTAAAGCTAAGTACAGACTGAAGTAGCAGATGGCTTTCAAGTAATAACTTGATAGTGTTTGTCCAACTATGTACAAACAGGTGAGCAGAATTTGGAACTTCTGAGGTGTTAGTTTCTTTAATTGATTAGCAGCATATCCAGGGGTGCACCGAGTGCCTTCCAATGAGAAGCACAAAAGAGGAGTAGACAGAGGCAATACTTTCTAATGGTAATCTCACTGTAACATTGAGATCACATCTGAGTTGTGTTTCTTTAATGAGTGATTGTGAATAAAATCACATATTTGATGACACTCAGTATTTATTTCAAACTCTTAACAATACAGTATTTTCCACCTGGAATAAGGCTCCATGGTATATTGCAAATCTTTATCTAAAGCATGCTTATTCCCAAATACATTCTCCACAGCTACCAGACTTTCATATTCTTGCTGCTTTCCTGCTGGCTTGAGCTTGTTGCTCCTTTTGGTAAATACACATTTGACACAATGCACTGTGAGGTTTCTGTGAAGTGCCATGAACCTCACTTCAGTTGCCTCGAGGTGGTTGTGCTTTAAGAATCTGGCTCTTCTGATGCCTTGAAATGTCTGTAGTATTTAGATGTCAATATGCTTAAAGATGTACTGTTTGGCACACAGGAAAAATTAGATGCACAGAGAGACATGGAAATGTAGGTGCTGCTCAGCAATGCCCCTTGACTGGTATGGCACTCCTGATGATTTTTTCCTTCCCCTCTCTTGATTCCATTACCACTGCTTTGTATAGACTCCTTGTGGTAAGATTTTGCACTGTACATTTTGGTAAGTTATTGCAGAGTGTGTTTGCATGCATGCTGTTATTGTGAATTCCCTGATAAAATGTAGTAAACTGGTACCTGGATTGCTTTCTCCCCCCCAACTACTGCTTTTATTTATTTCTACAGAAGAGCTTAAAATGCACCTACTGTTAGCCCCAGTTTATTTGCTGCTGTAATCTCTTTCTTATCTTTTTTTTCCCACTTTCCCCAAACTGATCTGTAACTGTGAAACCCAAGTTCAAGAATGTAGTTGGAATTCCAGGCCCCAGTCTGGTGGAGGTGACACTTTCAGTCCCTGGGGGAAGAAGCCAACTGCTTTGTTTATCAACATGCAAAGTACAGCACAATATTTCTGGTTCTCCAAGAGGCAGCACTGGCAGGGCAGAGAGCAGCCTGCTTGGATGAAAGATGCCTGATGGAAAACTAGTGATGCCTCACAGGGGGAGGGGAAAAATGTATTATTTTGGGGGTGTAGAGGAGGGTGGGGGACAACAAGCTCCTAGTAGTGGAAACTCTGGAAATGTGAAAATGAGGGCTTACAGGAAGACAGACCATGACAGAAGGAGGGACCATCGTGTTTCAGCCCCGAATATAAAATCTTAGGAGATAATGAACAAAAGTAGGAATGAAGCTAACTGTGCTTTGATAAGTTTCAAAATGGATTAGCTGTCAGATTTTCAGGAGGGTGTGTTCCAAGGAATGCAATACAGAAAAGTGACCATATCAAATCACACATGTACAGGGAGTCATTTATGGATGATTTTTATATCAAAAAAGACATATACATGCAAAGCTTTGAAAGCATTTTGGAATAAAAAATATTGAAAAATATATTTTGTACATAAATCTATAAACAGACATTCATATAAATCTATACATAGAGATACTCAGTAGAAACAATATATTTGTATGTTTTGCCCATGTGCACATGTAAATCAGTTTGACTTGTATTTTGAGTTTGTCTATAGTCATACAGATAACTATACCTACAGACATCATATTAAAGTTCGGATTTGATTCCAAAATCTACATTTATCAAATTTTTACCTAAAGAAGATTTTCTAACAGAGTAATGTGATTTAATGCTTCCTGTTTCAAAATTTGGTAAAAACGGATTTTTTTTTTTTGTCCCTGATGTTTCTACAGAGTACTTAAATTTTACTCTACATTTCAGAGCTTTTTAATTCACTGCTCACAAGCAAATTTACATCTTAATTACAGAGTTCACATTTAACAATATAGACAGCATAATGCTGCTGGTAATTAAGCTTTTACTACCTGCTTTTATACAGTAGTCTGAGCTGTAGTTTTGCTGTGTGAGTTCTGATTCCTAAAATTGCAAGTATTTATACCGGGTTGGTAGGAGGCAGGCCCAGTCTTCACATAGGGTTAAATACAGAACAGTGGAATCTCCTTGCTGTAAACATACACAAATATGTCTATTGAACCTATATATGTTGGAATTTGGTTCTGTTGCTGTATATTTTTTTTTTTGTAAAATGCTGTGAAACAGATCTGGAGAGGGCATTGCTGTGTACAGCATTCCTGCATTCTGAGGGTTTGCGCTGATTTGTTTTGATCTAAAAGACTGCCATTTGCATCATGTTAGGGCTCCAGTCACAAAAGATTTTATAAGAGTTGAGCTGTATTCTAGGAAACTATTGTCTTTCCAGTGTCAGTTTGGTTTTTTCTGGAGAGAAACAGCTTGCATCTGTTTTCACTGGTAGGGGCAGAAACACTTTGAACCTGGAAAATATGTATGGTGCCTTAGTTGTAATATTAAATAGAGGCGGTAGCTTTTGAGAAAAAAAAAATCCATCCCATATTCATTACTGATACTTTCAAAACAGGATATGGGCATTTGTTTCAGTGCAAACAGTGTCCATAATGTCCCTAAATTTGAGTACTTTCTTTGTGTTGGAACAAGTTTAATCAGGAATCTTTCATACGCTGGAGAACAACTCTGAGCTGGCTGTAAGCAGTGTTTTGCTGGAACCGGGCTTGGTGATGTTTATACAGGCATGCCTACAGGGATACGTGTTTATTGCCCTTTTAGTTCAGCAAAACTTACTTTACAAAAAACCCAAACCCCCAAGCACTGTAGAGGTCTCGGCACCCTCCCAGATATACTAATGCAGAGCTACTCCCTTATCTCATTAAAATGAGGCAGGCTGAGTTGGTCCACTCTAATCCCTGCACACTAACAGAGGAAATGGATCAGTTCTGGATCTTTTCTTTCTCGTTCCTAAATAGACACATCTAAACATCCAAATACGCGCACAGGGGCATATGCTTTATACATATATATATAAATATATATATAAATACACCCCCCCCCATGTTGTATAGAAACACGCGTACCTGTATTCGCCCCCACTTGCACCCATTATGTAAAGGACTGGATCTGAATGCTGGTTTTGTTAGGAATATCTTTTTTCTTCCTTTTTTCTTTTTGTTTTTAAACTAAGTAGAAATGGAAACTTTTAATTTTTAAATAGGAAATTATATCTCTCCATATTAGATAGCGGTATAATTTTTATATGCTTTTTATGTACAATATCATATATACATAGCCAAATTCCAGCCCGCTCCCCCCTCCCATTTCCCCCCAAAAGCAACTCGCACGACAATGAAAAGTTGAGTTACCCAGAGGCTTCGGCAGGCTGCGCTTGGCGTTATAATTATTTGTTTTTCCCCGGCGCCGAGCAGTTCCAAAGGTTAGGGAAGCGGCGTTCAGGAGAGCGCGCCGGGAGCCGAGCCCGGCTGCCGCCACAGCGAAACGCCACGACCGGCAGCGGCGGCGGCGCAAACTTCATCCTCTCCCTTTGGGCGCAGTCCTTAACCGGGAGCCTGCCAAGGTACCTGCCGAAGTTGGGGCCGGGCGGGAAGGGAAGGGAAGGCGGGAAGCGGAGCGGGCAGCCCCGCCCGTCGGTCGGTCGGTCGGTCGGTCCGGCGGCTCGGGCATGTCCGCGGGCTCTGCCCCGGCGGCCGCCGCCGCCTCAGGCCGCTCCCCCGTCCCCACCCTCTACCTGCCGCGCGCCCCGCGCGCCGGGCCGCCGCGGCGCCCCTGGCGCCTGATTGGCCGCGGCCCCACCAATCGGCCGTCCCCCCGGGCCGGGGCATGCATATGTACAGCCCTGCTGCATATTCATGAGCGCCGCGCGGGGCTTTAAGTCCTTGATTAGGCGCGCGGGCGAGCTTTTGGTCCCCGCCCGCCGCCGCCGCCGCGCCCGGAGCGCGCCCGTGCCAAGTGCGCGGCGCTCGGCCACGGAAACTTTGCTTTCACCGCGGGGGCGCACGGAGGATGGTCGCCGGGCGCACATGGATTCGGTAGAACTTTGCCTGCCGGAGCCGCTCTCCCTGCACTACGAGGAAGAGTAGGTACCGCTCCCCGCCCCCACCCCACCGCCGCACGCCGCCTGCCCCAAAACATGACAGGCGCCTAAGACGCCGCTGCAGGTAACGCTGCGCCGCGGCCGCGGGCGGGAGCCGGCCCGGGGCACTGCGCGGCCGCTGCGCGCCGTGGGGGGGGCCGGGCGGGAGGCGCCCGGCGGGAGCGCTGCTGGCGGCGGGCGAGCGCCCGGCCCCGCGGCCGCCCCGGCGCTCGCCGTCTGACAGGTGCGCCGGCTCTCCGGCAGCGCCGGCGGAGAGGCGGCGGCGGCGGGCGGGAGGGCGCCGGCCGGGAGCGGCCGCCGGCGCGGTGCCCGGTGCGGTGCGGTGCGAGCGCCCTGCCGGGGGGCGCCGCTCCGGACCCGCGGCGTCAGCGGCCGGAGAGGCGGCGCGGGGCACTTGGCCGGGTGCGCTCCGCTCGGCGTGTCCCTGCCCGCTGCTCCCTACAAAAGGCGGCCGAACACACTTTTTGAGGAGCCGCAGTTCTTGGCTGGCACTTCTCAGCTACCTGGCGGAGCGACTCCGGCGGAAAGCGCGGCGCCCAAACAGAACCGGGCGGTCTGGGGCTTGAGGAGCGGCTCCTGAACTTGATTTCAGCCCGCAGCCGGGATTAAATATTAGTATATCACGGGAGCTGTCACCGGTTCATTTTTTCTTCGTGTCGAGCCACTCAGGTCGCCGTGGCCCGGCGTTAGGCCGGCCGTGCCAGGAGCGCCGAGGAGCAGCCCCGGCCGGCAGGCAGCCCCGGCGCGGCCGCGGAGAGGCTGCCCAGGAGGTGACAGTGTACTATAGGTGGATGCCCACTAGCTGTCCTTACTGCCTGCGCTCGGCAGGGCTGCCGGTAATTAAGCCAGGCATGAAAAGTGAATCGCCGTGATCGCATGTTAGGGGAATAAGATGGGAAGTGGCAAATAGCCTGGCTGGCAGGAATGCAGTTTGGGAAGGGGACGCGGGGAAAACCCGCTGTTATGTTTTGGGGGTGAAGAAAAGAAAATAAACAGAGGTAGGGTGCCCTCTCAGCTATGGCTTATAAGTCAGCGCACTGTATATAGTATAAGACAGCTTCGTAATGTAAGAATGCAGTTTCCATAGCTTTTACCAACAGTGACACGTTTATCATAAAATACATAAAAAGATAAGTTGAGTATTTTATGGTTGTGTTTTTTGGTTTTTTTTTTTTTTTTTGGTCTATGTTTCACCCTCCCCCCCCCCCCCCCCCCCCCCCAAAGGAGCTTTCTTGAATTTACCTTCTTACAGCTAATTTGAATGATTAGTTTAGATAAGCCTCTTAGAGTAGATACATTTAAATGAAATCGGGGCACATGTCTTTTTGGCTCTGATGCAAGATTCAAACTAATTTTTTTCTTCCTCTGACTCAATTAAAAGTCATCTCAAAAAACTCTTAATATATTGTCTGAGAGCAGGGCTGGAGGCATGTGGGATTGAGTGGACACAGAGAAAGAACTAACATTCAGAAACATACCTGCTTCTCCATCTCAATTAATAAGCACCAGAGTTTTTATATGTTATTAATATCCATAATAACTGTGATTTGATACATACTGTAACATGCATACGCACATGGAAGCATAAGGACATACAAATAAGATAAAGGAGTTTCTGCAGTTCTTATGGATGAGGGTAGAGAGGATTCGAGCTAAAAATTGTCCGAACATTTTGGGAGTGCACAGACATCTGTCTGACCATCACTAGGTATGCTTTGATTTTAAGGCAGAGCTTGTTAAAGAATGCAATAACTTAAAGCCAGCTGCAGTCGTAGCTTTTTGCTCTTTCAGCAATAACAACAGCACTAATAATTACTAATAGTTAATAAGCTAACAGATGCAATAAATATATCTACTCATTTTGACATATGTGTCAGTTTAATAATTTTAAATGAATCACTGCGTTCATAACGGGAAATCTCTTTCAACCTCTGATTAAAATGTAACGTTGACTAAAGGATTATAGAGCGGACTTAATTTTACCGACTGTTTTAACAGTTGTCACAGCTGTTGGAAGAAGGAAAGGCAATTGAAACACTCCAAAAAAGCAGGGGGGGGGGGGGTAGGGAGGGGAGAAAACAGCAATAGTTTAGAAAATTTAAACATTGTTAAAATGAATACCAAATATAGAAAATTGAGGAGATTTGTAACTCCGGAGAGCTTCTGCACGCTGTGTACATTTGAGTTTTGTGTCTCACTGTGTTTCCATTCATTTGAACATGTAGCTGCTTTCCCAGTTTCTCCATTTAAAAACGTGCAACAGTGTTTAAATGTGAAACAAATGCATCTGTTCCCATGCATAGATTTTTCATCTTGCAACAGAACTGATAGAATACGCGGATGACGAGAAATAAAGGTTACATAGAATGGCTGTAACATTTAGAAAGTGGACGTAGGTGTCACATCATGTGAGTACTTCAGTGCAGTGATGGTCGGTGCACGTATTTTATGTTTTTGTAACCATTCTCATGTTGCGATGTGGGAATGGTCTGTGGAGTCACCCTGTGAGTCTGGCCAGGTTGTGTTTGTGTATGGATGAGTATGAGTGTGTGTGTTACTCACATGTATGTACATTTGTGTGTTTGCGTGTGTGCAAGGTGATTATGTGCTAAACATGAAAGAGTTGATGTCAGTTTCACTCTTCAAAATATTTTGGCATAACCTCAAATTGCTGAAGAATTTTTTTAGAAGTGTCTTTCACTCATAAAGGCAGGAAAGGGGCAGAGTGAAGAGCGCTTCTTTGTGAAGTGGGAAGCAGCACTTGATTCCGCTCCACGGTTTCTCCAGGCTCTGAAGGTCTTTAACCTCGCCCTTATTAGCTAGCTTGTTCCAGCTGTTCCTGAGACACGAAGCCCCAGGCTGGTGTTCCCGCGGGTCTGCAGTGCGTGGGGTGGCACGCAGCGCTGGGTGGGCGCGCAGCCCCTGCCTGGGCTCTCCCTTGGAGCAGCAACCAGGCCCTGGTCCCTTCTTCCTTCCCTGTTTCCGGTCGGAGGGCTTCGCTTTTTTGGTTCTGCTACACTGCTGGCAAGTTTTTGTATCCTGCACGAAGTATGAAGGGTTTGTGCTGAAATGTCTGTCTGGCAGATTTTCCTTTGCTGGGGCTTACCCCTCTTCTAGTGATGGGTGCTCATTTTAATGTGTTTATGGTTGTGCTCTTTTATTTACTGAGCCTGGTGCGTTGCAGCGGTAATTAACCCGTGTTATTAGCAAAGCCCTTGTGGATATCCATTAATTCTCTCGAATGGCTGATCATTTTTTTCTGTACTTTTTTTCCCTGTTTTCTTCCTAAGAATCGCTGTCCTTCTTCTGACAGACCTTAACCTTTAACATTTCCTACAAATTTCTTTTTAAACTGAGGCGGGTAGAAGTGCATCATCCCCGTAGTTCCATAATAAAGAATAACTATTGTCTTAACAAACTGTTCTCAAAGATGCTAACGGGAAGCAAAACAACTGTGAGAATCTGTAGGGAACAATTTATTTAATTATTATTTTTCAAAGCACATGCTTAATGATAAGAAAAGAGATAAGAATTTTCTTAGCTTTTTTTTTTTTTTTGTGTAGCTGCATTAGCTGTTGTGAATATTCTAGGTTCATATTTTAATCAGATTTCAACTTAGTTAATAGCACTTTGGGCATTTAAAAATATTGAGCCAGCAGAAAAATACTTGTGCTTGCCCTGCTGAGAAAAGATAAGGGCCACCTCATTAGCCAACCCTACTTTTGCAATTAATTTCAAATACATGGTGCTATTCATCAAATAGAGAAGGTAACTTGTCTATGATAATATTTAACAATACTTGAAGCCCACTTTGCTTAGAGTAGCTAAAAAGTATGATGTGTTTATTCTCACAGATATGTCAGTCCATATGCTGTGCTGCAATTTCTGTATGTTACAAAGTTACAAAGATAGAAAAATTATGGTATAAAAATATATTATATTAATGAATAAGTGACAAGATTATTCGTTTTACAGAACAGTTTTTAAAGGACTGACCCTGGGCCTGCAGGGAGGTTGCTTGCACCTCTGTGGATGTATAAGTAAGAATGAAAAAAAATGCTTATTTAACCTTTCAAGGAAGTATATAAAATAATTCCTTTTTTTGCTTAGAATATGTGAAATGTATAGGAGAAGTAGGAAGAAAAATATGGAAGGAATTCTTGCTCCTATTGAAGCCTGAAGTAGCCTCTGTCTATAAGATAAGCTTTGCTATGAATTCTTTTTCACAGCAAATTCATGGAGGGTAGAAACAATAAAATGTTGATCCGTTACAAGTGCATATGAGCCTCATGCTGCCGAGCTCTCTAGAGGAAATCTGTGATTATGCTGGGCCAGTTTGTTCAGTTTTTATCTCTTTTACATCCACTGGCCTTGTATTAAATTGTCATTGTCCTAAAGCACATGAGAGAGAAATGAATTGCATTTCTCGACATGCTCTGACAGTGAAATATTTAGCCTCTCTGTCTCCAATCATACTCATATGTACGTTTGATAGTGCAGGGATGACACCAACAGTCGCTGCAGCTTGACACTCCACTTATTACATGTTCTTTTACATTTCGCGTATCGTCTTTTAGGCTTGACTTAGGGAGTCTCATGTGCACAGTCGTGTCTGTAGCAGCATGTACGTATGTGGTTTTGTTTCGCGTGTTTGCATTTCGTGTAAAATCTTCTGCCTGTGCACAGCAAGTTTTGTGTTCAAACATGTTTATATGCATACCTCTGTGTGTGTTCCAGGTGTATAGTGTATTCCTTATGCAGTTTTGGCAATATGCATCTATTGTTGTGTGTTAGCCACAGACATAGACACAGTAAGTATAAATATATGCAGAGCTATATAACTTCTCTCTGTGCAGTTGCTTGTCAATAGGCAGCTGCCTTTAGGTGGTTTTATGTGGGTTTTTTCTTATCCATGAGGAGAGAGCTGGCCAGCAATGTAAAGTATTTACACCTCATTTTGTATCAGATTCTCCATGTAATCTAGCAGGTTTTGTATTGTACTCACAGTTTTGCTTTTAAAAGATGCTGTATTTTTTATTAAGAATTTTCTCTTTCAAGTAAATGGGAAGTATAATATTTATTCACATTTCTGTAAGTTTTGGCTGTCAAACAGATTTATTTTTTCAACTAAATATGTCCTTGGACACACAGTTATATTTACAGCTAAAGAATATAATTATTTTTGGTGGGGGGAAGCCTCCTGCATATGGTTGTTGGCATACATCACGATGTCCTCAGACAAAATTATAAAACATTATAATTATAATTATAAAGTTTTAGTCTTCTCCAGAAGTCCTGTAGTTGTGGGGGTTTTGTTTTCTTCTTTTGCTATGGCTGTGTTGTCCAGAAGTAAAAGTACTATGAAACATTAAAGAAAAATATTAAACTGAATTGTGTACTGCTATTTCCGATAGTTTTGCTTAATTATTCTTTAAAGGACTTGGTATTGCTTTTTCAGTAGCACTTTGGAGAGCAACTTCTATAGGATATTGCCTTTTGACTTCTGTGTCTTATGAAACAATTTATGTATTTTCTGTGTTACAAAAGCTTTAAATCTCTTGGGTTTGTTTACATAATGCTTGTAATGTTTTTCAATTAATTTGTATTTCCTTCAGACAAAGAAGGGCTTTTCTCTTTACTGTTCCTTAATATAGCAGGTTTGCATCAAAGGGAATCTTACCTAATTTCCAATTATTTTCCTCTTTTAAGTAGCACAGCTTTTTAATCAGAGAATCATTACCCATTTCTTTTAAAATTGAAATATTTTTTTTTTCATTTCAGCTTCTTATACTTGCTAGAAAATTGTCTATTAGCAGCCTAATGAAAGTTAGAGCAGTAAAAGTACTTTTGCAGAGTATAAGACAAGCATATGCTGCTTTTCTGTACCACTGAATGTCTTATTCTTACCGCGGGTCACCATCCTGAATTTTTATGTCACCTCTATGAAATTTTCTTATTTAGTTCAAAACTATTTACAAGACAAATCAAAAACATAAAAAAAGAACTCTGCAAAATACAGTATTTGGTGGCACTAATACAGAACCTTAAGTATGAAATTGGAGGAGGATTGCCGTACATTGTCTAAATTAGTATAGTGGGGTGTGTGAAATAGAAGGCCCTTGTCCTCAGTCTAATCAAGCCATTTATAATATCCTTGTACATAATTGTGTACATTTATTTATATGGTAACCTGCTGAAATATGATTAGTTACCCCTGTGCACACAAGAATAGTCTAAATATATCCTTTTATCATACAATGAAAATTGTATTCCCTTTTCCTGAGTAAAAACTCTTTGCAGTTTTGAGCTGCTGTCTTTATATGGGAGGGCAGATTCTCTTAAAGGGTTGTATTCTGGAACCAAACTTCAAGGTAAAGTGATTAGAGGTTTTTCAAGTTAATACTCTGTAGCATAGCGTAGATGTCTCTTACCACTCTCTGTGTTTTCATGTTGCTGTAAGTGAAAAAAGCCTCCCTGCACATCTCCTTTTCATCATTTTGATTGGAACTACATACCATATGTAATGTGTTTTGGCAGCACTTACCTAGCCAAAGAAAACAAATTAATATTAGCCATGCTGAGGGGTGTCAGAAGTATCACAGATGTGTCGATTTAGCTTTGCTCCATCACACACTCTTTCCTTAAACAACTGGTCAAGCTGTCGCAAAATGTAGTGTTGGCTACAGTGAGATTCTAATAGGTGTGATCAGAGATTGATGGCTTTGGCAAGTTAGAATGAGATGATGTGGAGTCACTGTTGCTTGTTTTGAATGGCCTCAGAAAAAAACCCCAACTCTAAAGAAACAAAATAGTAAAACCTTAAAAATCTAATTAAAAGATTTTAAGCCAGCCGTGTGTGCACACACACCCTCTGGCCCCCCAAACCAGCTAGATATGAAACAATTTAAAGTCCTGTAGATGTAGAGATGCTGGTGAGTGAAATGCAAAAGTCATATCTAAAATGTACTGCTAGCTTATTCCTAAGCATTTTTGAAATTCCTTCCCATATAAAGGTGGCAGGAGGGGTGGGGAGAAGGTGACTTGTTATATTCAGTCTGTTCTTACCTGTTCTTACTGCTGCTCTTTCCCCCTTTCCTTCTATTTCTGGGTTTGTTTCTAGAGCTGTTTTTGGAAGAAACACTTTTTTCAACCTCACACATGAATATTCTTAAGGAAATACAAAAAAGGAAAATCTAGTAAAAACAGTAGTTAACTAAAAAGGTGAAATCGTACTCTTTTATGTATGCTTTGCGGAATAATACTGGCAAAGTAGTTTGTACAGTTCTCCATATATTGAAAATGTAAGAAAAAGAATCAAGCAATTTTCTATGTATTCTTTATTTGCTTTTAATTTTTTTTCTGTCTTCAAATTTTTTTTAGGATTTGGTTCCTGTCTTTGTGAAGGATGAATGCCAATGTCCCCTTATGGTTAAGTTGGTATTTTATTGCTTTAGGTGAACTGTGATATACTCGATTGGCAAGTATTGATGCTAAAATAGTTTTCAGAGGGGTTAATTTCAGCAAGTCTGTGAGGCTTTCTCCTGCACAATTACTTTTTCATTTTTAAGGGGAAAATATAAAAAAGGAGAAGCATGAAGTTAAAAAAATGCGCTAAAACTCACCTGCCATCTAAAACAGATTTAGAGTGCGTTTCCAAAGCAAATACTCATCTTTGAGGAATGGTAAAATTCATACATCAGAAAGTCGGGTATTACCATGGTAGTTCAATGCTCTGCGAATGCAAGTTTTTCTCTACTGAATTATATTCACTTTCCCATCAGTGAAAGAATTCCCTGGCAATGTTCTCATAGCAGCCGCCACCATGGTGGGGCAGGCGAGATGTTCCCAAGTGGCACAAAACGCCACGTCTGTATCCAGCTGTTCCCCTCGGCGGTAAAGGGGTGACCCAGGGATTCCCAGTAGCCCGGTGACATCCAGGGACACCCCATGGCTCTCCTGGCAGGAGCTACTCGGGCCGGTCGGTGCTGGGCGATGCTGACATTGGTGCGAGTGACACCTGTGCCATCAATCACCAGGCCCTGGTGTCACAGATGGAGAAACAACACTCGGCCGCATTACGCGGCGCTGCACACTTGGCTTGGTTGGGCTCATTGTTCTGCCACAAATCTCGAGGATGGCTGGTGGTGCGCCGGGAACCGCGGCAGAGGCGCGGGATGGGCTCAGGTGGTGGCACGGGCCTGCCCTTCGCCGCCCCAGCAGAGGCGCTCGGGGAAGGGCTGGCATGGCAGGGCCGGCGGGAAGGAGCCTCCAGCTTCCAAGGAAGGCTGCAATTAATCGAGGAGCCCAAACTCAGGATTTCTCCTGGCGTTCCAGAAGTTTTCATTTAGCGAGCTGAGAGTGCCAGGTTAACGTTTAACTCTTCCAATGCTACGCTTGTCCCGGGAATGCGCTGTCACGCCGAGGAGAGTGGAGGGGATGCTGTGCCTGGTTCCTGTGGCAGGTGAAATCTTCAAAGCCAGGGCTCTTCTGAAGTAGTTGGTCTGCTCTTATTCCTCAGTAGTTAGCACTGAAAATTCTGTGTCTGAGACACTGAATGAAAAGGAGAGCTGCGAGAGGCTTGTATGGGGGAGAGTGGGGGATTTTTTTGTTTTGTTTTTGTGGTGGGTCTTGTAGTGCCAGGTGAAGGCTGGATCCTGAGAAATCACCGTCTTGTTCTGGACAAAATCAGTAAAGGTAATTGAATGCCTTCAGACTCTGTAATAATTTTCCTTCCTTTCTTTCACTTTTTCACACTTTGCAAATCAGAGGCAGTTCTTAGAGGACAGGAGAACAGAATAAACAAAAAAGCAAATAGAATTTTTTTTTTCTTTTCTACTGGTAAGGCCTGTGTCAGATCTGTTTTGAATACATTTGAAACCTATTGCTTCCATGTTCTTTTCTGAGCAGTTCCAGATAAATACCTGTGAAATATTGAGATGAAAGTGATCGTTGTTCACAAAATTTTTGTCATTTTTTCCTCTCCGTAACCCCCTTTAGTGTTAAGCACTATGGAGTGACTGTATTTTTGTATTTTTGAAGCTAATTCACTGCTGCTGTTTTAGTTACAACTGATGTAAAGCAGAAAACCTGTGACACACCAGAAACAGGCTGCAGTGTGCTGAAGACACAGCTTATGTTTGATTGTGTGTAAATACAGTTAGTTAGTTGGGTTTATCTGATAGCCTGGCAGAAAGAGAGAGGAGCAGTACAAACTGTTTTCAGTAACTGTGCTGTTCATACACCTGATAAGATTGAGAGTGCTTTTGAACTACTGATATGCTTTGAATAAGAAAAGAATAATCACATCCATTGGCACCGGCTTATCAGGAATGAAGTAAAATGCCAGCACTTCTACATTAGCAAAAGTAAATGTTTTAGACACTTTGGGCCTTTTTTCCATTTAAATTAAATAGCAGGGTGCTTTTGAGTGTGCTGCAATGAATGGAAGGATTTATTACCTTGACAAAATTACAGGTGAATGTGTTGAGAGAGGAGTCCTCGGCAACAATATCAGCTCTTTTGATAAGTGGCTACATCTATTCATGCTTTTGGTGCAGAAATGCAGCAATTTTATCCTTTCTTGCTTTGTGAAGTGCAGTGGCTAACTTACAATGTGTTGTTCTTCAGTAACATACTTGTGCAATTTGTAATATACCGGCAACACATTTAATAATTTGGCATGTAACACAGCTGTTCATAAAATAATGCTTGATCATTTACTAGTGTGTCCACTGCCTTCAGTTGCTGTGTATTTTCATGTCTGAAAAAGAATGTATCTCAGAGTATTTGCTGGGAAGGCAAGGTATGATTTGTCATTAACTTACCCCAGCAGACATGAAGCATGCTTAGATGCACTATTATTTTCTCAAAAGTTTGCTGATTTTTATTTTTGTACCCTTTTTTATTTTACTTCTTGGTTCTTTTTCTTTCACATGCCTACAGTTAATTCTGGGATATTCAAATTTGACAAATGATAGTGCAAGAGCATATTTGATTGATTTTGGATTATTATTGATTACTGTCAATGAGATCACTGTGACACTTTGAAATCAATGATATATGATTAAACCAAAGCTCAGCTGTTCTATACATTAGGTAGCAGTCGGGAATTTAGGAACTGAATGTTCACAAGCTATAAATTGAGACAATGTTCAGATTTAAATAGCCCTTTGTTTGGCATTTATTCACCAAAATACGTTTCTTAGGAAAGTTAGTTTTCCCAAGTGCGAGCTTTCAGGAAAAGAAAGGTCATTGATTTAAGGTTTATTAAATTTTAGCTAAAAACAACTGGCTCCATTTGGGTGTAAAATAATTTAAGTACTTACTGCAGGCAACCTTCATGCTTTAGAGCTGTTGCTCAAAGGTTTCATTCTTCTATGAAGATGTCAACTGTAAATATAAAAATGCATCACTGAAAATGTAATGGTTTAAAGATTCTAACTGAAATAAAAATTCCTGCCTGGGGAAAGCACTATAATCAAAATAAAGTAGTCTTAACTTTTTTTTTTTTTCTTTTTTTCTGTGGAGGCTGCACTTGAAAAGAGTGCTTCGAGGCAGCAGGTAGCAAGGTTGGTAGGGAATGCCAATTTCTATTTATTTATTTATTTATTCACCCCCATGGATGATGATAGTCTATCTTTGGAATCAGGAATACACTTCAGCCACTAATACAGGCAATGTGTAAGCTGCTGCTGCCACCTCTGAAATGTAGTATCCTGGCATTTTAGTCAACTTTATAATCTGGCAAAAAAAACTTGCTTGACAATATTAAAATCTAGCTTCTGAAGCACTTTTGTTTCTGAAAGCTTTTTATGTCTTTTTGTATCTCTTTAGCATATATTAGAGTTCTCAGGAGCAGTGGCCTGGATGTACACTTGATGGATGACTGGGGTGGGGATTCTTCCCTCCTTCCCCCTGCCTTTTTTATGCCCCCCCAGATTTTAAAAAAAGTATAATCCTTGTGCATGAGGTAATACTGGAACAGGAATACTGCAGATGCAGCTGTTTGATTTGAAAATTAATGTGGGGCTTTTGTACCATTGTTAGGTAAGTTAGAAGACATTTTCCAAGGCAAGAAGGACAGTCTGCTGCAAAGGTCTTGCTAGCATCTGTTTGAAGAAATCTTTCACTTCTACTGATAGTGGACCGATTCAAGACTAAATGGAAAGAATGCCATTCATTTTAGCAGGTTTTGGATCAGTATCTGTAATTGATTTTTTAAAAATGAATGATTTGGTAGTATTTTAAAACAAATCAATCAAGAAGTGGAGCCTGTGTTCAAGGACTCACTGCCAGGATGTGACATTTGCACCAGCATAGAGTTGCCTAAGGAACTGTGACCAGGAAATGCTAAGATTACCCCATAATATTTTCTGTGTGAGCTTAAAAGCAGTGTTGGCATTATGCCCATATCTTCAGCCTTGTGTTACCTAAAGAGAAGGTAGAAATCCTTCAGATGGAGATGGTAAGACAAAGTGAGACTGACCCCTTTCTTTCTTGGTTTTACATCTGAATTGCAAGAGAGGTTGAAATGCCGAATTTACATATTGATTTATCTTGGTTTGTTTCTGTTGATGAATTTGGGGTGTAGAGCTGTAATGTGGAATACATATGTCTGCTTGATGTATGTCACCTTTTTATATACATGCAGAAACATCTTGGTGTTCCTATGCAGAAT
This sequence comes from Catharus ustulatus, assembly GCF_009819885.2. Classification (NCBI taxonomy): domain Eukaryota; kingdom Metazoa; phylum Chordata; class Aves; order Passeriformes; family Turdidae; genus Catharus; species Catharus ustulatus. The sequence continues at coordinate 22,027,749 of NC_046223.1, forward strand.
TCAGAAATCACCAAGGGTCATTCAGATGTCTTTGCCTGAGCGATACAAAGTAAATTTTAATAGATGGAGAATTGCCTTGACTGGCCTCCAACCAACATTTTATTTATGAAAAGGTTTGTATAGTGTTTAAGAGATATAGGAGCTTGGCTTTTGGACAGAAAGCATTTTTGTCTTTGTAGAAGGAAATAGGCCAAGATGGCATAAGAGGATAGAGGAGAGAGTGTTTGCTCTCCAAATATTCTGATGCTTGTTTGTTATTTTAGTCATATAAAAGAGTACCATAAAGTGGGTGTGAAAGTACCATGTACTGCCCTCCATTTTAGAAACAATTCTAGTGCAAAACTTTGTTGTAGATAACACCATCTGAGTCTGAGTTGGTTAATGGGCACATGATTTCTGTCCCTGATCTCAATGCGCATTTTTCTTCCATGTGTTCACCAAACAAAAGATTTCTGTTTTCATTTGGTTTGCTTCCCTTGAGTTTCTTATTCTCCTTGGCTATGAACACTTTGTATTTTCAGACCTATTCCTTTAATCACAGATCACATTTTTGTCTTGGATAAAGCATTCCATTTTCTGTACAGACAAAGCCATAGGTGTGAGTTCATGGCCTTTTTATTTTATTAATGCTTGTGTGTGGATTAGTGTTGTGATTAAGAAACAAAATCTAATTTCTACAACAGTAATATCTTGAATTTATTGTGAAAATATGTTGAAACAAGTTCTTGTTTCTTGGGGTTTTTTTTCTTTTTTTTTTTTTTTTAATCTGCAAAAGCCTGTTCCTGTAAAGGTTCACAAAAGGATGCATTATCAGCATTCAGTACTTCTGTTAGAGCAAAGCCTATTATTTTATTAGGCACAAAGGAAAAGGTGAGTTACACAGCATATATTTATAAAGGTTGTGCCCATGACATTTGTCTCTTAAGATTTGCTATCTGAAGAACTCCTAAAAAACCTTATCATGGGGACTAAATATAAGCGTGTACACTTAAATACTAATTTTAAATTTGAGCAGTTGGGATTAGTGGAGTAAGGAAAAGGAAGCAGGAATGTCAGCTCTTTCTTGCCTTTTACAGTTTTTGCACGGCAGTTGGGTTTTTGTTTCCACTTTAGTGATAAGTTTTTCGTTGGAGCTGGTGAGGATTGTCTGGGAGCGGCACAAACCACAACCCATCAGCAGGCTGCTAGTCAGCAGCAGGTGTGAACAACATAAAACAGGATTAATGCTGAACCAGAGTGTGCACTAAAAACAGAACCCCTGTCTTGGTTTTACAAGGGCAGTAAGATAGAAGCACTCTGGTGTTTACTAAACAGTGTTTAGTGGACTATGTAAATGGCTCTGCTCAGCTGCAAAGGAGTAAGTGCAAGAATTATTATTATGCATTTGAGATTTTTAAAGACACTTTTTCCTCCTTTAGGAGTACACCTCTTGCTGTTAAAGGAAAGGCAGAGAGGTAAATGTCAAGGTGTTCAAAGTTAGTGCTTCAAAACTGAGGTGGAGGAAAGGGAGGGTGGACTGTCAGCATTCAGTGCTTAAACTTTCTTAGTCACTGACATAGAGGAGGAGGTAGATTTTACTGTCTCTTTGAAATTACACCTTTGCAATTTAGGGTTTAATGTCTGCTTCTTTCTTCTTGTACACATTTCCTTTTAAGAGGCAGCTTTTCCATTCCTTTGTGTTTGCATATTTGGGAGCTGTTAAAACCGTGTATTTATTATATCCATTACATTCAACATCAACATCTGCCTTCATTTATGCTCTGTATTATAAGTATTTTCCTCTTTCCCATTATTCCTGGAACAGATTTGAGAAGAGATTGGAATCTATCAAGCTGCATTTACACTATATACATAGCTTCATTTGAAAAATAAGAAGACAACAAGAGTAAAGCAAAACAGGAAAAATAACCAAATCCAAAAAACCCTCAGCAAAAAAGCCTCTAACAAAATTTAAAAAACCAAAACAAACAAACTCTCTGTTCCAAACCCCTCCAAAATCAAAACACTAACCCATAAAAAACACAACTCATTTTTTTCTGAACTGATAAGCATTTTCATAAGTTCTGCAAACTCAGCCTTAGGAAAAATCATCAGATCTGTTCATAGAGCTCTGAGGAAAATCTGGTCCTTTTGAAAATCAACTTCATGGTATTTATATCAAGTCCAGTTTATAATTACGTCTTCTTTCTTATGATGTACTTGTGGGATTGGCAATTACTTTTCTCATACAACAGAGTGAAGTTTTTTTAAATCATTTAGTCTCCTTTCATCACCCTAATTGCTTGCAACTTGCCAGGTTATAGCGATGTATTTACTCATGTTTTTTTGGTCTTTCTTGTTTGTTTGTTAGCTTTGTTTTTTGTTTTTTTTTGGTGTTCTGAAATGCTTTTATGAGCCATAGCTGCATTTGTAGGGTCCAGATCATGTGTTCACAGACACCTTTGCAACTTGACTCCTTTTGCTTTAGGACATCCTTACACATCTCTTTAGAGAGGTACAAGTCTGATTTTTGAGGGGAAACGTTGGGATAGGATGAGAGCTCTGCTTATGCATTTTGACCACAAGGCAATGGCATTACCCAAGCAGGAAGAGTGCATTCAGAACTTAAATCTGAAGAGAATTGAATAGGTTTGTTTGAGAGTAAAAAATACTAAAGAATGAATCCATTTTCTAAAATACCTGGAGTAGTCACTTTACCTTATTAATTAGTGGAATTAAATCCATCATTAAAAGCAATTGCTTTAATACCTCCACTGTGAAAATATACCTAAAACCTTATAAAATTAATGATTTCGTTCTTTCTTATTTCATTTCCCTCACATGCAGAGTTAAGTATGCGGTTTCAGTGCTAAGAATATACACAATTGTTTCAACAATGAGTTTTGATAATGAAAACAGAAGGCTTGGAAATCCTAATTTTCCAATGTATTAATTCATTATCAGTAGAGAAACAAGCTTACCAACATAATACACATTCTGAATCCAAGTGTGGTTCTGTGATTGCTGCTCCAATAATGTGTGTATTACTGTTGTGGCAACCTGGTGGTGGCTCAGAGGTTTATTTTTAAAGAGGGTGTTCCTGCATGTTCAAAGTTCTGTTCATCTGTTGTTGCTGAGAAAACAGCTTATATCATTCCAGTGAAATCATGACTTGTGTGATAGCATTGTAAAGTGCACTGTTTTACTGTCTCTCTGTGATGTTGTAAACTGGTTACTATAGCTCAAAATTCTTTTCTGTAGCTGGTAGTACATAGTTCACCATTTCCAGAAGTTGCTGGTTTGTTGCGTAGGTTTTTTTTCCCCTCAGAGGTGGTAATATAAAACCTTAAAGTTTGGGATTTTCAGTTAGGACATGTAAGCATACAGAAGTTGTGCTGCTTATCCAAAGTTTATCCTAAGTGCTTAACCTCTTTGGCCTTACAATGAGTCTGGGCATCCCATGAAAGCAGTCTGTCCCTTGAGGTTTTCTGTAATTCCTGGCTTCTGCCAGGTCAGAAATAAACAAGAATAGACTTTTTGATAGCTCTGCTATGTCTTGTCCCTGGACCAGATGAAACTGGATGCTGTATTATTATGTTTATTATTATTTGAGTCCCTAATGAGTGTGTTTAAATCCCTGAAGAGACAAGTTCTTGTTTGTTTCAGGTTTTCTTTGCCAGTTTGGACCAGTTCTCATTTACCCATGCAGGTTTATTTACAGTCAGTTTCTTTCCAGTTATACCAGTATGTTCAGGGGAAGCAGAATATCACACAGGACGTGTCTCAACTTACACTTTTTCTTTTGCCTTCAACATAATGGAATTGCTTATTCTGATTAAAAAAAAATAACAAAAAAAACCCCCACCAAAATTGTTTTTTGACTCGGTGATTGCCAGTAAATTCCATACAGTGTACCTGGCTAATACTTAATATCTATATTAAGGAAGTGTAGAGGCCCATGTCATGCCACTGTGTTTGGTGTACATACATTTTGTGTAAATAAGTAGGTAATTCCTATTCAAGGACTTTGCTGATTACAAGAAATTCATGAAAGCTACAGAAAAGGTCATGACATACTTTTCTAATGTGGAAAGTACAACCACACTTTCTATGTGTGCATATATAGTTGCATAAAATCTCTGAGTGTGATGTTGTAGCTTTAATTTAAGTGCACCAAGAAAGGCTAGCAAGGAAGTATGGCGTGTTTTATTGTGGATGAGCAGAAATCTACCTGGTGGTTGAGGGAGAGATGGGTGGTTTCATCTATGTCAGCTCAGAGAAGGTGAAATTAATGAGAAGGAGGTAGAGGGAAAAGCACTGTGAAAGGAAGACAGACCAGAGAAAAACACAGGCTGCTGGTGTTGACATAGCACAAGGGATGGGTAAAGAGGTTGGAGAGACAAATCTGGATAGTACAGGATTGCACAAAGCATTTGACTGACTGCTTGTATTTAATACCTTTTTGCAATACAATTTTTAAAAGTGGTCCTTGAATAGTGATTTCAGTTAATACACTGTATCAGTGGCCTGCTGACTTGAAAAAGAGAACAAAGTTAATTGCTTCTGCTTATTTGCATAGCAGCACATTTTGTATAAAAAGGGTAACTTCTGCGATACAGTGATACTGGTGTCAGTCAAACTCTGCCAGATGTGTCACCAGATTTCTTTCTTTTTCTTTATATTCTTGTTCAGAACATGTATTTTAATTTTGGGTGTTTTGCCCAGTGTTCCATAGCAGAAAGCATCACATGAAATTGTTAATTTTTGCAGTCAAAGACAGACCTACTTTTGATTGCATTTTCCCTGGCAGTGTCAAATATTTTGTAATGAACTCAGTGTATCTCTTAAGATAGGTAGAAGACATTCTGACGAGAGACGTAACCCGTGACGGAAACTGAGGCTTTGCACTGTAGATACTTCAGGTATTAAGACTTCATCTAAAAACTGTGACCATGTACTAGAATATATATAGATTTATATATAAAATAATGAGATCAGTTACTTGTGAAATAGTACAGGTATTTGGAAACTGAAGGAGAATTAAAATTTTTGTGAAGTTTAAGATCTTGATAAAATTTCAGGCCTGTTTTGTTTTATATACAGCACTCAGAGGCTTGGTGGAGAATAAAGATGGACTTTTCTCTTTGAAGGGGAGAAAGAGGGAAAATGTGTCTTACACACTCTTAAGTAAATTGCATTTTGGTTAAGAAAGCAAATAAGAATCTGGTCATTTATTTAACTAGTTGCCACAGTATTGTATGTAAAAGGTGTTTTGGTTTTTTTTTTTTTTCTCTGCATGCTGCTTTCTGCTACACTGATGATAATGTACCTGGAAGGAAAAGGCAGCCCAGGCTGAGGCAGGCAGCGTCAGACAGGGCGGGCTGCCATCTGTCCCACCTGCTGCATTCATGTGTCCATCTGCTTACTGCAATAGCTCATTGCAGGCTTCAGCACAGCAACATTCAGCCTGAAAAGAAGGCAGCGTGAATTATTTAGGTAGCTAGTGTAAATAAAGAGAGGGGGAGAGCAGCAAAGGAGGGGAGTTGTGAGCGAGGGAGAAAGCACTCTCTTACTCCTAGATGCTTTGGAATGTGTTAATGCATGAGAGCATTTGATTTGCATATAGATTTAGATGTATAGATCATTGTGAAGATTACAAGCCAATGAGTTTTATCTAGATTTAGATAGCTCTCAGCCCGGTTTGCACATAAAATATAGCCAGTTTCAGGAGGAGAATCTTTGGGGACTTTAAACCTAAGTGAAACTGATGAAATGTAATGCTTTTAGGTATTAATTTAGCAGAAATAAAATATTTCCTTTAAGGGCTTTCTGTGCCCTTTGTTAACCAAGAATTTATAACTGCGTAGTCAGTGCTTTATACACACTGTGTGGTTTTGATTTGGTTATAGTTACATTTGTAGTCATCTGTACTTTATTCTAAGAGGAAAAGCAGTTGACAAATGCTTTTCCTTTTTCTTATTCTCTCATGTTTATCAGGTGAAGATTAAATCCGGTCATCAAACAAATAATTTTCCAGCTGTCATTGTATATATATTGCTACACAGCAAATACAGATATGCTTTTCTGCCTACATAAATATACATAGAACACTCAAATATTTTAAAATATTTTAATGGAAATGAAAAGAAATGTAAGAAATTATGTAAGAATTATGTAAGAAAATGTAATTTCATGGTTAGAGTGGCCTTAAAAAATAAATAGGTTTATTTTCAAGTTGCTTACTTTAATTTAAAAACGAGCACCAGAACATTTATACCATGGTGGATTATTTATTTCTAAAATTGAATTATCTTAAGAAAAGAAAACTCATTAGTGCATTGAGCACAGAAGTTCATTTCTATCCTTCTGTTCTAAGCATTTAATAAGTCATGCCATGTCAGATTTTTTTTTTAAGTGTTTGAAACATTAGTCCAGTGCTGTGTTTAAATTAAAAAAAAAAAGAAATTGGCTTCCTGCTTCAATGTGTTTCCTGTTGTCAGATTCTTCTTGCCTTCAAATTTTAAATGTCACACTTCCCCGGGCCAAAGAACAAAATCAGGATCATCTTAAGAGGAATCCTTGAAATTGTGGGAGGGTATTGTATCATTGTTTTGCCTGGGTTTAGATCTGCAGAAGAAAGGGACATGCCATCTTGAAATCCCAGCAGCCTGGCTACTTCTGTAAGATTTGCATGAAATTCAGCTGCAGCCTTCAAAGGGATTTGAGTGGATTGGATTCTTTAAGGTTAGTCCATGTCAAACCTATTAAGTTCAATTCACATGCAAAACCCTTTTTACGTTTTTTTTTTAAGCCAATAAGGCTCTAACTACTATTAAGGAGACATCGTGTACTCGCAGTAGAGCGTCCATGGTATTGGATCACCCTACTGGCACGTGTAACTAACCAATAATCCACTTTGTCATCTTTCAAATTAAAAGGTTGGTGTCCTGTATCTTCCTCAGATTGAAGAGGTGTTTGCAAAAGTGGAGATCCTGGAGATGATTTAAAAACATCTGAGTCAGTTTGCATATCCATCTTATATCTAAAATGTGATTTTTCCCCCCCCACCCCCCATTTAATTAAGATTAATTTAGCCTTTGAAAGTAACTTAAACTCAGTGATTCTTAACTTTCCAAGTCTTTGAGTTCTTATTCTTCCTGTAGAGTTATTCCATTGTTAAATAATTTTAGGAGTACAGTATATGTGCTGTGGTGAATCAGGAGACAGTTGCACTGAGAGAAATGATGGAAATACTTTATGGTGTATAAAAGGATTAGTGGCTACCTCAGAACTGCAAGGACACGACTTTAAAAAGAACAGTTGAATTTTAAATTTAAAAGCCAATTAAAGAAATTCTGTGTATCTCATGGACTTAAGACTGAAGTATCTAAATGCCTTGTCCTTGGCTGTGAAAAGAAGTACCAAATGAACGCACATTTTCTTGATTAGATATCATCAGAATAGATGGATGTATGTAGGAATTTTGGTTAAATAAGGAGCACCCAGGTCACCTGTGATTGTGGAGCTTTCTGTCCTGTGTGAGGTCTGTAAGATTTGCCCTTCCTTCTGTGGATGGCTCTGTGTAGTTAGGCTTTGGTTTGAACATGGCAGAAGTTATTCTAGAATGCTGGCCAGATTCTGTAACCAGGTGAGCTGAATTTTGAAATCACTTGTGTCTTTACTACCTGGAGTCAAATTCATTTGCTTCCACAGTACCTGCACTTCCAGCTGGATTGTCGGTTATCTGGCAGGATGCTGGATTCAAAGTCCTGATAGCCACTCAGGCTGACTGAATTTTGTTCAGTTTAGAAGGTTTGAGTGAGGGGAAACTAGTATCTTCTCCCTGTACTTTCTCTTAGTGCAGTTTGAACATCACCCTTTTGTGCTCAAAGAAAGCACTGCTTTCAGTTTAGATCAAAAATGGTTGATTTGTATGTACTGGTCGAGAACAAGATATCTTCTATTGACTTAAGGTTCCAGGTGCTCCAAGTCTTTAAAAAAATGTAGTTCTATTAAGCACTGCAAATAAGCATTTTTTTCCTGTTCTATATCTCAGGGACACATATTTCGTGTTTAGAGTGTGGGTTTTTTCCTAGCAGAAAGTGAAGAAGCTACTTCTTAATAAAACACTAACTTTTGGGACTATATCCTGCAAAGCTTGCATGTCCAAGTCACTTGATATAGATAGTAAATTTCCTGGCAAAGTACTTGAAGGAAAGTGTTAAAGGGTAATAAACTCCTTCAGTTGGCCAGGTTGACTTGCATCTTGTGAAACAAATATTTAGATGTTTAGAATAAAATTAGCAAGTACTATAATTAATTGCCTTGTGTTTGGCTTCCCCCCCTGCCATTTTCGTTTAAGTTTTCATCTTTTAAAAGACCTAAAGTTGCTCAGGTATCTGTACCCAATTCTTGTGTTTCATGACCTCTGAGAGTAAATTTTTTAAAAAGCACCCAAGCCAGGAATGTTTCAGCAGGTAAAAGATTACATGTAAAGATATGGAATTCCATATATATTCATTATTTTTCATCTAAACCTTTTTTGCTGACAGCTCACGAGTCATTCAGAGTTGTACAGAGCTCGCAGCTTTTGATATTGAGGCCTTGTAGTATTAATATGCCTATTTGCAGCATTATTAATTATATAGCAATCCCTAGCATTTATGTTGCTATTTGATTGCATTCCATAAATGCTGCTGTTACCCTGCGTGTGAGTGAGTCATGTTATATACATTTTTCACATGTTGCTATTATGTAGTTAGTATTTTGCTGAGGGAGAAGGGAGTGAGAAGCCTGTCAAGATGCCTGAATTCTCTTGTCCTTGCACCCAGAACTTTGTTGCTGAGGACATTGTAAATATCTCATTGGAGAGTATAGTGATGTTGTAAGGATTACATATTTGTGTTTCTTTGGAATGATTCTTTCAGCAGAAGGATGATTTACTATCATAGTTCTTCAGAGTGTTGGAAAAAATACAGAAAACCTACATTGATACTACTAACTCCCAGTATAAAGGAAAATTTAAATTTTTAACAACTTTATGTTCTAGTAAAATAAACAGAGGTTGTTCTGCTTATTCTTGTTTATACTTGTTGGCAGTCCCTGAATGAAGGTGGAGCTGGGAGAACAGGGCAGAAGGGGAAAGGTTAAATGGCAGAGGAGTTGAATTGTTTTAGTGACAAATTCTCTCCAAAAAGACATTGAGTTGTTTTAAGGATTAGTTTGGGAAAACTTGAGTTGAAGGCACTTGTCTTCTGTGCATATATTGCATTGCTAATGTTGCCAGTTATTATTTTTCATAAAAACAAAATTTACTTTCCAGAATGAGATTGGAGAGCACTGGGGAAGTTTTAACAAGCCAAGTTAAAAATAATGTCGTCAGCTGCGAAACTGGTTGGGAGTTTATTTTATTGTTATTTTATTGTGAGATTCTTAAAACACTAGAACAGATTATTAAAACAGTATATATTTTACTCTTACATTATGGTAATAATAACCAGAGAAATGTTGCAGAAATTATTATCAGTGATCTAAGGGGGAAAATGTAGTTTCTCAGTCAAAACACTTAAGTTCTTTATGAATCTCTATTTGTTCCCAGTGGAGATCTGTCAGGGCTGCAAGGTAGTTTTTACAGGAAGTATCCTGCATCCTATCAGCTGGTCTTAAACATTTTCTCCTGGAAAAGCCTCGCCATATGAGCTGGGAGCGCGGGAGGCTGCGTGCGCAGTCCCTCTTCGGAGAAAATGCGCTCAATCTGTTTCAGACGAGTTCCCCGAAAGATGGGTTAAATCAACTGATTGAGCTGATTTTCTCTCTTGAGGTGATATTTTATTTATATGATAAAATGCTTGGAAAGTGATTAATTTGTCAGGGGAACATCTTGTTACTGTAAATTTGCCGAATGTGTAATAAAATTGCCATAACACAGATGGGAAAATGAAGATCTTTTAAAATGAAATAACTGAGCAGTCTGCCTACATTTTCCGCACTTAAAATTAACTTAGTTAAATTTCTTTGTCATTTTTACCCCTGGAAGAATGCAGGCTGGGGAAGATTAGTAGCAAATGCGTGATGTGAGTTTGTATGTTTTGTGGATAGAGGGTACAGGAATAGGCTCTGTAGTTTTCTTTCTGCATCAAAAGGATCTGATAGATTTATGAAACTTCTGCCAGGGATTGAATGAATTTAAAAAAATTAAAATATACAGATCAGATACTCCTTCCCAGTAGCAGAGAGTTCAAGAATAGGGGACCTTTGTGGGCACAAACCTGAAGTCATTAAGATGTACATGAAATAGTGGTTTTGTGCCACTTTGTGCAGGATTGCTTTCGAATGAGAGCTAAATAGTGTAATACACTTCTTAAGTCTTTTTATTGCAACCTCATATTGTACGGAATATAACTTAGATTATCTAGGGCTATCCTTGAAAAGGCAAAGGAAGGAATACCTTTCTTGTGCCTGCATTGCAGTGTAACAAGTGAAAATAGCATTAGTGAAGGAACAGTGCCTTTTATTCATACATTTTACTACTGCCTGTCCATTTGTCCACCGGAATGAGCCACTTATCATGCTTCTGTGTTTTTCCCTTACAACTTAAAGAATTATGAAAGGAAAATTCAATCTGTTGTGTCCTTTTATGACAGGTAGAGTGGATACTGTGGTCATTTGGATTAAAAACATATCCATCACCACAAGATGACAGGTTATTATTATGTCTTCTTTGAATATATGAATTTTATCCCTACATGTTGGAAGTGTAAGAATGGGAACTTTTATATAAATAATTATCCTGGTAGTGATGTACTGCATACTGTTGCCATATTTTTTCACTTTTACAGCATTCTTGGCCTTATCACCCATAACATAAATCTCAGGCTCTCATATTTAATACAACCTGTAGGATAACCATGCCTGTATAATGTACAGTCAGCCAATCCCACATCATCATTTGGCTATCATTATTTGTTGTCCTATGACGGATGTTCCAGTTGATGTCCTGTTTTGGATTTTACAGAATGATGCAGCTGTCCAGGGGTAGATGAGAGTGGCCTCTTTCAGGTGTTCATGCTGATCTCCACAAGCACCTTCAGTTTATTAAGCTTCCAACTATAGGCAGTTAAAGTCTTGACTATATGGGTGTTATCTTGGTTGCTCATAATTTATTTTTCAGAACACCAGGCTATTCATTCCATGAAGCAGTAGTAGTATAAAGATTTACTGTCAGACCCTCTACTGTGTAAAGAACTGGGGAAGAAGTGTAGCAGATTTGGTGTATGTTCTATGCAGATACTAGTGAAATGATTCTTATTCCAGATCTTTGTTCCATCATGGGACAAAAATCTGATTCCCAATTTGGTAAAATCATCATTTAATGCCATCCTGTTAACTGATCAGGGCTGATCCTTGGTTTGACAAGCATCTTGAACTTGTGCTGAAATTGGTGAGGCACAAAACTAGTCTGGATCAGATATGTGTTATTTGAACTTACTGGTGGAATGCCACACTTTCTTCAGGCCAGTGTTTCTTTCACTCCTTACTGAAGGACAGTCAGCTTAAACAAACTTTTAGCTTTAGAAGAAATAAATATTTAATCTAGACTTAATACCAGTGAAATAATTGAAGCAAATATGTCATTAAAATACAGCTGAAATTTGCAGCTTGCAGTATGGAGTAATTAATGCTTATCTGTTCATGTAAAGCTTTTCTTGGACAAGTCTCTCATGGACATTTTCCAGAAGAGGTGGCCACAGGTGAAGCATGTAATGATTTCGGTGTATTGATAAAATTGCTTTATAACTGCAAGTAGCAACATCTCTGTTCTACATGTTATAATTGTGCAGGTACATATTTGTTACTTTAGACGATTTTTCTGGAATATGTTGAATTTCTTTCTTCTCCCTGTGACTCCCACCAAAATAGAAGGCAAAAGTTGAGAGTAGAAGCAATACCAGGACTTTGCGAGAAGCTCATCCTGGAAACTTCTGGAGTAATGCAATCAGTTTAGAAGTGAAAGCCTTTGCTTCCTGACCTTTGCTGCTGATTCCAGAGGCAAATCTCTGACATGCAAACCCAGTGGCATAAATAGGTTTGAATTACACATAGCAATATGTGAAGAACAGGGAGCTGTGAAAAGTCAAAAGTATATTTATTTGTTTGTAAAAATCTGTAATCACACATTAAAATTCAAGATAGAGTAGAAAAGACTTAAGCTGCATAGGTTTTGCTTCCATGAATTCTCTGATTTATCTCAATATGTGCTGAATTTGGTCATCAGTACCACACCCAAGTTACATACTAAACTATTTGTTTAGTCTATTTCTTTTTTCCAGTGCTTCCAGAGTCAAGATAGTTAAACAAAGAAAGAGTAGAATTCAATTGAAGAGGTTTTTTTAAATTCTTCTTACAGTTTTCGCTTAAAACTGTTACAGGGCTTCATAGTGTGGAGATGGAAATGTTGTTAACAGACAGCACTCACATCACTCAAATGCTTTAGTTCAAGTAAATAAATAGTCTGCTGTGCTCTCCAAGTCCTTGCATGTCAGGGTGCTTTTCTTTGGGTGCAGTAGGTTATGGTAATCCACTTGTATCTTGTGTATCAAGAGTATCAGGACCTTAGACCCTCTGAAATCACTGGACTGGGTTAGGGAATAGCACCATTAGCTGCTATAAATTTGCAGAGCTTCAGAATTGCTGGGTCTATTCCCCTGTACCCAAGGTTTTGACCCACAATGATGTGCTGTATTTGGAACAAATTTGATTTTGTTTTCTGGCTACTATTCCCAATATAATTACAAACCCAACACTGTTCATAAAATTTCCCAGTTAATTTAAGCACTTTGAGAATCGAGCAGTGATATTGGAGGAGGAGGAGTCTTCTTCAGAATTCATGTTCATCTTTAGAACTGACATCTCTGTTCATGGCTGTTTCACAGCAGTTAAAAATTTGTTTAGACAAGGAATGGTGGATTTTTTTTTTGTGAATTCCTCTTTTATATAATGAAAACTAGCACTTCTTTCCACATTTTGTAGAAAACAAGATAGTCTCATAAATTGCATTTGTGAAGTATTTGATAAATGCTTTATCAAAGTATTTGAAAAATAGAAATAGAAAAAAAAATAGAATCTAAAAAAGACTATTTTCCTAGTATTGTCTGCCTCTACCATTTCAAATCCTTACAAAAACCTCACCCCAATCATAAAAACCATGGGCCACTCGCAACTACACATTGCTCACACATTACCCTATGTGCTGGCTAGTGCTGTTCTTGCCATAGGCTTTATGTTTGGAAAGGCTTCACAAAAAAAAAATTGGATTAATTTAACAGAAAAATAAACATTTTCAATTAGGAGTCAGAGGGAATTTTGTTAAGTTTTCCATGTAGAAAAAAAGCCAACCCTTATATATTTCAAAACAACGAAAGTCCCACTTTTGAGGTAGAAGGCAAGTTCCCTTCTCAGACATAAATATTCAAACTTCCAAAGCATGTTTTAATCAAAGCCATAGAAAACAAACAAAATGTATTGGACTGGAATTCTCCCAAACCATGATAGGGTTCCTGTGCCCTGATACCATCCTGTTGAGCAGTGTTAGACAGCTGGTCACCTTTCTGTGTTTTGTTTTGTGCATCTGTAGGAGTGAAATAGGGGTCCTTTCTGGAAATGTGTTAAAAATCGGTAAGTTAAAGATCATTGTTAATAAATAGTACTGTAACATTATGATTAGAAAGATTTGCCTCAGTCTTTTGCCTTGCTTGTATATTGATTTCAGGTGATCTGGTCAGAGAGCCCTGTGTGGGAGCCAGGAAAGCTGAGTCAACCCTAGACCCAGTAGCTGAGGGACTCCCTCTCTGAGAACACTTAGCCACAGAAAAGGCCTGGTCCCCTATTTAATTTTAAAGTCCTGCAAAAATGACTGGGATTTTTGTCATTGTAACGTAGGTAAAAGTAAGACTGTGGCACTCCAGAGACTGTTTTAAACTCCTTTCAATTTTTGTCCATACCTTTTAGGTTTCCTACAGATACATGCTTCTCATAATTTGAAAGGAATGTTTTCTCTCTTGTAGAATCTTACATCTCACTCCTTTTAGTTTCTTTATTAAAATACAGTTTCAAGCTTTCAATATCAGACCGTGACAAAGTGATTTTATAGCCAGTACTGAGAGTGACTAAACTTGACAACAATTGTGTTTTATGACAACCACTGCTTTCATGTCCACAGCCTACTTTCCCATCATCAGACTTGATTTTTTTTTCCCCTTTTTTTTCTCTCCCCTCCTCCCCCCATGACTTTTTTCAAATGTGAGCAATTCTGTATCTCTGCGCTGACTGAAAACAAATCCTTTTACCAGGAGTGCATTTTAATGGCAGCATGCTTCACTTAAGTCACCAGAACCTAAACTGTATAATATTCAATTTTTTACTAGCCCGGGACCAAAGCTTTTTCTTGAGAGCGATGTTCATAAGAGTAGTGGAAGAATTAGTATTACAGAACTAAACCAGATTAGGAGGGAATGTGAATTAGATTTGGTAACAGATGGTGCCATGGAAATTAAAGGTGCTTTGCGAATGGAAGCGACAGCAGCTTGCCTCTTTTCCTCTCCTGTCTCTCTCTTTCATGCGCTTGATAGACGGGTATAAATCACAACAATCCCGTCTTGACAGCCAATTTCGAGAATTTGATCTGGTTAAAGACATGGCTTTCCTGCTCCACTCACTGAAACTGGCTGCTATTTTATTTTTATACAGCACCTTGTCATATTTAGGAAAGTGGAATCACCTGCATCTCTTTAATGAAATTTTCTTTAATTACTGTTTTAGCTCTTTAGTGTTAATTACTTTTCCATTCAGCCTGAATTCTTGGGCTGTCTCATAGGGATGTATTTCTCTCCCCCACCCCACCTCCTTGCACTATTCATGCATATGCTTTCATTTTTCTAAAGATGCTTTTCTTGTTGGAAGTTGTTGTCAGATCCATTATAATTAGATCCTAATTATCAAAATCATCGTTATTGTGTAGGAAGGGGAAGCCTTGTAAACAACTGTTAAAGTTATAGGATCTTGTCTGAGCAGAAACCTTTCAGGATATACGTGAATAATAAACAAGCAAACAAAAAGCCCTACTGAAAACTCTGGGAAATATATAAAGATCTGGAGAGCAAACCCTCTCCTTGGAAGGAAAATGTACCCTGGTTATCTCTCACTATCTGTTCCTCAGAGTCTAATCCCATATTTTTTTCAGAAAAGATCAGAATAAAATTACCCTGTTTCAGTTTGCTTATATAAATATTAATCTTTGCTTCTCTCATTCAGGTTCCAGATATAAAAATCACTTTCTTGATGTGTGTCAGGATTGACTTATGGTTGCCTTAATACAATTACTTTTTTGTGTGTAAGGCAGCAAGTGTAAGTGAAAGGACTGCTGTGGTGCATGGAGATGTGGAGGTGCTTCTGCCATACACTAGAAGTCCCCAGAATGAAAGAGAGAAATAATGGACTGTATCTAAAAGAAAAAAATAAAAATAAAACCCTCTCAAACTAGGAGATCTGTAGAGCTGGCAACTAACAGTTGGTAGAAATAAAGCTTCCTACTGGCAGTCAAATCAAATGTAGTAACAACTCAACGACTCCCTGCTGCTTGCTGACAGCATGGTGTAACACACTGGGACAAACATTCACTTAAACACTGATTGCAGGAAAACGTCATTTCCCCACTCCCCAAGTAGCTTTTTGGTTGCGTGTGCCAGCGCACATGTATGTGTAGGGGGTGTTTAAATCCAGTGGCATGTGTCTGGGAGGACAGCACACACTGGGAGCCAGCTGAGTGAGGGGGTGGCAGAAGGATCACTTGCTTTATAAGTTTTAGTCTGAGTCTTCTAAGACGCTCACTCTCTGATACTATTTCTGGTGTGTTCTCCCTAATCGGTTCTCCAATTTAACAGAGCCTGGCGTGCAAATTATAATTCTTCTGCTATAAATCTGCAGAAAATCGGTGAGGGAGCTGGGTGGAGAGACAGGTACATGGTGTGCACACACCTACACTCTGCCTTTCAGCTACAGAACGAAATTGCTGCCAGAAATTGTGAAAAATCTCATGATACAAACTTTCTCTCTCTCTCTTGAGACTAAAGGCATTTTTTTGTCTTCTTTTTCCTTTTGGAAAGTGATGAATGACAGCTCTGTCTCTGATCTGTAGTACTGGCTTTCTGACTGGTGCAAGTAACTGCTTTTGATGCTGTAATCATTTCAGAATAATCCCTCTTTAGAAAGCCTGTTATGTTCTTGAATGAGTCTTGACTTACTTTTGTAGTTTTTTATTTTTATCTCTTGAAGTAGCTGAATGTAGCATTTCATTTTCTTTTGCTCTTTCAGCTGATTTCCCTTAATAAAAAGAATCCTCACAATTAATAGCTGACTCCTTCACACTTTACCATGTCCTCTGGGAGCTGGAGACATCAGGTGGATTCCACCTGATACCACTGAAATACAACCACAAGTAGAATGATGTTCCATAACAGAAAAACACTTCTTAAGCAGAGCTTTTGCTGTGTTACATGACAGGAACTGTTAGTCTGCATTTGGACTAATGTAATCTTACTCTTCCTGATCAGTTTACTGATTTACATATGATGAGGCTGGACCATCATTCTGATTGTCACATGACAGCCTTTTTGATTGGAACTTTTTGGGCATGGGATTTCTCCTGGTGTGAGTTGGTGCAGCTCTCAACTCTTCTCTTGCTGCAGAGCTGGTGCTTTTCAGGGATGTTAAGTACTGTAACAACAAAAAAAATATATATATATATAAAACATCAGGCTAAAAGTCAGTAAATGAGAGAACATAAGTCTAGGCTCTAAGGTATTACAGTGGTAGGATTATAGCTTCAAAAAACAGCCATGTTCTAGCTGTAAAAATGTTAGGGGCACACTAAAAACTGAGTAGATGCATGAAGTATTTCTCAAGGTTTATATTGTATCAGGACCATAATATATGCACAAAACCCAATAAATTTCTTCTGTGTTTAACTTTGAGGCACTGTGGAATGATTTGGTTTTGAGTGCCATCTCCCTGTGTTGCTTTCTTTTCAGTATTTGCCTCTTTTTGTTTTAAAGTATTTGAAAACTACATCATCGGGGCATACTGCAAAAGCATCTTTTCCTACTTAAAGACATAAGATCCACATGTGTAGGCAAGTCCTGCAGAAAACTTCTTTTGGTGGTGGCCTGCCTAGTAGTAGTGCATAGCAGCTAATGGATATTTTCTGCATAAAACACATGCAAAAAAATAAGGCCACTGGTGCAATTTTTAAAATAGGCTTTTTTTTTTTTTGCCTTTCAGTTGTTTGTGCCAGTGTGTTGCAGTGACATGTATTGGGTACAATGGACAACTGTGCCACTGAGGGCTGGCACCTTTTCAGATGTCTGGTGTTTTGGCTCAAAGGTGTGAGGTCTTTGAGTATTATTCCTCATTTTTGTTCCTAAAAGTTCACCTGATGTAAAGAATAATAATTTTTCAGTTTGAAAAGATTTAGATTGTGTTACCTCTAAGTGCTTCAGCTTTTAAATTCAGAAGAGTTATGTTATGGTCTGTCAAACCATAGGATCTGTATGCTGCAGAGCCTGTGCATGTCTAAGGATACATTTAATTAAACCAGCATTAGTGCATCTATACAGACTTATTAAAACACTTAATTTGTCTCAATAATATTGATTAAATAGCAGTAGTTTGTTTAATCTAAGTGTATTTTTGCTATTACTGCATTACTTCCAAGTAATCAGGGTAATAGTCATCATCAGTGAAATATCACGTTAGTTATGAAGTAATGCCATAAGAATTGATTTAGACTTGGCAGGAAAGGAAGGCTTTCTGTCATTTAGTGCCAAAGCCTGATTTGGACTATTAGAATGAGAGTTTTACACATAATTTCTGTTCGTATAAACAGGGTGTGTTTTATAGGCTTATAGGTTATTCCATACTCTGAGTATCCATTATATCAAGGAACACCTCAGACAGTTAATTATGCAAAACATCATGTAAGTAATTACACAGTATTATTATGCATTTAACAGTTTTATTGATTTGCCAGTTGCTCACTTACAGTATTTAGAGCTATAAACAAGAGATGCTCACCCTCAGTTGAAATAGATCCAAGGAAATGAGCTAAAGATAAATGACACTAGTATGCATTGTTGCATCAGATGTAATCCTTAAACGTAGGAGCTGTCAACAGTGATAATTTGCAACACATTGGGGTATCTCAGGATCATTTCCTTCTTGTTAACAAAGTTTATCAACCAGGACGCATGGGGAATCAACTTGAAATAGAACGGGAAGCAATAAGGAATATTTATATGTGGTAAGTGAGGAGGGTCTGTAGAAGTTGCAAGTCAGCCACTTGAAAATTTTGCTTTTTTAAAAGCAGCACAGAAAACAAACTGCAGCCTCTCAGGTGAGATGCAGATCTGGAGTCAGAGATGATGGTTTGTTTGCCTTGTTTTGTTGAGCTGAAAATGAGCACGCAGTAGTGCAGTTTTCCACTGCCTTGTGTGCAGGAAGTGCTTTAGCAGAGCTTGGGTGGATCGCATACGGAGCAATAGCAACTGTTTGGGAAGCTGGATCCTCTGTCAGCAGCCATCAACTAACTCAGGCCACTGCTGGTAACAACATGATGGCTTCAAGCATTGCTCCTTCTCTTCCGCCTGCTGCTGGCTTTGGCAGCTGCTCTGGAAGGAGTCACTGGCTTGCATTGCTTTTCCTTAACAAGGTGAAGTGGGGAAGTTTCAAGAAAACATCAAAGAAAGAAGAAATTGCAAAAAGCAATGAAACATTCAGCATTTCTTAACAACCCCCCCACCCCACCTCCTCAAAAATACCCCCACCAAACCACCACAGCTACTCGGTTTTGCATTGGGTGCTCCTTACTACGTGGTTGTACATGTGTGTTGATTATTAGAGACCTTGAGCCTAATAACAGTTTTGTTTGTGCACCCATAGGACAAGATTAGCAATACTTTGGAATTAATGATCTCACCCACTAGGTTAACCAAGCAGGCCTTACCATATTTCTTATTAAAAGAAGAAATCCTTTCTTTTCCTTCCTCCAACTAAGCCAGTGCACCTTAATGCAATGATGATATGTTAGACCCAGCAGTTGTCAAAGCATCGTATTACTGTGATGCCATAATGACACCCTGTCTCTGTAAAGTAGTCATGTTTTCTCAAATCACACGTTGCACCGTTGATTTCTGACATGACACTTCATTCAGTCACTTTCCTTTTCTTCGGCGTCTCCATTCTCTGACAATAGCAGCTGGTGCCCATTTTCCTACTAAGTGATTCACATTTTACCACTTTACTGGAGTGCAATTAGCTGAAGCAGAAAAAAAATGCTCAGTGTAAAGCAGCTCGGCTGAAATTGTTACTCAGCTCTTTAACAGGACCTGGTGAATGTCTTGTGTTGTCGTGGGCGTCGGTGCGAGAAGCAACGTTTTGGTTTCTTTGCACACAAATGTTTTTTTTCTCTGTTGCAGTCAGGAAAACCGAGTATGGGAATTCGCTGGAACATGCTGACTCTTTTTTTATCTACTGATTTTAGTATAGACCTGTGAAATGATACTGAAAGTAAGCACAGTATTTAGAAGGAAATGTGATATTTATAGTCAAAGCGAGGATCTGGCTTCCATTCCTCACTGCTGCAGACTTACTGTGTCACTTAGACAAAGAGATTCTTTAATGCATTGGCTTTCACAGTTGAAGTCTGAGGATAGCAAGACCTTTTTGGTAGATATCCATGCGAGAGGAAGGTATTGGAGGAAAATCAGATGGCTGGTGCTGTTAGGTGTGCATAATAACACCTACCTTGCTGGCGCTCCCACATAGTAGCTGTCATTACAAATGTCAACTGCTAACATCTATTCTGGTATTTATGGAAATAGGGCAGTTCTCTCCCAAGAAAAGAAAATACTTAATGTGCAGGTAAAAGTGGACTTTAGTGTTGGTCTGCACTAAAAGTGGTGACTTTAATTACTGCAGCTAATTATTACTGCTGCTGATACCTGCTGCATGGCTCTGAAATAGCAAATGATGCTGTAAGCAGTGCTTTTCCTTCTTGGAAAACAAATGTGGAATGTGTTCACGGATTATGAGGTATTGGCGTGTTGTTTTGACCTCCTTTGGGTATTGGTAATAAGGAGATGAGGGAAAAGTAACTTTGTGAACCAGTTATATATATAGATGGAATATAAAGAGCTCCCAGTGGCTGGAATGAGACTTTCTTTCTTAAGGCTATATACCGTAATCAGATGCAGTTAATTTTTGCATTCCACTTGTATATTGATACTGATTTAGCCAGTGTCAGCACTGTCAATATCATTAGTAATGTGGCAGGTAGATGGAAATATGAATGTGATTGCATTAATAAATTCTTAATATATTCAGCCTTTCATAAGCACATAGCATTACAATTTATTCGCTATTGTTTAAGACCATTTTAAAGAAGAAGTTGGCTATTGCAGTGCTCTGTTATTTTATCTTTCTGCCAGCAGATCCTGGCTTCAGGTCTTTCTTAAATGAAGTTTTGAAGTAAATTTAGTGTAGACATGAAGAATTAATGCTGTATATTTCATATTAGACATGGCTTGCAGCACCCTATGTATTTTCTCTTGTATATGCCCATGAAAATGCTTCTAGAGCCTGTTACTGCTTTTCCTGAAGCTACTGAAAGGAAAGTTTACCTGAGATTTCCCTGTTTTTAGAAAACTTGATTCAGAGCAACCCACCACAAATGGAACTGCCATTTATTTGACTTAAAATCTAGTAAAGAAGAAAAACAACCCCACCAAGGCTTTAAAATAAATACTGTACATTTTTATATGACACATGTTATTTCTATTCATAAACCTTAACTAAATTTAGATTTTTATTAATCCAATGTGACCTAAAAATTTTGCATTAACAGCACAATGTGGAATTGGGCTTATTCTCTTTGAATGCAGATAAAGCCATCATCTTGAAAATAGCTCTTTCTGACAAAAAGGTGTTCTTTTGAAATAAAGTCTTATTCACTACATTCCTCTTAGAGTTAATGTGAATTTTAGTGCCTCTAATTTTAG
The DNA here is from genome assembly GCF_009819885.2 of Catharus ustulatus. Taxonomy (NCBI): domain Eukaryota; kingdom Metazoa; phylum Chordata; class Aves; order Passeriformes; family Turdidae; genus Catharus; species Catharus ustulatus. The sequence goes on from NC_046223.1 coordinate 22,048,835, forward strand.
ATTGAAGTGAGGTCTAGAATAAAACCCACTGGCTGACAATTGAATTTATAGATAGTTGTGAATATTTCAGGCTTGAATAATAGAGCTGTAGAATTTCAGACACAGAGAGGAAGAGAGAATTAAACTCCAACTGTAGTTTTACACTATAATGCAATGGTGTCTAGGAATTCTTCAGTGTAACGAGCTAAGTAGTAATTAGGAGGGAACTGAGGGAGGGATTTTACAGAGATCTAGCTTAGGCATTATTCCAAATGTTCAGCATGATAATTTGATGGTGGTCACACCTGCCATCCGTTTTAGATGGCTCTTGAATTACTTTTGTTCAGAAGGGTGCAGTAAAGGAGTGAAAGCCGTAGGTGTCTTGTTGCCCACCCACACCCAGTACCCAGCCTTGTCTCTGTTTCACCTTCTGGGGATTGAGAAAGTTTTTGTTCTCAGAGTCAGGCGCTGTTGTTTTTGCTTTTCTCTGGACCAGTTAATGTTTTAACTGAGTTTATGCGTTGCCAGTGTGTACCAGTCTGGTCTGTGCTGTGGAAGTTGGAGCCAAAAGCAGCTCTGTTTTGGTTAGTACCAGAACCTGCTACTTCAGAGGCATCAGCAGACTGGCTTTAGCGTGGGCAGCGCTGGTGATCAGATTTTATTGCTTGTTAGAACTGACATGGTATTTTGGTTCTGGCTGCTTGGAGTGGGAGATAGCCACTTCTGTACTGACCAAAACAACATGCAGTTGACCAGCTAAATAATTACAAATGGGTTGTTTTTCAGGAACAGGAAGGGTGACATTCGGGCTCATTATTGCACAAATTAGATTTTAAAAGTTGGCAATATAAGTTTCATACAAGAATGTGCCATCAAGCTGGTTATGACAGACTATAGGCAGTGACTCCTAGTGCTGTATTTTGAAACTTTATGTGTGGAATGTCTTGGCAGAAAAGAGGTGAAAAAAGAACCAACTACCTGTTTAGTCAATAAAAGGATCTTCGTATGTAGAAAAATAATATTAAAAAATTAGTTAGTAAAATGTGAAAGTTAATTGATAATCGTAATCACAGCTGTATAAAATTCAGTGTCAGTGCAAGAGGAGAAAGAGACGGAGAGACACCATGTTTTAGTACCCTAATAACTTCTAGCTCTAGTCTAAGATCGTAATGTATGTGAGAGCGGTCCAGTAATTATAAGGTAATAAGTGGAGTGGTGGTGTAAGTGCTCTAAATTAAAAGGAATTCGCAGAGCTGCTGTAAGTCAGTGCCGACCCGCTTTCTTTCAAACGTTGACTTGCGAAAAGTGCTTAGCCCAGAGTGCAAGTAGAAAGACAAGAGAGAGCTATCTATTAATTACAGCACTCATTAACAGTGACGGCTACAAGGCAGCAGATGCAGAAGAAAAGGCACGCGCTACTGCAGGCTGGCAAGGGGATTTCCCCCCCTCCAGTTCTTGAGGAAAGGACAACACAAGCAGGTGGTCCACTGTAATAAGATATTTTCACGGCTTTAACCTTCCCATTTCCTTGGTTTATTTGCTGACACCAGATAGCTTGCTCCTTCCTCCTCCCCAAATAAGCCCTGATTTTAAGTTTAGATGGTAACATTTCTGTACATCAATCTGGCTGTTTTCCAAATATACACATGGGTTGTTTTCAATAGAATTTTGCACTAAAAGTCACAACAATTGAGAAGTCTAAATAAAATCCATGGACACTGATTTTAGGGTGAATCTCATCTTAAACAGTTATCTTTAATGAAGGGTCGGGCTTTGATCTCCATCATCCCCATTGTAAAAGAACCCCACTGTTTTGGTTTATGTCTTTTTTCCATTGGTGAATTTGATTCCAGATATTAAAGTAGAAATTGATGATAATTTTTTATTCTTAAATAAAAAGAAGTGGAAAATGAAGACAAGATCTAAAAAATAATTTCAGAAAATTATGTCAGTCAAATTGTTTGGATTTACGTATTTGCTTTGAAAACACAAATCCATAGCTCCAGGTGGTCTTAGGGGATAGTTGTTTTTCTGTAGTTGATGTTTCTAAAGAAATGTTCATAACTATCATCTGAACTTTGGCAGCTTTTGAGAGTATAGTCAGGAAAATGCTGGATAGGCCATTTGCTACTGGTCTGGTAATCACAGCTGGAGAAAACGAAGATAATATCTGAATCAGAGCTTTTTAATTATTATTGTTGACCTCAAAATGTCGTAATAGTAAAAAAACCTGGGGATGGAAGTAGACAAAGATTTCTCCCCCAGTCCTCCCTTCAGAAAGCACTAATTTTTTGTATCAGATATTGTATGGTTTTATTTCAGATCCTTAATTCTGAAACTGTGAGAACTAAGAAGACAAAATCTCATGTTCTGAAAGACAAAACTTTTATGTAAAATTTCCTCTAATACATTTTTTTTTACTCCAAGAATGGAACACATAAAATGTCAGATCCTATAGAGCTGTAGATATATGGGATAGTGGTGTAGTTATTACTGGTTAGGCTGAGGATAATGGCTAGAAAGTAATTGCAGCCACAGTTGATGAATCATTTCACTTAGATTTTGTGGAAATGGAGTGCTGCTGTAATTATTTGTTAGAGTACCCTGTTGATGTGCTACTTCGTTACTAAATAGCTGTATCTATAATAAAGCAATAATAATGAAGAAAAAAAAAAGATTGCAAGGGACTTGCTCTTCAGCTCTTGGATCAGATCAATAGATGATGGAAATATTTTAGTTAAGTGTCTTGAAAAATATTAATTACAGAGTGGAACATTTATGTGATCACACTTGAAAATATTTGTTTCTGGTAGTGGTTGAATTTACAGAAAGAAAGTGTAGATGGAAAAATGAAGACATTTAATAGCCAAGCCATCTAATAGGAATTTTAAAATATTTTACTTGCTTGCTGACAAGTTCAGAATTTAGAGTTGATGTGAAGTTGACACATAGCCTAGAGGGCAGGTGGGGGGGGGACAATAGAAGGATTTGGTCCCTTTAAAGTTTTTGTTTACTGCCTGTCTGGAGCTTTGACAAAGCTCTGTCATGCCCTTATGCTGATTACCTTCATGTAGAACAAGAAGTATTGACTAATGAATGAATGATGTGAAGTCCCTAACCCTTCCAGAGCAGCCTTAAAGAGCACTGTCTTTAATACGCGCATTCTTCTTTCTGTCTGTCCCCACTGCAGGCTTCTCTGCAGAATGTCAAGCAAAGATCGACACATTGATTCCAGCTGTTCGTCGTACATCAAGACGGAACCGTCGAGCCCCGCCTCCCTGACGGACAGCATCAACCACCACAGCCCCGGTGGCTCCTCCGACGCCAGCGGGAGCTACAGTTCCACCATGAATGGCCATCAGAACGGGCTGGACTCGCCTCCCCTCTACCCCTCGGCCACAGGGCTCGGAGGCAACGGGCCGGTCAGGAAACGGTACGATGACTGCTCCAGCACCATTGCCGAAGACTCACAGACCAAGTGTGAATACATGCTGAACTCCATGCCCAAAAGACTGTGTTTGGTGTGCGGCGACATTGCGTCAGGGTACCACTATGGAGTGGCCTCCTGCGAGGCCTGCAAGGCTTTCTTCAAGAGGACAATTCAAGGTTGGTGATTTGCTAAGCTTCCTTTCTTTTGCTCAGAATGAAAATGTACAGTCTTTGACTGAAGCCCGTTAGGAGTTCAGGCTCTGCCTTTTCGTTCTTCTTGCTACTTGGCCCTACAGATGTTGCTCATGAAGAAACCCCTTTGGGCTTCTTTGGCAGTTTTGTCTGTTTAGCCCAATGCCATGTTTATTTTGTTTCCAAGAAATAGAAAAACGCTGGAGCTAACCAGTGGATGTTCAGATTTCTTTTCTTGGTGTGTTTGTCTGGATTCCCATGAGTGATTGTTGCAAAGAAAGTTTCTGAAGGTTGTCGTGGACGCCTCTTGAGCACACCTTGTGGCTGGCACACAGGATCGTGCTTGTGTGTTGCTCCTAGATACACCACTGCTGCACTCAAATTGTTACAGAAATGCAGTTTATGTTTGTTAAAGAACCAGTGCATGTAAAATTGGAACAAAACCACAGTGGTGTAGTGCTTTGTGCGTATCAGTGTATTGATAAATGGTCCTTCACCTACTATATACAGTGGTCTTAAATGGGTTCGTCAAATAACTGTAAGATCATGTTCTAAGGGGAGTGAGTTGGCAGCTTTTGGTCTCTGCTCAGTATTTTTACTAATCTGCTCTTGATATCTATTACAAACATGCCACATATTTTGGCATAAATTAGTACAAATGGGAAAATTTGCATGACTGCTTTTTCTAGCTTCAGAACCTATGGAGACAGAATAACCTTCTACTTTGATTTAGATATCATCCTTTCAAGTAAAATTGAAGGTGCTTTATTTAAAGAACATGAGGCCAAGCTTGGCCTGTGCAGGAATATAGTGTCACATTAAATTAAACTCAGACTTCAGAGACTAAAATTAGGTTGCTAAGTCCAAATTTAAGCTCCTCAATAAAACCTGCTTGATTTTCATACTTGTTGAGCACCTGAAATTCTCAGGAAATGCAATGCAATCTGGTGATATACTTTTCTTTTTAAGAATGAATATAAAACAAGCTTCAGTTTCACATAATTTCACATTTGGTCGAGATTTTAAAGTATATTGCTTCCCTATTTAATGTAAAATTAATAAGGAAAAATAATGGATGTTAATTAGACTTATCTATTGCTGAGGCAGTGGCCATTTTATTATTCTCCCTTCCATTTTGCTGCTGGGGAGATTTGGGCCTTTTACCAGCAAGAAGTACCCATTTTAAGAGGCCCATGCAACCACTAAAAAGAGGCATTAGACTTCAGTTGTTCTAAAGGAGCTGAATGTTACACTGCTGGCAACCAGTAAACAAAGATTCATAATGGTGGCCTGGGTTTGTATGTAAAATGAGCACACATACAGAAACAGTATGCTCATTTCAAGTATCTGTTTTGGAAAAATAAAAAAAATAAATAAAGAAGAGGTAGGTGATTTCACTTGACCTTCAAGGACATTTTCAGAAAAGCTCAAAAAATGTTTCTATTGAAGCAATTTGTATTTTGTGGTTACTGAACTTCAAGCACCAATTTCAACTAGCAACTGTTTTTATAAATGGTATTTA